>NC_041392.1:654432884-654446289 GCF_002162155.2 Triticum dicoccoides
GACGGCGTGCGGCGTCGAGGGCGAGGGCGACGGCGTGCGGCGTCGAGGGCGAGGGCGACGGCGGCGGTGTTGATTCGGAGAAGACGAGAAGGGGTTCGGGCCCTTGTATTTATAGCCCCCCCTTTAGTCGCGGTTGGGGAGGCGACCCGCGACTAAAGGGTACCTTTAGTCGCGGTTGGGGAGGCGATCCGCGACTAAAGGGTAACCTTTAGTCGCGGTTGGGGAGGAGACCCGCGACCAAAGGGCTTCTTTTGGCGGGTTTTTGTTCCCGCGCGCAACGACCTTTAGTCGCGGTTGGGCAGGCCAACCGCGACTAAAGGTATTCTGAAAATACTTTTTCTTTTTCAAAATGTTAAAAATACAAATAATATATCGAAAAATTCAGAAAAATAATACTAATTCAATTCAAAATTCTAAAAATACAAATAATATATCAAAAAATTAAGAAAAATAAAACTAATTCAATTCAAAATTCTAAAAATACAAGTAATATATCAAAAAATTAAGAAAAATAAAACTAATTCAATTCAAAATGTTAAAAATACAAATAATATATCAAAAAATTCAGAAAAATAAAACTAATTCAATTCAATATGTTAAAAACACAAATAATATATCAAAAAATTCAGAAAAATAAAACTAATTCAATTCAATATGTTAAAAACACAAATATTATATCAAAAAATTCAGAAAAATAAAACTAATTCAATTCAAAATTCTAAAAATACAAATAATATATCAAAAAATTAAGAAAAATAAAACTAATTCAATTCAAAATGTTAAAAATACAAATAATATATCAAAAAATTCAAAAAAATAAAACTAATTCAATTCAAAATTTTATACGCCTAGGCAGGAGTATGACTAAATCACTCCAAATTTAATGTATCATCAGTGGTATCTCGAATCATTCGAAAATGGACACCAAACACATCACGGGTAATATAATTCACATGATCCATTCAACAAAGTTTGGTACAATAAATTATTACACATCATTTCTTCCCTTGTGTCCCTGCTTGCTTACGATTGTGCCGTATCCATGGAGCATCCTCATCATTTAACTTAATGCTTGGGTCGGTGTTCACTTTGAAGGGCGGAATTTCAGCAAACATATTATAATCTTCCGACATGTCTGTCTTGTCCTCCACTCCCACGATGTTTCTTTTCCCTGAAAGAACAATGTGGCGCTTTGGATCATCGCATGATGTACTGATCGTTTTCTTATCTTTCCGTTTCCTCGGTTTGCTACTCATGTCCTTCACATAGAAAACCTGAGCGACATCTTTCGCTAGGACGAATGGTTCGTCAAGGTAACCAAGATTGTTGAAATCCACCATTGTCATTCCGTATTGCTGGTCCACCTTTACCCCACCTCCTGTTAGCTTGAACCATTTGCACCGGAACAAAGGGACCTTAAAGGAGGGTCCATAGTCAAGTTCCCATATCTCCTCTATGTAACCATAATATGTGACCTTTTGCCCATTCTCGGTTGCTGCATCAAAGCGGACACCACTGTTTTGGTTGGTGCTCTTTTTATCTTGGGCGACCGTGTAAAATGTATTCCCATTTATCTCGTACCCTTGGAAAGTCGTTATAGTCGAAGATGGTGTCTTGGCCAACATGTACAGCTGATCTACAACATCATTGTCATTCACTAAATGTTTTCTCAACCAACTGCCGAAAGTCTCCATGTGGGCCTTCCTAATCCAGGATTCAGGCTTCCCCGGGTTGCCCGAGCGTAAAATATTCTTGTGTTTCTCAAAGTACGGAGCCACCAAGCTGGAATTGGTCAGTACAGTGTGGTGTGCTTCAGTCAGAGAATGGCCGTCCATACATGTCGTTGATTTCCTTCCGATCGTGCCTTTTCCACTTAGTCTCCCCTCGTGCCGCGATCGAGGAAGACCAATCGGCTTAAGGTCAGGAACAAAGTCAACACAAAACTCAATTACCTCCTCATTTCCATAGCCCTTGGCGATGCTTCCTTCTGGCCTAGCACGGTTACGAACATATTTCTTTAATACTCCCATGAACCTCTCGAAGGGGAACATATTGTGTAGAAATACAGGACCGAGAATGAAAATCTCTTCGACTAGGTGAACCAAGAGGTGCGTCATAATATTGAAGAAGGATGGCGGGAACACCAACTCGAAACTGACAAGACATTGGATCACATCGTTCTGTAACCGTGGCAGATCTTCTAGATTGATTACCTTCTGAGAGATTGCATTGAGGAATGCACATAGCTTCACAATGGCTACTCGAACATTTTCCGGCAGGAGCCCCCTCAAAGCAATCGGAAGCAATTGCGTCATAATCACGTGGCAGTCGTGAGACTTCAGGTTTTGGAACTTTTTCTCCGCCATGTTTATTATTCCCTTTATATTGGACGAGAATCCAGACGGGACCTTCATACTGCTCAGGCATTCAAAAAAGATGACCTTCTCTTCTTTGGTCAGAGCGTAGCTGGCACGACCTTGAAACCATTCCGGATGCCGGTCATCAGGGTCTTTCAAACGTTGCTGGTCCTGCCGTGCTTCCTTTGTATCATTTGTCTTCCCATACACGCCCAAGAAGCTTAGGAGGTTCACGCAAATATTCTTCGTAACGTGCATCACGTCGACTGCAGAGCGGACTTCTAGGACTTTCCAATATTCTAGCTCCCAGAATATAGATTTCTTCTTCCACATGGCTGCGTGCCCGTCAGCTCCCTTCGGAACTGATTGTCCGCCAGGACCCTTTCCAAAGATGACTTTCAAATCCTTGACCATATCAAATACCTCAGCACCAGTGCGTTCCGCAGGCTTCGGCCGGTGATCTGCCTTGCTGTTGTAATGCTTGCCTTTCTTTCTTACTGGATGAATTTTCGGAAGAAATCGACGATGCCCAAGGTACACGTTCTTCTTACAATTTGGCAAATGTACACTTTAAGTCTCATGTAAGCAGTGCGTGCATGCATTGTATCCCTTATTTGACAGTCCCGAAAGGTTACTAAGAGCAGGCCAATCATTGATGGTTATGAAAAGCAACGCTTGTAGGTTAAATTCCTCTTTTTTGTGCTCATCCCACACACGGACACCAGGTCTGCCCCACAGCTGTAAAAGTTCATCAACTAATGGCCTTAGGTACACATCGATGTCGTTGCCGGGTTGCTTCGGACCTTGGATGAGCACTGGCATCATAATGAACTTCCGCTTCATGCACAACCAAGGAGGAAGGTTGTAGATGCATAGAGTCACGGGCCAGGTGCTATGGCTGGAGCTCTGCTCGCCAAAAGGATTCATGCCATCTGTACTTAGACCAAATCTTATGTTCCTTGCGTCAGCTGCAAAATCTTTGAACTCTCTGTCGATCTTTCTCCATTGCATTCCATCTGCGGTGTGTCTCAACTCCCCGTCCGACTTACGGTACTCTTTGTGCCATCGCAACAACTTGGCATGCTCTTTGTTCCTGAACAGACGTTTCAACCGTGGTATTATAGGAGCATACCACATCACCTTGGCGGGAACCCTCTTCCTGGGTTTCCCGCCCTCAACATCGTCACCAGGGTCATCGCCTCTGATCTTATAACGCAATGCAGTGCATACCGGGCATTCATTCAAATTCTCGTATTCACCGCGGTAGAGGATGCAGTCGTTGATGCATGCATGTATCTTCAGAACCTCTAAACCTAGAGGCCAGACAACCTTCTTTGCTTCGTACGTACTGGCGGGAAACTCGTTATTCTTTGGAAACATATTCTTCAACATTTTCAGCAAGTTTTCAAATGCCGAGTCAGCTACACCTGCCTGTGCCTTCCATTTCAGCAAATCCAGTGTGCAGCCCAGCTTTTTCAGACCATCATCGCATCCAGGGTACAACGACTTTCTGTGATCCTCTAACATGCGATCCAAATTCTCCCTCTCCTTTTCAGTTTCGCAGCGTCTCCGTGCATCAGCAATGGTCCGACCAAGATCATCAACGGTCTCATCACGTGCCTCTTCTTCACCTTCACCTTCACCTTCCCCTTCACCTTCCCCTTCACCTGCCCCTTCACCTTCCCCTTCACCTTCAGCATCCTCCATGAAAGTATCACCGAAATGAGCAAGATAGCTTTCATCGATGAAATCATCCCCTTCTTCATCTTCTTCCATTATAACCCCTCTTTCTCCATGCTTGGTCCAACAATTATAGCTTGGCATGAAACCGTGCCGAAGCAGGTGCAGGTGAACTTCTCTTGAGGAAGAGTAACCCTTCTGATTCTTACAGTCAACACATGGACAGATAACAAAACCCTTCTGCTTGTTCGCATTAGCCACGACGAGGAAATCTTTCAAACCCGTAGTGAACTCGCGGGAGAGTCGGTTACCGTACATCCATTGCCGATTCATCTGCATTATTATAATATAAAATATATAATTAACCATCATGCATTTGTTAAAGTAACTAGCTATAAACAATAGAAATTAAACAATGAACAACACACATGCATATTTTATCAATGACACACATGCATGAAAGGTTCAAGTTGCTAACCGCGATCGAGGAGGAACCTCAAGTGTGGCTCCAACACTTCATATCATGTTTGTTTCACGCTGTTGGGCATTTCATCAAACCCCTTGTGTGCATAAGAGGAACCAAAAGCAAACCTACACCCCCTTGTGAAGAGAAGTGGCACCAAATGGCTAAGTGAGTGCGCTGAACTGGTATATATAGGGGAGGAGCTTTAGTCGCGGTTGGCCAAGCCAACCGCGACTAAAGGCCTTTGCGCACCTTTAGTCGCGGTTGGCCTGGCCAACCGCGACTAAAGCTCCTCACGTGCACCAGCTGGCCACCGAGCGCCCTGGCCCAAGCCTTTGGTCGCGGTTCGTCTGCCGAACCGCGACTAAAGACTTCATTAGTCGCGGTTCCTACAGTTTCGCGACTAATGGGGCTGGACGGAAGCCTCTTTTTCTACCAGTGCTGAAAATACATTAAAACGCCACGATATATAGACTACAAGCAAGTGCACCAGAGAACATTCGTACAGATCTATAGATCATCTAGATCCCATCGAGGCAACTCGTCTCTCGATTTCACTCTGCAAATATGGAGTCCTGCGGTTCTACCTCGTCCACCTTCCCGGTCGACCTGTCCTTGTCGCTGGCCATCCGTGTCGACAAGGACAACCTAGGGCACAAGATCCGACAGCATCGCCTCACACGCCGTCATCGGCTTCCAAGAGGGTGCAGCAGGTGTCCCTCACGCCCATGTTCAACAGCAAGTTTTGCCCCTGCTCTTTCGGAACAGCCCGGGCGCTGGGCGGGCACCAGAAGGTGCACAGCACGCTCCAACGCGCGCGGCGCAACAGCCGGAAGGCGCACATGAGCCGTCGTCCCGCTTGGTACTCGGTCGCCAGCGCCCTGCGCAGCGCTTGCCTACACGCGCGGCCCTTTGACGCATGGCACATCCACTACGACCCCTCCGTCCCGCTTTCCTTCCCATGGCAAACCGGGATCGGCTCTGGAGGTCTAGCTCCCGCTCAACCGTCATCTGTGGTGCTAGGCAATGGATACGGCGGGAATGTAGTAGGAAGACTTCATGGACGCAAGGAACGCATGAGTCTAGTCAATCAGGAGGAGACACCCAACGGGATTGATCTAACCCTGAGGCTCTAGATTAGGGCTTTGGTTTTGTCGCCTCAAACAATAAGTTTTCATTAAGTTTGGTTGTTTGTATTTTCTGTTTATTGCATCATCTTAAGGGCGAGATTATTTGAGTGCATCTCCTTGTTATTCTGTACTAGGCGCAAATTGTGATCAATCGATGTACTGTGTCGGGTGATATTTCCAAAGCGTAATTCAAGCAGGTGGTTATCTGGATGACTTTTAGCCATGAGCTTTTCCATAAGATGGAGTGATGTTCTTACTTCTTTCCTTCCGTCTAATTCATTAGGGCGCGTGTAGTATTGTTTGGTGGATGGATGTTAAATCTTTTTAAGCGATCTGGGGAATTAGAGGTCTAAGAGATTTGTGTGGCCATATTGGTTTTCAGTTGTATACATGAGACTAGTTAATATTTAGTTACAGTAAAAGAATGGACTCTCGTACTGTCCTTGGTTCCAAATAAAAGGTGAATACTTTATGAGTTGCAGAAACAGACAATTTGGAAATAGAGTCTCAAATAGTTTATTTCTCATGTAATTAATGACTAAGTTGTCCAATGATGTACGTAAACATGATCTAATCTGTTCCACATAAAATAATTATTTTTCTTAGCTGTGTGTAGAGTTTAGTAGGGCCTGGCAAGAAAACTCAATGTAAATCGAGGTTGAAGTTTAGAGTTAATCGGTAGTAAGGTCTATTATATATGTGAGGAGATATTAATTATCATCTCCTCTAATATTCATAACATAAATCGATATCTTCACTACCTAAAAAACTCTCATCCAAGTCATTATCGCAGATAGAGGACAAAAGGTTATTGTTCTTTGAGAAAATACATATTATCGGTGGAGGCATGTGATAAGAAAAGCACATTAAACAAATAGCTTTTTATATAACCTTGAGCAATAGCGTCATATATAGCACAAAATGCATCATATATACTATAAGAATGTGTATCACAGATGCAAAAGCTCCCTGTTGAGAAGGCTACACAATATAAAAGACATAACACAAACAACGCATATGACCTTCTTAGGGCCAGTTGTGACATTAGGGGCCAAGGACAAACTAGAAGCCCGGTCCCTCCTTCAATACAAACGTTAAATGATATCATAATCTTTATCAATGAATATGCCCCTCCTCCCTTCCCGGCCGCACCCGCGAGCGTCGCGGCGGGAAAACCCTAGCCGCCGGGCTTAGGGCCCCTTTTCCCCCCCTCCTTCTCACCTCGCCGTCGCCGGCTCGCGCTGATGGGCAAAGGCGAGTCAGCGGCGGAGGCAGCGACGGGGCCTCTCTTCTCCCTCTCGATGGTGGCTGATGGTGCTCGGTTTGGTAGGGCGGTTGGGCGGCGCTAGCAGAGGGCGCGACAGCGGGCCGCGGTGTCGTGGCTAGTACCTGGTGGCAGCGGGATCGGCTCTGTGGTGCTCTAGGCGCGTTGCATCTTTAGCTGTGGCGGCGGCTGCAGTCGTGAAGTTCGTCGGCCCCCCTTCGGCGTGTGGCTGTCGCGGATGTGGAGGGGCGTCACGCCTGGCTGCGTGGGTGGTGGGCCGGCAGCGGGTCTGGGCCGGCTCCCGGGGCGTCCCCGTTCGTCCATGGAGGGGATCTAAGGACGACAGCTTTCCCTAGTTCTTCTTCGTGCCTCGTCGGTGGGCGTCATCGACGTCCTTTGGTGGGCGGTTCTGGCGACTGGTGGGGCTGAGCGTATGGTAGGGATGGATTGGGGGAAACCCTTGGCCGATTGTTGTGGCCATGATGTCGGCGGCGCTCCGGTGTCGTTCACCTTCTTGAATGTGCCATCGTGATTTGGCCCTCACCCTCTTCCCATCCCGGTGAAAACCCAAATCTCCGAATTGGGTGGTGACGGCGTGCCAGCGTCATTTTCTTCTTGAAGACACCATCTTTTGGACGGCGGGGTGGTGGTCGAAGCCCCGGCGTGGGGTGTGGTCTGTCGGTTATCTTCTGTGGTGATGTAGCTTGGTTACTTGCAGGTGAGGTTGATGCATGCGTGCGGTGGTGGCGATGGTAGGGTGTGCTGCTACATTGTGCGGTGGTCAAGCTTGTCGTCGTCCCCCCGGCCACCAGGTAGTCCTGGCCGTCAGATCTCGGGGATGAGCGACCCTGCTTGCCGATAGCGCAGTGTCCTTCGATCAAGGACTAGAGGTTAGGGGTCCTTCTTCGGAGGCAGGGTGGATGGCAGACTGACAATGGCTGGCTTCTGGGGAGTCGACGGAGCGTGGAAAACCTTCGACAGCAGGACACTACGTCATCTTAGTTGCCTCGTGTACCGGTTCTTGTTCGCCGAGGTCCTCGATGCTCAAGCTTGTGCTTGGTGTATTCCGGGCTTGTTAGTGGCTCCTTCGGTGTCATGTATATTTGTCGTTTCTCTCTTTCTCTCTTTTGTTTTGGCTTGTATGACTTGTGATGTGGCCGTTGCTTTATAATAAAAAGCGGGGAAACCCTTTTTCCTCCTATCAATTAACATGCAAAAAAATCTATAGGGGATAGGGCATAGGGTATGTATAGATAGCGAATTAGAGGCATAATACTCGTGTTGGCCCTGCGGGTGTAGTGCGATCTCTCAGTGACTTGGCCCATTTGGCACAGCCATGCGTAGGGCCATTATACCATCGTCAAAATTGCAGTTAGGCATCCAAGTGGTAGTCCTTCCCAGGGAAAGCGCCAAGGACGAGTTGAGGGTGTATGTCCTTCTAGATGTCGTCTACACTAATCAACCATAGGTATCATGGTGTGAGGTTGATGTGTTCCTGCGACCGGGTCACCATTCGACATGCGGTTCGTCCGGATGATGCTAGGGGCACCTCCAACTTTTTTCATGTGCATACTCCTTCATCCATTATGCTAGTGGGATATCCAATGGAAAATCTGACCTCTCTTAGAGAGCAATGCTCAAAATTCGTAAATCTAGAGAACGGTTCTATTTCAATTTAACCTAGAAACCCACCACAGGTTTAATGACTCACCTAAAATATTAGCACATGATGCCATAAGTAATATTTACGGTAGTCATTAGATTAAAAATGCATATGGGTAGTCAACACGACAATGATAGGTGAGGCAAGATGCTCCGATATTAAAGACTAACTAAGCAGGAGGAGCATGTCAGTCAACACATAAGAAATCAACCTGAGTGACGATCGCATGCAAGGGCGCGCATGGGAATGAGCATAGAAATTGTCTTGGTTAATCGAGGATGGACATAGGCTGCTACAATTAGTTTGGCCATGGAATAGGCAACTACGTGGACATTGGAAGGCTCAATAGTGATCAATGCAGTTTGCACTTCAATGGTGAGCTAGGCGCTTGTCAATGGTGACTTGCCACAAGTAAGTAGCTGCTAGTGGCGACTGGCTCGCTCATGAGTAGGAACTTCACGGCAATGACAATCATGCAAAATGGATCATCACTCGTAACCATCTCAATAGTGATGCACACTCCCTAGGGGCAATGTGCCTTTACTTGCTGTTGTGGTTTGTCCGAGCTAATAATTACTACACGCTGGTACGTCTAGTGGGAAGGTAGTCATGTGCTGGCTGAAATTGTTCATAGACAAACCACAATGGCTCAAGTGATCACAACTTCTACAACAAAATATTTTCGAGCTCAGAATGTGGAGGTGGAACAAGGACTGGAAAAGGTTGGAGAGAGAGAGAGAGGAGAGGGTGAGGGAGGGAGAGAGAGAGAGGGATAAGGGGAGGTAAAGGGAATACAGTAGAAACCGAGCGGAATAAAGTGCCCAAATATTTGAGAAAGGGACGGGAAACAGAGGGCAGAGGGTGGTAAAGAGAGAAGGTCGGAAGTAGTTTGTCGAGTATTTTGAATGTGGCACTTGGAAAAGTACATAAATCATTTTAGAACTAAATAAAAACTTCTTAGCTGGTTGTTGTTGCACAAACAATGGGTGGAGGTACATGTCTTGCAACGATGCCATGCTCCTATGGTGCTCAGCGTGGAAGTTGGTGAAGATCCTCCCCGCTTCATGACAGGGATGCGGTCCATTTCCACCCGGCATGGAGCTTCGTGGTTTCTCTCTCTAGGAGGAGAGCAGTGCCACCGAAGACGCCACGGAGTTCACTTATCTTAACATCCTTAGCGGCGAGGTTGGCGCACATCTACTCCCATTTGTAGCGGTTGACCTTGTGGGACATGGCGACGAAGGAGGAAGGGCTATGGTGAAGACAGTGCAGGGAAGGGCTAACGGGCGAAGAGGAATCGGGGGCTTGCACGTCTACCAGACGGTGAAGATGGAGGAGGAATGTAACGCCCTCGATGCGGCTATATCTCCCACGTGTCGAAGCACGACTTAGAGGAATAACCGCATTGAAAGCAATGTCGCAAGTGAGGTAATCGTCACACAACCCATGTAATACATAAGGGAAAAAGATACATAGTTGGCTTACAATCGCCACTTCACACAATTACATGAATAAAGCATTCCAACAACCAAATACAATCAAGGTCCGTCTACGGAACCAAAATAAAAGAAGAACCCCAAATGCGACAAGGTCCCCGATCAACCCCAACTGGGCTCCACTACTGATCAACTAGAACGAAACAACACAAAGGACAAGATCTTCATCGAGCTCCTCCTTTGAGCTTGGGTGCGTCATCTGCACGGTTCAACGGCCCCTGCAAGCTGGTTTTGGAAGTATCTGTGAACCACCGGGACTCAGCAATCTCGTACCCTTGCGATCAAGACTATTTAAGCTTATGGGTAAGGTAAAGGTAAGAGGTGGAGCTGCAGCAAGCGACTAGAAAATATGGTGGCTAACATACGCAAATGAGAGCGAGAAGAGAAGGCAAAGCACGATCGAGAAATTATGATCAAGAAGTGATCCTAGAACAACCTAAGTCAAGCATAACTCCAATACCGTGTTCACTTCCCGGACTCCGCCGGAAAGAGACCATCACGGTTAAACACGCGGTTGATGCATTTTAATTAAGGTCATCTTCAGGTTTTCTACAACCGGACATTAACAAATTCCCATCTGCCCATAACCGTGGGCACGGCTTTTGAAAGTTGAAAACCCTGCAGGGGTGTCCCAACTTAGCCCATGACAAGCTCTCACGGTCAACGAA
This sequence comes from Triticum dicoccoides, assembly GCF_002162155.2. Taxonomy (NCBI): domain Eukaryota; kingdom Viridiplantae; phylum Streptophyta; class Magnoliopsida; order Poales; family Poaceae; genus Triticum; species Triticum dicoccoides. The sequence goes on from NC_041392.1 coordinate 654,443,606, forward strand.
GGAATAGACCTCCTCCCGAGACATTCCGATCAGACTCGGTATCCCGCTTCTACAAGACATCCTCCACAATGGTAAAACAAGTCCAGCAAGACCGCCCGATGCGCCGACATCCTGATAGGAGCTGCACATATCTCGTTCTCAGGGCAACACGGGATGAACACTACGTACAGCTAAAACCAGCCCTCAAGTTTCCCCGAGGTGGCGCCGCAAGTTGCTCTAGTTTGGACCAACACTTAGACAAGCACTAGTCCGGGGGGGTTTAAAATAAAGATGACCCTCGGGATGCGCGACTCCCAAGGGAAAAAGGCTAGGTGGCAAAAGGTAAAACCAAGGTTGGGCCTTGCTGGAGGAGTTTTATTCAAGGCGAACTGTCAACGGGTTCCCATTATAACCCAACCGCGTAAGGAACGCAAAATCCGGGAACATAACAGCGATATGACGGAAACTAGGGCGGCAAGAGTGGAACAAAACACCAGGCATAAGGCCGAGCCTTCCACCCTTTACCAAGTATATAGATGCATTAATGAAATAATAGATATTGTGATATCCCAACAAGTAAACATGTTCCAACGAGGAACAACATCTCCATGTTCCAAGAAGGAACAAACTTCAATCTTCACCTGCAACTAACAACGCTATAAGAGGGGCTAAGCAAAGCGGTAACATAGCCAAACAACGGTTTGCTAGGACAAGGTGGGTTAGAGGCTTGGTTCAACAACATAGGAGGCATGATAAGAAAGTGGTAGGTATCGCAGCATAGGCATAGCAAAAGAGCGAGCAACTAGCAAGCAAAGATAGAAGTGATTTCGAGGGTATGGTCATCTTGCTTGAAATCCCGCAAGGAAGAAGAACGGGTCCATGAAGAAGACAAACGGACGTAGACGAACGGGTCTTCACAAACGCGACGTTATCGGAACCAACCCGAGGAAGCAAACACCGGAAAGAAGCCCACAACATAGTAAACAACCAACACATGAACATGATATAATATGCGGGATGCGGTATGCGATGCATATGCATGATTTGACAAGAGACAAATGAACCTGGCCTCGACTTGGAAATCCAAGTGTGCCACTGGAAAGGTGAGATGAAATCGCTTGAAAACGATATAAACAACGCCGGAATCAGAGTCACGGTTTGGAAATGGCAACGCAATTCAAATATGGCACCGGTCTGCGATATACAGCAAGTAGCCATCTAAATGCAAGAAGATGAACATGCTACAGCACCCAAACATGGCAACAAAATATATGGCAGGGATCCATTCATGATGCTTAACAAAAGAGGAACACTGAGCTACGGCCAATTCATCCATTAACAGGTTCAAACAATCATGGAAAAAGCGCAAACGGTAACCAGATTTCAGACGTAGTGAAATTAACGCTTGTCTGGAATTATCAGATCAGGCAGCACACTTTGGAGCATGAAAACTATAAGCTGCAGGGCCTGAACATGGAAAAGTAAAGCATGGCATGAAGCTACTCAAAGAGCTTAACAAAAATGCCTTAGTGACCCTGAGCCAAAAGGGATCAGAAAATACATTTGCAAGCATGTGAACATGGCAAAAACATAATCAGATTACAGACATCAAGTAGGCATGCAAAAACAGATATCAAGTAGGCATGTTAACGAGCTCGATACACTCACTACAGAGCAAGGCATGACAATCTAAGCATACACCCATCAAGAATACACATTATACAAGCTAGACATGGCAAGAACAATAACATAGCATGCACGGATCAACTAGAACATCCTCGGCAAAATCGCTAACAAGTAGACAATCTGCCCAGATTCACGAAATAGCAAAAGTAGAGCTCGATTGACTCAAGCCAGGGTGCTCCATAATTGCAAACAAAGACATGGATGGATAGAGCACTACAAGATTAACAAAACATCCTTACTAATCATCCTCAAAAGAGGCATGAATCACCAGGAAACAACATGAACATATGGCATATTGAGATAAACAGATCAAGGACTTGGTGGAAATGCTAAGTCCCTGAAATCAGCATTAACGAATGCTCCACTTTGCAAGCTTGCGCTAGTCACCACACACATCACAAAAATACATGAGTTGCACCTCTGGAAAGATGGAAAAGCATATAACAAAACTCATGAAGAGCTCAGGGGCATATCATGCACACATTAATCATGGCAAAAATGACAAATAGCTAATTGGAGCAGCAGATCTGGCAACTATCTCAAATAGCACCCTTCTAAAAGCATTTCGGGCATCAAGATGAACTCAAATGAAAATGATGCAATGAGATGAAATGATGTGCTCTCTGAGACGAACATTTTGATATGCTATATGCCCAAAACGGATCTACGGATGCGGAGTTACGATGCGATGAACATGGGTATATGAAACATGGAAAACTCGGGGACTTAGCGAAATTTTAACTCTGCGAAAGTCAACGCGGGACGGATGGATCCGGGACGGAGCGGATCGGGACGCGGGGCGCCGTTTGGTTGGAGGGATGGGTAGATTTGATCCAACCCGGGCCAGATCTGGCCGGACTTGGACTCCGATGAGGGCGAGGACAAACTCCGGCGAGGAACACGGAAGCCGAGGCGGCGGCACACGTCCCCCGAGGCAGCGACGTTCGGGGAGCAAGGCGGCAGGGCATGACGTACGGTGCGCGGCGGCGCTAGAGGCATGGCGGCGGCCGGGGGCGAGC
>NC_041392.1:654446551-654451934 GCF_002162155.2 Triticum dicoccoides
GGGGCCGCCACGGAGCGGTGGCGCGCTTCGGGCGCACGGGAGGCGAGGCGCGGAGGCGCGGCTTGGGCCCGGAGGGCCCCACACGGGCCCTTGCTGGCCGGCAGGTGAGGCGCGGCGGCGGAGGCGATAGGCGGCGACAGGTGGCGGATGGTGGTTGCGTGCGGCGGCGGAGATGCTGAGGTGGCGGCTTGCCATTGGCTGGAGTGAGGTGGCAGCGGGCAGCGGACATGTCCGGCTCGGCGCGGACGTGTCCGGCGGCGCGAGGATGAAGAAGACTAGGTTTCGTCCGCGATTTTCGGGAGGGGAGCACCTATATATAGATAGAGGGAGCTAGGAGAGTCCAAATGAGGTGCGGTTTTCGGCCACGCGATCATGATCGAACGACCGAGATGATGGAGGAGTCTCAGGTTGGTTTTGGGCCACTTTGGAGGGGTGTTGGGCTGAAACACACACGAGGCCTTTTCGGTCCCTCGGTTAACCATTGGAGTATCAAACGAAGTCGAAATGGCACGAAACTTGACAGGCGGTCTACCGGTAGTAAACCAAGGCCGCTTGGCAAGTCTCGGTCCAATCCGGAAATGTTTAACCCCCACACATGAAAGAAAGGTAGAAAGGACCACCGGAGGAGATAGGAGAGCCGGAATGCAAAACGGACAACAGGGAAAATGCTCGGATGCATGAGACGAACATGAATGCAAATGCAATGCACATGATGACATGATATGCAATGCATGACATGCAATCAATGACAACGCAACAACAACGAATAACTGGAGGACACCTGGCACATCGGTCTCGGGGCGTTACAACACTCGACCACTACGAGAGGATCTCGTCCCGAGATCTAGAATGGCACCGGAGAGACAAACGGAAAAAAAGAAGATAAACAGTAAAAACTAGGTTGCTTCTTTGACCAATGAGTGAAACCACGAACCTTGAAATGTTGAACAAATGAAAGAAAGAAAGCAACAGAGATGAACAAAGTTGAAGCACTCCGTAAAGAAAGAGGATTAAGAAAGAACCGATACGGGTAGCACTTCGGTATAAAAGGGATGAAGCCTTCATAAAATGAAAGAGCTTGAGCAAAAGGGACACAACGCTCCGGATAAATGGGATAAGCGAGGAAAGGAATATGGACTTTGACAATGGGGTGATGGTTGAAGAAATCAATATCACAATGCCTCCGGAACAGATATGAGAATGGAATGGAATGAACGACGAGAAACAAGATCTTGAGTGACCACGTTTACAACAAATGGTAGAATGGAGTTGTTGGAAAACCAACAACGACAAGAATAAGCTTGATATGGTCTTATGGAATACATCTCAAATTATGAGGTGACAACCAGCCACTAATGGGAAAAGAATTGGATTGGTATGAGCAAGGAGACAAGAAACTTATTTCACCGGAAGGATGAAATAAGAACTTGGGTCATTTATGAGCACCATAGGTAGCAACAATCCTTAGGGAACGCTCTAGGTGAAATATAACCCAAGATAATTCCAACGAATAGGTTGATGGATTTAAAATACCTCATTCTTAACAACCTGTGAATCATGAAACATGAACTCAAATTATCAAGAATGACATAATACCACCTCCGATGATATGGTAGAGGGAATTGCACTCCGTATTGCAAGATGGAGAATGCTTGAGCTCCTCTGAAAAGAATCTCAATGAACACTTCGAGAAGGAATTAAATCCTTGACGAACCATCATGTAGAGCCTCCATAAAGAACTCCGATAATAAAAGAATGATCAATCGAAAGGAAAGAGAAGTTGAAAACATAAGGTGAATCCTTGCAATGATTAGATGGATCTTTGGAATGGTATAATTGAAATAACTTGGAACTCTGGAAAAGAAAAGATGAAACAATAGAAACCGAGAATTTGGTGAACCTCCGGAATAAAGAATTAGACAGTTGGATGAAGCAAGAATAAGAATTACGTTATGCGTATCCTTGACCAATTTAAATTGATAACAAGCAACGGATTTGGCATACTACTTATTCTCGTAGAAAGGATTAAGATAGATATTGCATAAATTTGAGAAGGCCTTCGACGAACCACCGGTAGGATGAAAGAACGAAAGAATCGATACAATAACAAAGGAAGAGAATTCTTCAACAAACCACCGTATGAATTGGAAAAGAACAAAGTAAAAGGTAATGAAACACCGGGAAGAATTATGAAATGAACGAAGAAACTTGAGAGAATTTCGATGCAAGTGAACGAAAAATCACGAGTTGATTAGAGGATATTTGAATGGTGCACCGGTAAGATTGGAGGATGATAACTGAAAGGCTGAGAACGAATAACTTTGACACGATGGGCTCCGGATAATCAAACTGAAAAGACTCCTGAATTGCTCCGGATGGGTGAAAAGAATTCTCACGATCAAAACCAATTATGAGAGGATGGCAGAGAATGGGGAAATATTTAAAAGAAACTCTTCTTCGGTCTTCAAAATCTGAGAATGACGATGAGGAACACCACCATGAATTGTTGAGGCACTCCGGAATGAAAATTATAAAGGTTGAACCAATGATGAAAATAATTTGACAGATCTTGGAGAAAGGAATTTGACTGATGATAATTCATTCTTACGTCAAACTTCGAAAGGAAATTTTGAGGATAGCTCGGGAAAATAGGAAGAGTCAGGTAGGAATCTGGGAAAAGACCTGTGGGTTAGGTCCCACTCAAGAGAAACACCCTTGAACGATTTGAAGGAGAGATTGCACCAGTTGAATTAAATGGCTTGAATGGGATAACAACCTCGAAATAGGTTGAACAGATCTTGAATGACAAGATGAGCCTTTTGAGAAAGCTTTGAGCACGCCGGAACAAATGAATAGTGAGAAGTGAATTGTTATGAGGTACACCGGTATGAGAAGGCATTGAAATGAGGAAAGGGGTAAGATCAACAAAGCTTGACTTGAAACCACCGGAGAAGATAAAATAAAGAAGAATGATGAACTAGAAGCTCCGTTAGTATCTTCATGAGAATCACCGGATAAGAACATTGAAGGAAAAGAATGGAGAGGCTTCACATCAATAAGATGGATACTCGATTAAGAAATCTGAGTCCTTAAAGAAAAACAAGGGAGGGTGGGCGGGAAAAAACAAAAGCAACTTGGAGATGGATGAAACAAACAACATTGAGAAGAACTGATAATTGATCTTGTGAATGTTGAAGTGATCGGATCCACTTGAAGAGAGACACCCCGGTAGAACAAGATTGGCATAACAATCTCAATTATCGAGAAGGATTAGTATTCACATCGGAGTATGAGAACACCATTTGGGGAAGGTATGGAATCAACACTTGACATTGAAGCAACTTGAATACCACAACTCAAAAACAAAACAAAGGATTGGATTGCAAAATAAGCCGGAACAAACATATGACAGAGATTTCGTCCGAAGTTTTTGTGGTGGGGCCTACACGGGCTTGATCGTACAACACCGTCATGTACAAGGCAGTGCACATGACATACAAAGCGTCCCCGTGTCGGCATAGCCAAGGACTCTTTAAGACACAACGAGACCACTGTAAAACCAACCGTGAATAGGCGGACCACTAGACGTCGAACCCCAATTTCATATCATACATCTGTCGGAAAGATATCCTAAGAGCTACTTGAATTCCCACTTATAAACTCCCGAAATTTTCCCGGTTATGCAATCAGGTGTTGGGGATACAGGGGAAGCATAATATCTCACCCAAAACTAGCAAATCCTACATCCAGCTGTATCCATCCTTCAACACATAACCAAGAAACCTTCGGAAATCGTCTACCTCAACCTTCGAAAAGCATCCGTTATACAAGTTATGGCAATACTCCCGAACTCCCGCCCCAGTACTAGGTGGCGTCTAGGTTATTTCACCAACAACTGCATAAAAGAGACTTCCGATGTCGGCAAACTAAACTCAGGTATTCCAGAACTGCAACGATAAAATGGTGACGACAACACCTCAGAGCTCAACTCCCCGGGACACTGCCACAACCCCTAAATGTCAGGAGGCACCAAGAACAATGTTCTCGTCACAAAACCATCAGAACAATTCCAAGATACCCGCGTGATCCTAAAAAAATTAGTGAAATTTGAGAAGAGAAGAGTCAAAACTCAATGTCAGGATGCCTTACCAGAGCGATGAAGGGACTGCGGAGTAAAAAGAATTCCTAAGCTCTCTGATATATAATTCCTAAATGACTCAAAACATTTTTCTAGACTCAACTCGTCAGCTAATTCGATCAAGCAGGGGGGGCTCCCAAGGTCGGGGAAGGCTCTGATACCAACTTGTAACGCCCTCGATGCGGCTATATCTCCCACGTGTCAAAGCATGACTTAGAGGCATAACCGCATTGAAAGCAATGTCGCAAGTGAGGTAATCTTCACACAACCCATGTAATACATAAGGGAAAAAGATACATAGTTGGCTTACAATCGCCACTTCACACAATTACATGAATAAAGCATTCCAACAACCAAATACAATCAAGGTCCGTCTACGGAACCAAAATAAAAGAAGAACCCCAAATGCGACAAGGTCCCCGATCGACCCCAACTGGGCTCCACTACTGATCAACTAGAACGAAACAACACAAAGGACAAGATCTTCATCGAGCTCCTCCTTTGACCTTGGTTGCGTCATCTGCACGGTTCAACGGCACCTGCAAGCTGGTTTTGGAAGTATCTGTGAGCCACGGGGACTCAGCAATCTCGTACCCTCGCGATCAAGACTATTTAAGCTTATGGGTAAGGTAAAGGTAAGAGGTGGAGCTGTAGCAAGCGACTAGCAAATATGGTGGCTAACATACGCAAATGAGAGCGAGAAGAGAAGGCAAAGCACGATCGAAAAATTATGATCAAGAAGTGATCCTAGAACAACCTACGTTAAGCATAACTCCAACACCATGTTCACTTCCCGGACTCCGCCGGAAAGAGACCATCACGGTTAAACACGCGGTTGATGCATTTTAATTAAGGTCATCTTCAGGTTTTCTACAACCGGACATTAACAAATTCCCATCTGCCCATAACCGCGGGCATGGCTTTCGAAAGTTCAAAACCCTGCAGGGGTGTCCCAACTTAGCCCATGACAAGCTCTCACGGTCAACGAAGGAATAGACCTCCTCCCGAGACATTCCGATCAGACTCGGTATCCCGGTTCTACAAGACATCCTCGACAATGGTAAAACAAGTCCAGCAAGACCGCCCGATGCGCCGACATCCTGATAGGAGCTGAACATATCTCGTTCTCAGGGCAACATCGGATGAACACTACGTACAGCTAAAACCATCCGTCAAGTTTCCCCGAGGAGGCGCCGCAAGTGGCTCTGGTTTGGACCAACACTTAGACAAGCACTGGCCCGGGGG
>NC_041392.1:654452231-654467739 GCF_002162155.2 Triticum dicoccoides
CGGGATGTGCGACTCCCAAGGGAAAAAGGCTAGGTGGCAAAAGGTAAAACCAAGGTTGGGCCTTGTTGGAGGAGTTTTATTCAAGGCGAACTGTCAAGGGGTTCCCATTATAACCCAACCGCGTAAGGAACGCAAAATCCGGGAACATAACACCGATATGACGAAAACTAGGGCGGCAAGAGTGGAACAAAACACTAGGCATAAGGCCGAGCCTTCCACCCTTTACCAAGTATATAGATGCATTAATTAAATAAGAGATATTGTGATATCCCAACAAGTAAACATGTTCCAACGAGGAACAACATCTCCATGTTCCAACAAGGAACAAACCTCAATCTTCACCTGCAACTAACAACACTATAAGAGGGGCTGAGCAAAGCGGTAACATAGCCAAACAACGGTTTGCTAGGACAAGGTGGGTTAGAGGCTTGGTTCAACAACATAGGATGCATGATAAGAAAGTGGTAGGTAACGCAGCGTAGGCATAGCAAAAGAACAAGCAACTAGCAAGCAAAGATAGAAGTGATTTCGAGGGTATGGTTATCTTGCCTGAAATCCCGCAAGGAAGAAGAACGGGTCCATGAAGAAGACAAACGGACGTAGACGAACGGGTCCTCACAAACGCGACGTTATCGGAACCAACCCGAAGAAGCAAACACCGGAAATAAGCACACAACATAGTAAACAACCAACACATGAACATGATATAATATGCGGGATGCGGTATGTGATGCATATGCACGATTTGACAAGAGACAAATGAACCTGGCCTCGACTTGGAAATCCAAGCGTGCCACTGGAAAGGTGAGATGAAATCGCTTGAAAACGATATAAAGAACGCCGGAATCAGAGTCACGTTTTGGAAATGGCAACGCAATTCAAATATGGCACCGGTCTGCGATATACAGCAAGTAGCCATCTAAATGCAAGAAGATGAACATGCTATAGCACCCAAACATGGCAACAAAATACATGGCAGGGATCCACTCATGATGCTTAACAAAAGAGGAACAATGAGCTACGGCCAATTCATCCATTAACAGGTTCAAACAATCATGGCAAAAGTGCAAACGGTAACCAGATTTCAGACTTAGTGAAATTAACACTTGTCTGGAATTATCAGATCAGGCAGCACACTTTGGAGCATGAAAACTATAATCTACAGGGCCTGAACATGGTAAAGTAAAGCATGGCATGAAGCTACTCAAAGAGCTTAACAAAAATCCCTTAGTGACCTTGAGCAAAAGGGATCAGAAAATACATTTGCAAGCATGTGAACATGGCAAAAACATAATCAGATTACAGACTTAGAGGAAAACTGGAGCATGCAAAAACAAATATCAAGTAGGCATGTTAACGAGCTCGATGCACTCACTACAGAGCAAGGCATGACAATCTAAGCATACACCCATCAAGAATACACATTATAAAAGCTATACATAGCAAGAACAATAACATAGCATGCACGGATCAACTACAACATCCTCGGCAAAATCGCTAACAAGTAGACAATCTGCCTAGATTCACGAAATAGCAAAAGTAGAGCTCGATTGACTCAAGCTAGGGTGCTCCACAATTGCAAACAAAGACATGGATGGATAGAGCACTACAAGATTAACAAAACATCCTTACTGATCATCCTCAAAAGAGGCACGGATCACTAGGAAACAACATGAACATATGGCATATTGAGATAAACAGATCAAGGACTTAGTGGAAATGCTAAGTCCCTGAAATCAGCATTAACGAATGCTCCACTTTGCAAGCTTGCGCTAGTCACCACACACATCACAAAAATACATGAGTTGCACCTCTGGAAAGATGGCAAAGCATATAACAAAACTCATGAAGAGCTCAGGGGCATATCATGCACACATTAATCATGGCAAAAATGACAAATAGCTAATTGGAGCAGCAGATCTGGCAACTATCTCAAATAGCACTGTTCCAACAGCATTTCGGGCATCAAGATGAAATCAAATGAAAATGATGCAATGAGATGAAATGATGTGCTCTCTGAGACGAACATTTTGATAAGCTATATGCCAAAAACGGATCTATGGATGTGGAGTTACAATGTGATGAACATGGGTATATGAAACATGGAGAACTCGGGGACTTAGCGAAATTTTACCTCCGCGAAAGTCAACGCGGGACGGATGGATCCGGGAGGGAGCGGATCGGGACGTGGGGCGCCGTTTGGTTGGAGGGATGGGTGGATCCGATCCAACCCGGCCCAGATCTGGTCGGACTTGGACTCCGGTGAGGGCGAGGACGAACTCCAGTGAGGAACACGGAAGCCGAGGCAGCGGCGCACGTCACCCGAGGCAGCGACGTGCGGCGAGCAAGGCGGCAGGCCACGGCGTACGGCGCGCGGTGGCGCGAGAGGCATGGCGACGGCCGGGGGCGAGCGGGGCGGCGCGGTCCGGCGAGGCTCGCTGCCGGTGGGCGGAGCAGGACGCCGGCGCGCGGAAAGGCGGCGATGGCAGGGCTGCCACGGATCGGTGGCACGCGTCGGACGCACGGGAGGCGAAGCGCGGAGGCGCGGCTTGGGCCCGGAGGGCCCCGCGCGGGCCCTTGCGGGCCGGCGGGTGAGGCGCGGCGGCGGAGGCGATTGGCGGCGACAGGTGGCGGATGGTGGTTGGGTGCGGCGGCGGAGATACTGAGGTGGCGGCTCTCCATTGGCTGGAGCGAGGTGGCAGCGGGCGGCGGATATGTCCGGCTCGGCGCGGACGTGTCCGGCGGCGCGAGGATGAAGAAGACTAGGTTTCGTTCGCGATTTTCGGGAGGGGAGCACCTATATATATGTAGAGGGAGCTAGGAGAGTCCAAATGAGGTGCGGTTTTCGGCCACGCGATCGTGATCGAACGACCGAGATGATGGACGAGGTTTAGGTGGGTTTTGGGTCACTTTGGAGGGGTGTTGGGCTGCAACACACACGAGGCCTTTTCGGTCCCTCGGTTAACCGTTGGAGTATCAAACGAAGTCCAAATGGCACGAAACTTGACAGGCGGTCTACCGGTAGTAAACCAAGGCCGCTTGGCAAGTCTCGATCCAATCCGGAAATGTTTAACCCCCACAGATGAAAGAAAGGTAGAAAGGACCACCGGAGGAGATAGGAGCGCCGGAATACAAAACGGACAACGGGGAAAATGCTCGGATGCATGAGACGAACATGAATGCAAATGCAATGCACATGATGACATGATATGAGATGCATGACATGCAAGCAATGACAACGCAACAACAGCGACTAACTGGAGGACACCTGGCTCATCGGTCTCGGGGCGTTACAACACTCCACCATTACGAGAGGATCTCGTCCCGAGCTCTAGAATGGCACCGGAGAGACAAACGGAAAAAAAGAAGATAAACGGTAAAAACTAAGTTGCTTCTTTGACCAATGAGTGAAACCACGAACCTTGAAAGGTTGAACAAATGAAAGAAAGAAAGCAACAGAGATGAACAAAGTAGAAATCACTCCGTAAAGAAAGAGGAATAAGAAAGAACCGATACGGGTAGCACTTCGGTTGAAAAGGGATGAAGCCTTGATAAAATGAAAGAGCTTGAGCAAAAGGGACACAACGCTCCGGATAAATGGGATAAGCGAGGAAAAGAATATGAACTTTGACAACGGGGTGATGGTTGAAGAAATCAATATCACAATGCCTCCGGAACAGATATGAGAATGGAATGGAATGAACGGCGAGAAACAAGATCTTGAGTGGGCACGTTTACAACAAATGGTAGAATGGAGTTGTTGGAAAACCAACAATGAAAAGAATAAGCTTGATATGGTCTTATGGAATACATCTCAAATTATGAGGTGACAACTAGCCACTTACGGGAAAAGAATTGGATTGGTATGAGCAAGGAGACAAGAAACTTATTTCTCTGGAAGGATGAAATAAGAACTTGGGTCATTTATGAGCACCATAGGTAGCAACAATCCCTAGGGAACGCTCTAGGTGAAATATAACCCAAGATAATTCCAACGAATAGGTTGATGTATTTAAAATACCCCATTCTTAACAACCTGTGAATCATGAAACATGAACTCAAATTATCAAGAATGACATAATACCACCTCTGATGATATGGTAGAGGGAATTGCACTTCAGATTGCAAGATGGAGAATGCTTGAGCTCCTCTGAAAAGAATCTCAATGAACACTTCGAGAAGGAATTAAATCCTTGATGAACCATCATGTAGAGCCTCCATGAAGAACTCCAGTAATAAAAGAATGATCAATCGAAAGTAAAGAGAAGTTGAAAACATAAGGTGAATCCTTGCAATGATTAGATGGATCTTTCGAATGGTATAATTGAAATAACTTGGAACTCTGGAAAAGAAAAGACGAAACAATAGAAACCGAGAATTTGGTGAACCTTCGGAATAAAGAATTAGACAGTTGGATGAAGCAAGAATAAGAATTACATTATGCGTATCCTTGACCAATTTAAATTGATGACAAGCAACAGATTGGACATACTACTTATTCTCGTAGAAAGGATTAAGATAGATATTGCATAAATTTGAGAAGGTCTTCGACGAACCACCAGTAGGATGAAAGAACGAAAGAATCGATACAATAACAAAGGAAGAGAATTCTTCAACAAACCACCGTATGAATTGGAAAAGAACGAAGTAAAAGGTAAAGAAACACCGGGAAGAATTATGAAATGAACGAAGAAACTTGAGAGAATTTAGATGCAAGTGAACGAAAAATCACGAGTTGATTAGAGGATATTTGAATGGTGCACCGGTAAGATTGGAGGATGATAACTGAAAGGCTGAGAACGAATAACTTTGAGATGATGGGCTCCGGATAATCAAACTGAAAAGACTCCTTAATTGCTCCGGGTGGGTGAAAAGAATTCTCACAATCAAAACCAATTATGAGAGGATTGCAGAGAATGGGGCAATATTTAAAAGAAACTCTTGTTCGGTATTCAAAATCTGAGAATGACGATGAGGAACACCACCATGAATTGTTGAGGCACTCCGGAATGAAAATTATAAAGGTTGAACCAATGATGAAAAGAATTTGACAGATCTTGGAGAAAGGCATTTGACTGATGATAATTCATTCTTACGTCAAACTTGGAAAGGAAATTTTGAGGATAGCTCCGGGAAAATAGGAATAGTCAGGTAGGATCCTGGGAAAAGACCTGTGGGTTAGGGCCCACTCAAGAGAAACACCCTTGAACAATTTCAAGGAGAGATTGCAACGGTTGAATTAAATGGCTTGAATGGGATAACAACCTCGAAATAGGTTGAACAGATCTTGAATGACAGGACGAGCCTTTTGAGAAAGCTTTGAGCACGCCGGAACAAATGAATAGTGAGAAGTGAATTGTTATGAGGTACACCGGTATGCGAAGGCATTGAAATGAGGAAAGGGGTAAGATCAACAAAGCTTGACTTGAAACCACCGGAGAAGATAAAAGAAAGAAGAATGATGAACTAGAAGCTCCGTTAGTATCTTCATGAGAATCACCAGATAAGAACATTGAAGGAAAAGAAAGGAGAGGCTTCACATCAATAAGATCGATACTCGATTAAGAAATCTGAGTCCTTAACGAAAAACAAGGGAGGGAGGGCGGGAAAAAACAAAAGCAACTTGGAGATGGTGAAACAAACAACATTGAGAAGAACCGATAATTGATCTTGTGAATGTTGAAGTGATCGGATCCACTTGAAGAGAGACACCCCGGTAGCACAAGATTGGCATAACAATCTCGATTATCGAGAAGGATTAGTATTCACATCGGAGTATGAGAACACCATTTGGGGAAGGTATGGAATCAACACTTGACATTGAAGCAACTCAAATACCACAACTCAAAAACAAAACAAAGGATTGGCTTGCAAAATAAGCCGGAACAAACATATGATAGAGATTTCGTCCGAAGTTTTTTTGGTGGGGCCTACACGGGCTCGATCGTACATCACCATCATGTACAAGGCAGTGCACATGACATATGAAGCGTCCCCGAGTTGGCATAGACAAGGACTCTTTAAGACACAACGAGACCATTGTAAAACCAACCATGAATAGGCGGACCACTAGACGTCGAACCCCAATTTCATATCATACATCTGTCGGAAAGATATCCTAAGAGCTACTTGAATTCCCACTTATAAACTCCCAAAATTTTCCCGATTATGCAATCAGGTGTTGGGGATACAGGGGAAGCATAATATCTCACCCAAAACTAGCAAATCCTACATCCAGCTGTATCCATCCTTCAACACATAACCAAGAAACCTTCGGAAATCGTCTACCTCAACCTTCGAAAAGCATCCATTATACAAGTTATGGCAATACTCCCGAACTCCCGCCCCAGTACTGGGTGGCGTCGAGGTTATCTCACCGACAACTGCATAAAAGAGATTTCCGATGTCGGCGAACTAAACTCAGGTATTCCAGAACTGCAACGATAAAATTGTGACGACAACACCTCGGAGCTCAACTCCCCAGGACACTGCCACAACCCCTAATTGTCAGGAGGCACCAAGAACAATGTTCTCATCATAAAACCATTGGAATGATTCCAAGATACCCGCGTGATCCTAAAAAAATTAGTGAAATTTGAGAAGAGAAGAGTCAAAACTCAACGTCAGGATGCCTTACCAGAGCGATGAAGGGACTGGGGAGTAAAAAGAATTCCTAAGCTCTCCGATATATAATTCCTAAATGACTCAAAACATTTTTCTAGACTCAACTCGTCAGCTAATTCGATCAAGCAGGGGGGGCTCCTAAGGTCGGGGAAGGCTTTGATACCAACTTGTAACGCCCTCGATGCGGCTATATCTCCCACGTGTCGAAGCACGACTTAGAGGCATAACCGCATTGAAAGCAATGTCGCAAGTGAGGTAATCTTCACACAACCCATGTAATACATAAGGGAAAAAGATACATAGTTGGCTTACAATCGCCACTTCACACAATTACATGAATAAAGCATTCCAACAACCAAATACAATGAAGGTCCGTCTATGGAACCAAAATAAAAGAAGAACCCCAAGTGCGACAAGGTCCTCGATCGACCCCAACTGGGCTCCACTACTGATCAACTAGAACGAAACAACACAAAGGACAAGATCTTCATCTAGCTCCTCATTTGAGCTTGGTTGCGTCATCTGCACGGTTCAACGACACCTGCAAGCTGGTTTTGGAAGTATCTTGTACCCTCATGATCAAGACTATTTAAGCTTATGGGTAAGGTAAAGTTAAGAGGTGGAGCTGCAGCAAGCGACTAGCAAATATGGTGGCTAACATACGCAAATGAGAGCGAGAAGACAAGGCAAAGCACGATCGAGAAATTATGATCAAGAAGTGATCCTAGAACAACCTACGTCAAGCATAACTCCAACACCGTGTTCACTTCCCGGACTCCGCCGGAAAGAGACCATCGCGGTTACACACGCGGTTGATGTATTTTAATTAAGGTCATCTTCAGGTTTTCTACAACCGGACATTAACAAATTCCCATCTGCCCATAACCGCAGACACGGCTTTCGAAAGTTCAAAACCATGCAGGGATGTCCCAACTTAGCCCATGACAAGCTCTCACGGTCAACGAAGGAATAGACCTCCTCCCGAGACATTCCGATCAGACTCGGTATCTCGGTTCTACAAGACATCCTCGACAATGGTAAAACAAGTCCAGCAAGACCGCCCAATGCGCCGACATCCTGATAGGAGTTGCACATATCTCGTTCTCAGGGCGACACCGGATGAACACTACATACAGCTAAAACCAGCTCTTAAGTTTCCCCGAGGTGGCGCCGCAAGTGGCTCTAGTTTGGACCAACACTTAGACAAGCACTGGCCCGAGGGGGTTTAAAATAAAGATGACCCTCGGGATGTGCGACTCACAAGGGAAAAAGGCCAGGTGGCAAAAGGTAAAACCAAGGTTGGGCCTTGCTGGAGGAGTTTTATTCAAGGCAAACTGTCAAGGGGTTC
Organism: Triticum dicoccoides; assembly: GCF_002162155.2. Lineage (NCBI taxonomy): Eukaryota > Viridiplantae > Streptophyta > Magnoliopsida > Poales > Poaceae > Triticum > Triticum dicoccoides. Next base: position 654,460,204 of record NC_041392.1, read on the forward strand.
CCATTATAACCCAACCGTGTAAGGAACGCAAAACACCGATATGACGGAAACTAGGGCGGCAAGAGTGGAACAAAACACCAGGCATAAGGCCGACCCTTCCACCCTTTACCAAATATATAGATGCATTAATTAAATAAGAGATATTGTGATATCCCAACAAGTAAACATGTTCCAACGAGGAACAACATCTCCATGTTCCAACAAGGAACAAACTACAATCTTCACCTACAACTAACAACGCTATAAGAGGGGCTGAGCAAAGCGGTAATATAGCCAAACAATGGTTTGCTAGGACAAGGTGGGTTAGAAGCTTGGTTCAACAAGATAGGAGGCATGATAAGCAAGTGGTAGGTATCACAGCATAGGCATAGGAAAAGAGTGAGCAACTAGCAAGCAAAGATAGAAGTGATTTCAAGGGTATGGTCATCTTTCCTGAAATCCCGCAAGGAAAAAGAACGGGTCCATGAAGAAGACAAATGGACGTAGACGAACGGGTCCTCACAAACGCGACGTTATCGGAACCAACCCGAAGAAGCAAACACCGCACTACTAGGAAAAGGCCTACTAATGGCGCACCTAATTTGGCCATTAATGGCGCATTAGTGGTGCGCCATTAGTAGCACGCCATTAGTACATTTTACTAATGGCGCACCACAGGTGCGCCATTAGTATCTGGTATACTAATGGCGCACCCAGATGCGCCATTAGTATATACAATAGTGCACCATTAGTATGCCTCCCAGGGGGCATGTATACCCAGGTGCTTTGGCATACTAATGGCGCACGACAGCAAGATGCGCCATTAGTAACTTCGGCATACTAATGGCGCACTCTTTAATGATGCGCCATTAGTATCCTTTGGCATACTAATGGCGCACTATGATGTGATGCGCCATTAGTTTGAATATTAGGTTTTTTTATTTTTTTATTTTCTGTTTTTTGCACAGGTTACAAAATGTATAATTGGACAAAATATAGACAACACACATCAACAACAGATTCATCAAATACAATAGAAGATTAGTCTCTGAATACAATTCATCGTTCTAGTCTCCGAATTGAAAAGATCGAACAAAGATAGAACATTATATTACAAGTCTCGAGACCGCGAGTTTGTCTTCACATTACAAGTTGGTATCGATCATCTAAACTACCATCACATAGAAGAGAGCTGCGGTCATCACGATGAGCATCATCACGATGAAACTCGTCTTCATCCGGTTCCTCCAACGCTCCCTCCCCTCTCCCGCTAGATAGCGGGCGTATCTAGATTTGGCCTCGGCCCTAGTGGCGTACCCTTTGTAACTGTTACCGCTGAATTGGTGAACCTGTCTCCGAAACTCCTCCCAGTCATCGTAGACTCCGGGAACCTTACCCTTGTACACGACATACCACGGCATCGCTATGCAGTAGCCAAACGAAACGTTAGTACCAATTCACAGACAATACATAAGCAATATATAAGTATGCAACAGAACGATCGGAAGAGAAAAGCAAGACATTAATAGCATCGATTACATCTTAAGTTGAACGACTATCGAAACCAAAGAGACATACTACAAGTTCATTAAAGTTTAATTACAACATGAGACTCAAGGGACCGGAGCGTGGATGAAGGCACCGTCTATCGTGGGAGTCATGAAAGAACGGGCCTTGTCAGCCTGCATTTGTAGGATTGTGTCGATGTCACAGTTGGACGGTTGATTTCTGAGGTAGAACTGCCCCGCGGTATGAAGGACATCTTGATGGATGATTTCCGCAAACTCCGACTGGATGCGAAAGAATTCTTGTCTGATGTCCGTGTCCTGGATTGCCAACACGCTCGTGGCCCAATCTTTGAGTCTACTCGGTAGCAGAAGTTGATGATGGTCCCGTACGATCGCCCACATGTGATGGATGGCGTAGTAGGCACCCTTCTGACCGCCAGGCGGCTGCTTGACGCAGCAGAACGTTGTATTGTGGGAGAACACATGCTTGCCGAACTTACGAATAGGCCTGGTGAAGGTGCCTCCAGATTTGACGTAGCCGGGGAGAACATCATCAAGAACCTTCTTGACATTTGTGTAGTCTACGTTCGACTGATGGTCCGGGTCGAAATACGTGGCCATGGAATATTTGGGGCTTAGGAGGATGAGCGTGCAACGTGTGTCACTGCAGAAAACACGGAATGTTAAAAGAAAAACGATCGAAATCTAAGAATTCATATGTTACGGGGCGGTTGAGGGGAGGACTTACTCGGGAAAGTAAGGCACGAGGAAGTTATCCTTATCTTGGTTTGCCAGAATGACGCCTTCGAGGTAAGAACTCGTGACTTGCCGGTCCCCAGCACTGCCCAAGATCTTGGCACGCATGTAGAAGGGGTCGACTATCACAATGTCCGGGGTCTTGTCGCGAATGATCCGCATCTCCATACTCAGCGAAAATAGCCGAACGAAGGTGTAGTGCAGCGGATGAAGGTTCAACATAGAGTGGATGTCATGAAACCGCAGGACGATCGTACCCCCGATGGAGTTATCCACAAAGCCCTTGCCCTCTGGCACCTTGGCCGCGAAAACCGGGTATGCCACATCCTTCTCTCCGAGACGCCGATTCTCCAAAGAAAGAACACTTTCATGCAGACTCCGCATAGCACCGGTTGCAGCATCGAGCATATTTCTCGGTAGCATCGGCCTACCCGCCACATGCACCCTCCTCGAGATATCCTCAGGTGAAGGTGGCCCGTCCTGAGCACAGATCGTACTCAGTGCCGGCTGGGCCGCACCCTTGTTAGTATTTCTTTTGCGTGCCTTCTTCTTCTCCTATAATGGGATCGAGTTCTGCTCACAGACCGCCTTCTTGAGTGTGTTGGGGCTGATCATATTTTGCACCTCGCCTATCTGAGGCTCGGTGAAGTCGGCAGCTGGAGGCGTCTCCTGAGAGCTGAACTGCAGACGACGCCTGTTGCAACTTGGCTTCTCCGTGGTACCAGCTAGATCGCGCACGTCTTTTGTTGGGTTAGGTTCTTGAGAAGGAGGCCCCATGAAGTCGCCACCGTACCCATGATCGGCAAAGTACTGATCGACGTTGGCAAATGTATCATCGTCGTCATCGTCGTTCTGATCCTGTGCCATATGCATGTTTGGATCCAGTGGCATAGGGATGTCCGGCACCGTTGCGGCGGTCTTGACATGGGGCCGACTTGGCGCCGACACGACTGGCGGTGTTGTCTTTGGGGTGGTGTCCCCCGCCCCCAAACGAATCTGGCTCTATGGCCAAAGCAGGGGCCAGCTCAGGCAGGCGCTGAGGGTCATCACGTCATCATCGTTGTCCCCGACGGGTCGAATCGGAGGTAACAACTCGTCGCAGCCTGGCAGCACCCGAACCAGTTGAACCCTAAACAAGTTGGGTGGCATCTGGGTACCGTGGAACAAGGGGTTGCCCGGTTGAACGATTTTGCCCTTGGCGACATCGACCAACTCGTTGTTCACGAAGTGCAGGAGAGTGCACGGAACGTCGGCGACGCCCTGCGAAAACATGTAGGGCGCCAGGGATGCCCAGTGAAAGGCAAGGAGATGAAGTCCTCGGCCGAGAGAGGCTTAATTAGTTACCGTGATGATGGCGTCGAGCTCGGCTAATGTCAAGGCACCGCCAACGGCGGGCGTGCAGTTGATGGAGGGGCCGCTTGCTGCAGAGGTGCCGGCCGACGTACACCCGGGTGCATTAAGCTCCCGTGCCGGTGTCGGAGACACCAATGCCGCCTCCGCCTGAGACACCAACGGCCCCACCATCGCGTTCTGCGAGTTGCTGGCCGTGAAGCTAGGAATCGGGGGCGGCCCCTGTTGGCCGCCTTCAATCCACGCACTAATCCCCTAGATCAAGGTAGGCACAATGGCGGTGATCGTCGCTCCGAGTTGTTGTTGCACTTGCTCTTGGACAATCTCCGGAATCCGTGCCACCTGTGCCCTGAGGTCTTGAACCTCGCGCGCCTGGCTTTCCGAGCTGGTCTTTTTCTCCTTTCGCCCACCAGTGTTATAGTATGACGACCATTTTGTCGACAAGCCTTTGCCGGCCACACGACCAGCTGACGTCGGCTTACTGAGCTTATCCTTGTTCTTCATTACATTCAACGCCCTATTTAGAGTGGTGTCCCAAGGGTTGCTCTTAGTCGACCCCGCGCTACTGCTATCAGTCTCCTGCGGAAGGAATGTGAACCATTTAGAAATTTGGCTTCATTAATTAGAATGCAACCATATGGAGCTAATTACGCGGGGGTGTATTCCTTAACAGAACAAGCTCAAGCGCCCTGGTCTTCGGATCCGTGGTAAGCTCCTTTGTTTTCGGGTCCTTCTTGTACCGGGCCCTGACAAAGTTCCTGGTCTGCTTGTCACCGTATTTATCGAAGAGGGGCGGTAGGCCTTGCTCGGCACGGTCCGCCTCCTCCTTGTCCCATATAGGCTCCGCCACTCTGTAACCGCCGGGACCGAGTGTGTGTTCCCCTAAGTTCAGCTCCTGCATTTCTTTCCCCCACTTACTTGGTTCGGAGCTTGCGGTGCTCGAGCAATTGATCTTGAAGTCGTTGTAGTCATCTTCGGTGATCGAAGGATTTTTCTCCTTGATCTTCTCATAACTCTCACCTTTCTCGATCATTCTCTTCACATTGCTTTTCCAAGTAGACAGGGCCGTTCTCATCTTCGTGAGGGCAGCATTGTTCACTTTATTCCCTTTGAGGCTTGTGTTTTTAAATTCAGCGGGGAACTTGTATCGTTCGTGCAGCTTCGTGAAGAGGAGGTTGCGCAAATTCCCTCGGTCAGGATGCCTGAGGTTCTCGGTGTTGATTGAGATGGTGCTCCGGAGAATGCACCCGAGCTGAAGCGAGTACCCCTTGACTATTCGTTCGGGCGCCGTTGGATTCCCGTTGGAGTCCACTTCAGTAACTTCCTCCTTGAGGGTGCGGAGCACGGTCGGGCGCCGGTCCTTCCGTTGCCTCTTCGGTTGGCTGCCATCTGTGCGTGCGCCGCCATCATCAATGGTGGCATCCTCGGTGGCACCATCAGTGGTGGCATTAGTGGGGTCATCCTCGGCAGTACCATCAGTGGTCTCAGGATCGGTGGGGAAGGCGGCGTCCTCATACAAGTGAGGTTGTTCCTCCATCTCCTGGGACAGCTCCCAGAATTTCTTGCCGCCCAAACCCCCGGCCTCATCGTTGTTGGCCATGTTTCTCTATAAATAGGAACAAAGTTTGGTCAAAAAGTTGGTTATTGTCAAGGAACAAGATCTCTAAGTTGACCAAATAACCTAATTCTCGAGGAATGTCGCCAAAAAGTTGGTTATTGTCAAGGAACAATTGAGAGATGTTTGTGATATTGCCTAGGTGTTTTGGGATAGAACCTGTTAGTGTGTTGTTGCTAAGGTCCAAGTCCACGTTCTCATGGTATCCTAGTTCTTGAGGGGTGTGTCTAGAAAGTTGGTTGCTGCAAAGATACAAGGTTGTGAGTTTGGTCAAATTGCCTATGATGTTTGTGATATTGCCTTGGATCTTGAAGGCACTGTTGCATGATGAAGTGGTACAGCCAGCATGGGACCTCATCTTTGCAGGCTAATTTTCTAGATTGTAACACTGGGATTTGTGCACAAGCTAAGCTAGCTAAGACAGTAGCTTCCTTGCAACCCACAAAAGACAAAAGAAAAGGGGTGAAAAGGGGGAGATGGTTAGCTTTGATGAGCAGGCAACATCTTCCTAACCCCCTTCTTCTTGTCTCCTCTCACTATCTCTCTCACACACATGGCAAGCAAGGGTGTCTGAGTGTGTGAAAAAAATACTAAACTAATCCAACCACTAAAGCATATTAATTTTTATTTCGGTTGAGAATCGGGCACCTTCTAGGTCAAGAAAATTGGGCATGACCTTTGCTAATTTTCTTGACCTAGGAGTGCCCCATTTCTCAACCGAAACGGAAATTAATCAACGTTTCAGGAGAAAGGGGTCATTTTAGAAGATCACAAGTAGCAGCAGCATCACTTGACAAAATCACAACTAGTAGCAGCATCACAAGTAGTACAGCAGCAACATCATCACAAGTAGTACAGCAGCAGCAGCAGCATCATCACAAGTAATACACTTAGCTACCAGTTCAAAAATACAGCTAAGATAAGATCATCACCACATTTTAGAAACATAGCTCATCATTTTCATTCTTGCAGATAAGATCATCACCACATTTCAGAAATACAGCTTCATAGGTTGTTCTCTCCATCAAAAACAGAATAAACAATGGCCATGTCATGCTTGGCAATAGCACAAGTGACATGAAAATTCAGGAGTAGGAGATCACAAAAGTACAGTCCACAGGTTACTCCAAGTTTCTGAATTTTCAGTAAATTTTCTGTAAGAAAAGAACTAAAAGAAAAGAAACCCTAGGGTTAAAAAATCTGGAGCAAGTCCTAGCAGAACCACAAAATGTTCATCTACTCAAATTAATGTCCAAACAGTGTCATATCTGAAATTAACCTGTCATGTTCACTGCTCAAACATGAAGTACCAGCAACCTTCAACAAGAAGTACTCAAACTGTCAAACATGAAGTACAAGCAACCTGCTATGTTAGGAGTACAAGAAGGATCCTGCTGCTGCTCCAAACAGCACTGGGAAACAGGCATGCATGCACTGGTTTGCCAAAACAGAGCACTTTAGTCCTCTGTTTTTGCTAACTGCTACACATACCCCCAAGTGAACCACCACAACATCTAAAAGCTAACAATTGTTTTTGCTTATATAATCAGACTTTTTGTGCTAAAAAAACCATAGAACAACTCCTCCAAATTTCTAAATAAACTGCCATTTCATTTTATTCAATAATGAACTGTACTCTTTATGGGTTTTTTACTTAAATGCAGAAAATCCAAAGTTAATTCCGCCGGGCTTTTCTATGTTTTTTATACATAACTACTAAAACCCTAGGAGTTAACCAAGACACCAACAGAATGTGGACTTAAAAAGAGAGAGTCACGGACAGTGACATGATAAATTTTCATAAAATTAGCGAGTTTTACTTATGGTGCACAAAGGAACAAGTACTGCAGTGCACTTAGAAAAAAATGAAGGAACTTCTCTCTACCACACGTAATCTGATTCTTTCACATTGCTCTCTACCACAAGTACTGCAGTGCACTTAGAACAAGTTGATGTTGCTCGATGCCTGAAGTGAGGCCGGCAATTAAGGGACCACCGAGACAAAATCTACGAGTAAACTAACATCCTAAACAGGGGGAAGCTCACCGGGGCACCGGGGCGGCGGGATGTCGGGGCGGCTAGGGCGTCGAGGACGGCGCAGTGAGGACTTCTGGTCGTAGGCGATTTCCTTGGCGTCCGCGCGCACCACCAGCCGCGACGAGTGGCCGTTCTTGGACCTCCTCAGCCTCCCCTACTCATTACACCCAACAGCACTGATCAGAGAAACGGCGCGGCGAGGCAGAGGAACGGCGCGTGAGAGAGGGGCGGGGAAGCGGGGGTTACCTGGGAGGAGAAGGAGTGGAGGAGGGAGGCGGGGCGTCGAGGCGG
>NC_041392.1:654468615-654589149 GCF_002162155.2 Triticum dicoccoides
GCGGCGGTTGAGTAGGGGAATTGAGGGTGCGGGGGTCGGCGGCGGCGGCCGATGGACCGGGGGGTGCTTGGCGGCGAGGGGGACCGGATCTGGCGAGGTGGGATAGCGATCGAGATGGAGGCGGATCGAGATCGAGTGTCCATGAAATTTAAAAATATTCATGATAGTTCAAAAAGTTCCCATGAAATACAATCGAGAAATCAAGGCGACGATTTAAATACAATCGATCTTAGCTAGCTATCTGTTCACAATCTTCTTGCCCTTCTTTTTCGCAAATGGAGTTCTTCTGTGGAACGGACGTCCTTTAGGTAGGGTGGTCCTGCTTCTTCTTGTGGTGTATGCTGCTACTTCATCATCGTCGTCATGTTCGATCCTCGGGTCGCCGTACTTGTCGAAGTCTTGCTCATTGGCTACTCCATCCATTCCGATGATCTTCCTTTTGCCTCTCCTCACGACAACACGACTGGGCTTTGATGGGTCAGTAATGAAGAAGCATTGGTCCACTTGGGAAGCCAGTACCCATGGCTCATTTTTCGCGGTGACGTTTGCGCCCGAGGTCTTGGATTTGGCTTCGGGTATAACCATGGTGGTGAAATACCGGTCTTCTTTTAGGACGCTCTTGGCCCATCTGACACGGAACATCGGGACCTTCTTTCCAGCGTAGCTCAGCTCCCAGATCTCCTCGATCCTTCCGTAGTATCTGTCCTTGTTGTTACCGGTGTAGGATTCCATCGTTACCCCGGAGTTCTGATAACCATCGCTCTTCATGTCCTTGGCCTCGGTTTAGAATGTGTAGCCGTTGATATCGTACGCCTCATAGGTCATCAGGTTGTGCTCGGTGCCCTGTGACAAGGCGAATATGAGTTGTTCTTCCGCGGAAGAATCCTCATGTAAAGGGTACGACAAAAGCTTCTGCTTGAACCAACGCGTGAAACATGAGTTGTGCTCTTTGAGTATATCTCCGTCCGTCCTCTGTTGGCCTCGGTCATTGTACGTCTTCTTAATAAAGGTTTTGTGCTATAACACCCAAGGATCGACCACGTCTATGTGTTGTAGCGCGACTAGGTTTGCTCTTTCAAAGTCGGCGAGTCGACCCTCGAAGTCGACATGCATTTCGCGACGACCCTCACGGTGACCCCATCCAGCGAGCCTGCCGAGGTGCCTGTTGACGGGAAGACCAACGGGGTTCTCGATGCCTAGATAATTCGTGCAGTAGGAGATGCACTCTTCGGTCAGAAAGCCCCTGGCTATGCTTCCCTCTGGACGTGACATGTTGCGAACGTATCCTTTGATGACACCATTCATCCTTTCGAACGGCATCATGCTGTGCAGGAACGTCGGCCCAAGTTGGATGACATCGTCCATGATATGGACCAGCAGATGCACCATAACGTCGAAGAATGCGGGCGGGAAGTACATCTCAAGCTCGTATAGTATCACCACGATCTCTTCCTGTAGCCTTCTGAGTTGCCTCACGCCAACAGACTTCCGAGAGATGACGTCGAAAAAGTTGCATAGGCCAAATAGGGTTTCACGGACGTGCGCGTCCATGATCCCATGGATTGCAACTGGAAGTATCTGCGTCATCAGCACGTGACAGTCGTGAGACTTCATCCCGCTGAACTTCAGCTTCGCTGGGTCTAGGTATCTGCTTATCTTCCCCGTGTAACCGTAAGGAAGTTTTACTCCTACGAGGCAGGTGAAAAACTGCTCGATCTCCTCCTGACTTAGAGTGAAGCACGCGGGAGGGTAGTCATTTCCGGTCTTCTTGGCCTTTTTGCCTTTGTGATGACTTTCCGTGTCCTGCTTCGCCTCATCATCATCATCATCATCATGATCATCATATATAGCATGAAGCTCCTGCCTGATGCCCATTGATTTCAAGTCTGCCCTTGCTTTCGGCCCATCTTTGGTCCTCTCTGGCATGTTGAGCAGGGTACCAAGCAGACTCTCGCACACGTTCTTCGTGATATGCATGACATCAAGGCTGTGAGGCACACGGTGGATCTTCCAGTATGGCAAGTCCCGGAAAACAGACCTCGTTTTCCATACCTTCAGCAGCGGCTCTGGCGCCTTTCGCTTCTTTCCAGGCTCTGGCGCCTTTTGCTTCTTTCCCGGCAGTGGGCAGTCTTTCCAATTTGTCAACAGCTCGTCTATTTCCTCGCCGCTCCTCGTACGCGGGCGTCCTCGGGGTTCGGTTTCACCATCGAACAGATCCTTGTGTTTTCTCCATGGGTCATCGTCGCGAGGCCACCTTCGATGTCCCATGAACACGGTTTTCGAAGACCCAAGTTCTCTATCTAGCTGGCGATACGTTGTGTCATCCATGCACCTGACGCATCCAGAAAATCCGTGGACCACCTGCCCCGCGACATATCCGTAACCGAGATAGTCGTGCACCGTCGTGAGCAGCGCGGCTCTCATAGGGAAATATTCTTTCTCTGCGGCGTCCCACGTATTGGCTGGCGTTTTCCACAGCGAGTCAAGCTCCTCTTTCAGCAGCACCAGATACAGATTGATGTCGTTCACTGGTTGTTTCGGTCCTTCAATTAGCATACTCATGTGAATGTACTTCCTCTTCATGCACAACCAGGGGGGAAGGTTGTACATCCAAACAAACACAGGCCAGGTGCTATGTGTGCTTCTCTGGCTGCCAAACGGATTGACTCCATCGGTGCTCGCGCCCAGCATGATGTTCCTTGGATCATTCCCAAATTCTGGGTCTTCGAAGTTCAACGCTTGCCACTGGCTCGCATCCTTAGGGTGACTCAGCATCTTGTCTTTTTTATCTATCTCCAGATCATTTGCGTCATCTTCTCGCTTCTTCTCCTCCCTATCCGCATGCCAACGCAGGAGCTTTGCTACCTTAGGGTCCGCGAAATACCGCTGCAGACGAGGAGTGATCGGAAAGTACCACACCACTTTTCGAGGAGCTTTCTTCCTCTTCTTGTATCGAGTGACGCCGCACACCGGACATATGGTAGACTCCGCGTGCTCGTCCCGATAAATGATGCAATTGTTCATGCACACATGGTATTTCACGTGTGGTAAATCCAGAGGACACACGATTTTCTTCGCCTCCTCCAAACTGGTCGGGCACTTGTTCCCCTCGGGAAGACGTTCATGCCAGAATGACATGTTCTCGTTGAAGCATGCATTGGTCATTTTGTGTTTTACCTTCATCTCCAGAGCCATGAGCGTTACTTTCTGGCGGGTATCCTCGGGCCTGCATCCTTCATACAATGGAGTAACCGCGTCTAACTCAAGTTGATCCATCTTGGCTTTCTCTCGGGCGGCAGCTCTTGTGTTATCCGTCTGCTTGAGAAGCAGCTCTTGAATATGAGGGTCCTGCACCTAGCCCATCGATGGTCCAGCGTCGTCTGCTCCACCGGCATCATTATCTTCATGATCATGCCCGTCGACTGCTACGACATCTTCCTCATCATCATGTCCTGCATCTTCTACATGATGACTGTGTCACCGTCGTGATCATCGACTGCTATGACACCGTCGTGATCATCTTCTACATGATGCCCGTCGTGACACCATCATGTCCTGCATCTTCTACATGATGCCCGTCGACTGCTATGACACCGTCGTGATCATCTCCTGGGGATTCTTCGTCTTCTCGCCCGCCCGAGCCGCGGTGGTTGTCTTGCTGCCCTTCCTCATTTCTTGCCCGGCCCCCATGGACGACTTCGTAGTCATCTTCATCACCTTGCCACTGATAGCCATCCATGAAACCACGCAAGAGCAGGTGGTCCCGTACCTGCCCGGATTCCGGGTCCGCAATAAGGCTCTTCAGCTTGCATCTTTGACACGGACATCTTATCTCCGTCTCGTTCTTTTGAAGCATCTCGGCCTTTGCGGACCTCAAAAACCTATTCACGTTGCCTTCGGTCATCATGCGGACCATGGTCGCCTGTGGGGTAGAGCAAAACGATATTTTAGAACCAAGAAAAAATTTGGCATGACTTTCCCTAAAAATAGGACCAAAAAGAATGCTTAATGCCAAAATTCTCGCCGAAACGGAAATGAATCAACATTCCGGCAAAATATTGGCAACTATCGAATTTCAAATACCGGTACACCTCCAAACACAAACACATATGCAACACCACAAACATATGCAACACCACGAACATACATAGATCTAGCTAGGCCATAAAAAGTGCATGTGCACATTGTTGTAGGGAGAACAACATAAATATAGCTTCCCCCCTTACTTACCTATCAAAACAAGGTAATTTAACCACTTAAATTGAATGAATCTATGGTGGAAATGAGGTGAAAAAGAGGAGGCACCCGAGACAAGGAGGAGGTGGAGAGAATGAAGTGGGGAGAAAGTGAGTGTGGGAAGGAGAGGCTGTCCAAAATATCTTGTTGCTGCCCACTTACTAATGGCGCACCAACTCTAAATGCGCCATTAGTAATCCAGGTTACTAATGGCGCACCTCCTGGTGGTGCACAATTAGTATTTTTGCAAAAAAAATACTAATGGCGCACTGTCCCATAGTGCGCCATTACTAGTTTAAACTAGTAATGGCGCACGATGGAACAGTGCGCCATTAGTAGTTTTGCAAAAAAAGGAATAAAAAATATAATAAAAAAACAACATTAGTGGCGCACTTTCCGGCAGGTGCGCCATTACTAGTTACAACTAGTAATGGCGCACTGTGTCTGGATGCGCCATTAGTATGTTTGGACAGGCGCACTAGTTAAATTTTTTTTTATACTAATGGCGCACCCGGTGCCAGGTGCGCCATTAGTAGTTTCAACTCTAATGGCGTATCAGTAGGTGGTGCACCATTAGTATATACTAATGGCGCACTGCTTGTCTGGTGCGCCATTAGTGTCAATCCCATCTATAGCCCTTTTTCAAGTAGTGCCGGAAAGAAGCACACAACATAGTAAACAACCAACACATGAACATGATATGATATGCGGGATGCGGTATGCGATGCATATGCGTGATTTGACAAGAGACGAAGGAACCTGGCCTTGACTTGGAAATCCAAGTGCGCCACTGGAAAGGTGAGATGAAATCGCTTGAAAACAATATAAAGAACACCGGAATCGGAGTCACGGTTTGGAAATGGCAAGCAATTCAAATATGGCACCGGTCTGCGATATACAACAAGTAGCCATCTAAGTGCAACAAGATGAACATGCTACAGCACCCAACATGGCAAAAAAATACATGGCAGGGATCCATTCATGATGCTTAACAAAAGAGGAACAATGAGATACGGCCAATTCATCCATTAACAGGTTCAAACAATCATGGCAAAAGTGCAAACGGTAACCAGATTTCAGACTTAGTGAAATTAACACTTGTCTGGAATTATCAGATCAGGTAGCACACTTTGGAGCATGAAAACTATAAGCTACAGGGCCTGAACATGGCAAAGTAAAAGCATGGCATGAAGCTACTCAAAGAGATTAACAAAAATCCTTAGTGACCTTGAGCCAAAAGGGATCAGAAAATACATTTGCAAGCATGTGAACATGGCAAAAACATAATCAGATTACAGACTTTGAGGAAAACTGGAGCATGCAAAAATAAATATCAAGTAGGCATGTTAACGAGCTCGATGCACTCACTACAGAGCAAGGCATGACAACCTAAGCATACACCCATCAAGAATACACATTATACGAGCTAGACATAGCAAGAACAATAACATAGCATGCACGGATCAACTACAACATCCTCGGCAAAATCGCTAACAAGTAGACAATCTGCCTAGATTCACGAAATAGCAAAAGTAGAGCTCGATTGACTCAAGCTAGGGTGCTCCATAATTGCAAACAAAGACATGGATGGATAGAGCACTACAAGATTAACAAAACATCCTTACTGATCATCCTCAAAAGAGGCACGGATCACTAGGAAACAACATAAACATATGGCATATTGAGATAAACAGATCAAGGACTTAGTGGAAATGCTAAGTCCTTGAAATCAGCATTAACGAATGCTCCACTTTGCAAGCTTGCGCTAGTCACCACACACATCAAAAAAATACATGAGTTGCACCTCTGGAAAGATGGCAAAGCATATAACAAAACTCATGAAGAGCTCAGGGGCATATCATGCACACATTAATCATGGCAAAAATGACAAATAGCTAATTGGAGCAGCAGATCTGGCAACTATCTCAAATAGCACTCTTCCAACAGCATTTCGGGCATCAAGATGAACTCAAATAAAAATGATGCAATGAGATGAAATGATGTGCTCTCTGAGGCGAACATTTTGATATGCTATATGCCCAAAACGGATCTATGGATGTGGAGTTACGATGTGATGAACATGGGTATATGAAACATGGAAAACTCGGGGACTTAGCGAAATTTTACCTCCGCGAAAGTCAACGCGGGAAGGATGGATCTGGGACGGCGCGGATCGGGACGCGGGGCGCTGTTTGGTTGGAGGGATGGGTGGATCTGATCCAACCCGGCCCAGATCTGGCCGGACTTGGACTCCGGTGAGGGCGAGGACGAACTCCGGCGAGGAACATGGAAGCCGAGGCGGCGGCGCACGTCACCCGAGGCAGCAACGTGCGGCGAGCAAGCTGGCAGGGCACGACGTACGGTGCACGGTGGCGCGAGAGGCATGGCGGCGGCCAGGGGCGAGCGGGGCGGCGCGGTCCGGCGAGGCTCGCCGCCGGCGGGTGGAGCAGGACGCCGGAGCGCGGAAAGGCGGCGACGGTGGGGCCGCCACGGAGCGGTGGAGCGCTTCGGGCGCACGGGAGGCGACGCGCGGAGGCGCGGCTTGGGCCCGGAGGGCCCCGCGCGGGCCCTTGCGGGCCGGCGGGTGAGGCGCGGCGGCGGAGGCGATAGACGGCGACAGGTGGCGGATGGTGGTTGGGTGCGGCGGCGGAGATGCTGAGGTGGCGGCTCGCCATTGGCTGGAGCGAGGTGGCAGCGGGCGGCGGACATGTCCGGCTCAGCGCGGACGTGTCCGGCGGCGCGAGGATGAAGAAGACTAGGTTTCGTCCGCGATTTTCGGGAGGGGAGCACCTATATATAGGTAGAGGGAGCTAGGAGAGTCCAAATGATATGCGGTTTTCGGCCACGCGATCGTGATCGAACGTCCGAGATGATGGAGGAGGTTTAGGTGGTTTTGGGCCACTTTGGAGGGGTTTTGGGCTGCAACACACACGAGGCCTTTTCGGTCCCTCGGTTAACCGTTGGAGTATCAAACAAAGTCCAAGTGGCACGAAACTTGACAGGCGGTCTACCGGTAGTAAACCAAGGCCGCTTGGCAAGTCTTGGTCCAATCCGGAAATGTTTAACCCCCACACATGAAAGAAAGGTAGAAAGGACCACCGGAGGAGATAGGAGCGCCGGAATGCAAAACGGTCAACGGGGAAAATGCTCGGATGCATGAGACGAACATGAATGCAAATGCAATGCACATGATGACATGATATGCAATGCATGACACGCAAGCAATGACAATGCAACAACAGCGAATAACTGGAGGACACCTGGCATATCGGTCTCGGGGCGTTACAAGGAAGAAGAGCGTGGAGGGGCCGTCCTTGATCCCCATCCTTTTATATTATGGGAATGGAGGCGAGGCGCCATCTCCAATCGATGCCAAGCAATCAACACACACAACGGGTGGTTGGGCACCCCGATTAGATGTCGAACGCCTGTGAGACGCGTCGATTCATAGAGTGGGGTTTAATTGCACGAGAGTGTAATTTCTCCCGCGCCTGTATGAACCCCGAGGCGAATTAAATACAGATTGCTAACACAAGGGATGTCATGTGTTCAAAATAGTGGAGGAAGGAGTCAAAAGATTTGATTTCTGCCCCTAGCAAGATTCTCACACCATGTGTCAGGATCATCAAGTACCAAAGTGATTGATCAGCCAGTGGGTGACGCAAGTGGTTGAGCCTAGCCCTTCGCCAGGCATATAACACATAGGACATAGGGGTGGGCTCCTCGTTTGTGCTGAGACAACACCTACTGCTGATTATTCGGACCTGATGGGAAAAATGATTGGCATTTGTGGCCCACGTGTTTGCACAGGGACTCGCTCGGATAAAGATGGGAGACACTCATCTGGCCATGCCCATGGGCTACTATCGATACCGTGAACGCTTGGTGCACAAAGTGAACCACATGTGGGCCACTGGTAGGTCCCTCCTTGGCCAGGGCCATCAAAGACCCAAGACCCGGGAACGAAACCTCCGACAACATCCTAGTTTCCTTACTCGTCAAGGCACCACAACTCCCCCGCCTCATGCGTGTCAGGCTGGATCTACCTCATCAAGACGAGTCCACCATGTTACGTCCTTGCAGGTTGGGCGGTGAGTCACCACCCTACACACCCCACGAGCGACACTTGCGATAGTACATGGCACTTCCAAGCTGGAGCATCACCTCAACCAGTGGTGATGGGACTGGCTTTTGTTCCTGCAGAGAAGAAGGTGATGACATGTCACCACACACTTAATGCACCCACCTACCATGTCGGATCATGGCATTTACTTAGCAACTACACCGATCGATAAGGTACCCCTTGACCTATAAAAGGAGGACCGGGCGAATGTATAAAAAGACTGGACTCCTGTTAGAACATCAGTAGGAGCACACTGCGCTTTCGGTTCCAAGAAAGGACTTGTAGTACTGATCCACCCATTAAAACACATAAAAATGCAGGAGTAGGTTATTACACACCATGCGGCCCGAACTTGGGTAAATCATCATGTCCATTGTGCATGTTTCAGTAGTCTTGGTCCGTGCCTTCGTGCACCAACCCCGAACTAGCAAAGGGACATCATTAGTCTATGGTGTCAAGCATGTGTTCTGCACATGCGCTCCGATACCCGGGCTCCAGATACTTCGAGCTGCAGACCTGCCCAAAGACAATGGCGTGGGAATGGGGCTGGTTCTATGCTCTGGATGTGCTGGCTGATCACTGTTAGGTCAGAATGCCAATATTCACCGATGCGCCCTGTTGGCAGAAGCCGTAGTGGGGCTCGGGGATGGAGATCTCCCAGGAGACTGCTACCTTTATTGAGGCAGTTCTTCAGTTACAAGACAAGGGCCTTTGGGCCTCCAGATTATGAAGACCTGGAGGGATAGAAACGTCCAGCCGAGGGATGGAGGGAATTGCCCATGTTCGAGTATAGAGGCCAAAGCGATCCCAGTCGCCTCCTCAATCTGGAGGACTCAGAGAATGAAATAGAGCTCCGTATGCACCCTGTAAGCGACCTACCTCTCGGACATATTCTCATGGCAGTTATAGTGGAGCCGTACTGTCAAGTTAACCGCCGCCTTGGGGTAATTTACTGTGGCTTGCTATATATTTCTTCAGCATTGGAGGCCTCCCACCTTGTCCTTTGTAACCTTTTTTTATTTTTGTAGACATAAAATGATTTGATTTCAATTCCACCGCAGCCCTGCTCCTATGAAGCGGCATGCATCTTGCCGATCATACATGCGAGATGGCCCACAATTTTGGTAGGGCCGCGGCCAGCGCCCGTCTAATCTCCACATTGAGGGGCTCGCAGAAGAGCTCCATGGAGTCATCGGCAGTTCCTTCACCCGCGAGGGCCGCAAGATCTTGTGTTGCCACCCTTGACGGCTCATCTATTGAAGGAAATGGATCCCACAACCCGCGCGAGGACCTGCGGCTCGTGGAGGCAAATAAGATGGGGTCCCCGAAGATCTTGATGGAGCCAGGTGAGGCGGAGCCCCGGCTGAGGGTGCCATCCAGACACCGGGTCAATTTATTATTAGGTGGCACTTTTATTATTGAGAGCGTGACAATTTTATTATCGTTGACATCGTATGTTATTATAAATAGGATTGCAACTTTTAATGTTGAGAAGATATTATTTTTTGTTTTTATTAACATGGTAGTTTTTTGGTTTCTCCAGATAAAATATTTTTAACTAGAGGATAGCAGGTTCGTAGCGCAGCACGTCACTTTAAAAAAATAAGAGCATGGCAGTTTTTTAAAAAATGTATTTTTTTATTCATGGCATTTTTTATCGAGGATTGCGGTTTTTTATCTAGAGGGTAGCATTTTCCATCTAGAGGATGGCAATTTTTAAGTTTAGCATGGCCGGAAAATATATCGCTCAACCTTTTTTTTATTGTTATAAGGTGGCTAATTTAAACAAAAAACACTTTTAACTAGGCCTTTTGGGTGTGGAGGGGTCCTGCTGGGCCTTCGTGCTGGCGAAGAGCGAGCGAAACCGGTCACCAGGAGCTGCTCCCCAGACGAACGATCTTCTTTTTTTGAGGGGTTAAAAGGGATTTCATTACTCAAGGTGGAGGTAGATCCTCCAAACAAAGTTGAGGTACATTAGCCGGGCCATAACGAAACCAAATTGTTGTCCTAGCTTCTACAAGAGCCTTGTTTTTGCCATTTTTCTTGATTTTAGACATAAAAGGATTTCATTTTGATTCCGCCACAGCCACGCTCTTATGAAGCGGCATGCATCTTGCCGATCATACACGAGTAATGGCCCACAATTTTGGTGGGGCCACGGCCAGCGCCCATCTGACCTCCACCTTGAGGGGCTCGCGGAAGAGCTCCATGGAGTCATCGGTAGTTCCTCTGTCGGCGAGGGCCGCAAGATCATGTTGCGGCCCTTGACGGCTCATCTATTGAAGGAAATGGACCCCACGACCTACGTATGTGAGGACCTGCGGGTTGTGGAGGCAAATAAGACGGGTTCCCCGGAGATCTTGCGAGAGCCAGGTGAGGCGGAGCCCCGGATGAGGGTGGTATCCAAACACCGGGTCAATTTATTATTATGTGGCAGTTTTATTATCGAGAGCATGACAGTTTTATTATCGTTGAAATTGTATTTTCTTAGAAAGAGGATTGCAACTTTTAATGTTGAGAAGATTTTTTTTGCAGGAATATTTTTTTGTTTTTTAAATATATGGTAGGATTTTTTGGTTTATCCACATAAAATACTTCTATCTACAGGATGGCAGCTTCGTAGCGCAGCATGTCACTTTAAAAAAGAAATAAGAGCATGACATTTTTTTAATTTGTTTGTATTTTTTTCTTCATGGCCTTTTTTATGAGGATTGATGTTTTTTTATTTAGAGGATAGCATTCTCCATCTAGAGGATGGCAGTTTTTAAGTTTAGCATGGACGGAAAAACATATCACTCAACCTTTTTTTTTTGTAGTTATAAGGTGGCAACTATAAACAAAGAAACACTTTTAACTGGGTCTTTTGGGTCTGGAGGGGTCTCGCTGGGCCTTCGTGCTGGCGAAGAGCGGGCGAAACCGGTCACCGGGAGCTGCTCCCCTGACAAAAGATACTTGTTTTTTGCGGGGTTAAAAGAGATTTCATTACTCAAGGTGGAGGTAGATTCTCCGAGCAAAGTTGAGGTCCATTAGCAGGGCCAGAACGAAACCAAACTGTTGTCCGAGCTTCTACATGACCAAAAGAAGCTAATCTATAACTGACAGCATTTTGGTGCCTACCCGGACGAACGATTCGTTTAATGGTGCAGCTCCCTGGGGATCGAATGCCACATATTAGGGTCCAATTCTTTTCATAAGCTTGGTAATTTCACAAAGTTTGATTTAATTCAAAATTACTATGTAAAGCAATATGGAACAGAGGGAGCAAATGCTTTTAAAAGAAAATAATGAAACAAATGTGTAGCACAAAATTTTAAGGTGCCACCTTTTATCAGATGTTGTCACTTATGGAACCATGCATTACTGATTCTAGACGATCTATCTAGACTTGATAGATAAGCATGACTAGCAAGGATGTCCGTATAATGACTACGTACGTCGTCCCAAAATCAGGGTATGTAAATTTTTGGGCATATTTTTCGATAAATACTTTCCTATAAGGCACTGCTCCAATCCCATACCAAGCATGAGCTGTTCACACGGTAACATGCATAGACAAGATACAGTATGATATATTGATACAAATAAGGAAATTAGCAAACATGCATCGACGCGTACACGGAAAATGGCAAGAAACGAATGGCACGATGCGTATATGCCAGCAAATCAAAGAAACACAACGTGTTCACTTCTGCAAAAAACAAAACGGAGATTCATCTACATTCCCAATTGTCTCCTACTACCTGGAAATACATTAAAACGCCACGCTATATAGACTACAAGCAAGTGCACCAAAGAACATTCGTAAAGATCTATAAATCATCCAGATCCCATCGAGGCAACTCGTCTCTCGATTTCACTCTGCAAATATGGAGTCCTGCGGTTCTACCTCGTCCACCTTCCCGGTCGACCTGTCCTTGTTGCTGGCCATCCGTGTCGACAAGGACAACCTAGGGCACAAGATCCCGACGGCATCGCCTCACACGCCGTCATCGGCTCCAAGAGGGTGCAGGAGGTGTGCCACCCGCCCATGTTCAACTGCAAGTTTTGCCCCCGCTCCTTCGGAACAGCACGGGCGCTGGGCGGGCACCAGAAGGCGCACAACACGCTCCAACGCGCGCGGCGCAACAGCCGGAAGGCGCACATGAGCCGTCGTCCTGCTTGGTACTCGGTCGCCAGCGCCCTGCGCAGCGCTTGCCTCCACGCGCGGCCCTTCGACGCATGGCACATCCACTATGACCCCTCCGTCCCGCTTTCCTTCCCATGGCAAACCGGGACCAGCCCGGAGGTCCCGCTTTCCTCCCGCTCAACCGTCATCTGCGGTGCTGGGCAATGGATACAGAGGGAATGGAGTAGGGAGACTTCGTGGATGCGACGAAGGCATGAGTATAGTCAATCAGGAGGAGACACCCAACGGGATTGATCTAACCCTGAAGCTCTAGATTAGGGCTTTGGTTTTGTCGCCTCAAACAATAAGTTTTCATTAAGTTTGGTTGTTTGTATTTTCTGTTTATTGCATCATCTTAAGGGCGAGATTATTTGAGTGCATCTCCTTGTAATTCTGTACTAGGCGCAAATTGTGATCAATCAATGTACTGTGTCGGGTGATATTTCCAAAGCGTAATTCAAGCAGGTGGTTATCTGGATGACTTTTAGCCATGAGCTTTTCCATAAGATGGAGTGATGTCCTTACTTCTTTCCTTCCATCTAATCCATTAGGGCGCGTGTAGTATTGTTTGGTGGATGGATGTTAAATCGTTTTAAGTGATATGGGGAATTAGAGGTCTAAGAGATTTGTGTGGCGATATTGTTTTTTCAGTTGTATATATGAGACTAATTAATATTTAGTTACTGTAAAAGAATGAACTCTGTTACTGTCCTTCGTTCGAATTAAAAAGTGAATACTTTATGAGGTGCAGAAACAGACAATTTGGAAATAGTGTCTCAAATAGTTTATTTCTCATGTAATTAATGACGAAGTTGTCCAACGATGTATGTAAACATGATTTATCTGTTCCACATAAAATAATTATTTTTCTTAGCTATGTGTAGAGTTTAGCAGGGCCTGGCAAGAAAAGTCAATGTAAATCGAGGTTGAAGTTTAGAGTTAATCGGTAGTAAGGTCTATTATATATGTGAGGAGATATTAATTGTCATCTCCTCAATATTCATAACATAAATCGATCTCTTCACTACCTAAAAAACTCTCATCCAAGTCATTATCGCAGATAGAGGACAAAAAGTTATTGTTCTTTGAGAAAATAAATATTACCGGTGAAGGCATGTGATAAGAAAAGCACATTAAACAAATAGCTTTTTATATAACGTCGAGCAATAGCATCATATATAGCACAAGATTGCATCATATATACTATAAGAATGTGTATCACAAATGCAAAAGCTCCCTATTGAGAAGGCTACACAATATAAAAGACTTAACACAAACAACGCATATGACCTTCTTAGGGCGAGTTGTGACTTTAGGGGGGCAAGGAAAAACTAGAAGCCCAGTCCCTCCTTCAATACAAATGTTAAAATGATATCATAATATTTATCAATGGATATGCCTCTCCTCTCCTCCCGGTCGCTCCCGGTCGGGAAACCCTAGCCGCCAGCCTTAGAGCCGCTCTTCCCTCCTTCTCATCTCGCCGTCGCCGGCTCGTGCTGTCGGGCGAAGCCCAGTCAGTGGCAGAGGCGGCGACGGGGCCTCTCTTGTCCCTCTCGATGGTGGCAGATGCGGCTCGGTTTGGTCGGGTGTTAGGACCTCGATCCTAAGTCACACCGATCTAGTATGTAACACATCATATCACTTTGCGGCCTCACGCACGGTATTCCCACGGGTGCCACCTTACCTAGCCCGGAACCGTTTGCGCTTTTTGGCTCACGTATATGATAGTGTCGCTAGCATCTGTATGACAAAGATCCCAGACCGACATGACTAGTCGTAAACCCGAAGTGGCACTAACTAACAGGGACAGGCATACATGACCCAACAACGAACGTGTCGGTCATCAGCGAGTGAATCTGGGTTGTAGCAGCTGGACTAATAGGACTCTGGAGAATCCGGGCTGTAGCAGGCTAACATGACTCTAGTAGACACCGCGTGACATTTCCCCGAAGGGACAGACAAAGAACGAAGAAGGACACATGCCAGCCAGCCCAAGTGTTCCGGAGCAGTAGCAAGCTACCATGGCTCAGTGGAAGCACTAGGAGACATTTCCCGGTAAGAGAAGCTATCAAGGATAAACAACTAGGTTGTCGGATCCCACGCATACCAAGCATTTCAATAACATACACACAATATGCTCGATATGTGCAAACACAACATGGCATCACAACATAACTATATGACTCAAGTATTTATTCATTAGGCTCCGAAGAGCCAAGTATTACAAACATGGGTCTCATGACCCAACATACAGAGCATACAAGCAACAAGCGGAAGCATAAACATGTCTGAGTACAGACAACTACAAATGAAAAAGGCTGAGAAGCCTAACTATCTAAGGGACCCTCCCAAGGGTACAAAATCGTAGCTAAGGTAACAAGCTAAACGTCGAAGTCCTCGCGGAACTACTAGTGAGACTGAAGTCTCTCTCCAAACAAAAATTAATCAAACGTGAGTACAAATGTACCCAGCAAGACTTACATCAGAATTAGCTACATATGCATCAGTATCAATAAAGGGGTGGTGGAGTTTAACTGCAGAAAGCCATCTTTGACTCAGTGGCTATCCTGAACTACGACTGCAAGTAACTCTTTTAAGGTGGCGCACACGAGTCCACATATTCACCAATCAATACACCACTATGGATCCGCTCCCGTCTTCCTACGAGAACGCCATCCATAGCACTCATGCTTATCTTGCGCATTTTAGAATATCCACTTTCACTTGTCTATGAACTGTACAGGCAACCCAGAAGTCCTTGATACGTCTCCAACGTATCTCCAATTTTTGATTGCTCCATGATATTATATTATCTATTTTGGATGTTAATGGGCTTTATTTTACACTTTTATATCATTTTTGGGACTAACCTACCAACCGGAGGCCCAGCCCAAATTGCCGTATTTTTTGCCTATTTTAGGGTTTCGAAGAAAAGGAATATCAAACGGATCCAAACGGAATGAAACCCTCGGGAACGTGATTTTCTCAACAAACATGATCCAGGAGACTTGGAGTGGGCGTCAAGAAATAACCGAGGAATCCACGAGGCAGGGGGCACGCCTACCCCCTGGGCGCGCCCTCCACCCTCGTGGGCCCCTTGTTGCTCCACCGACTTACTTCTTCCTCCTATATATATCCACGTACCCCCCAAACATCTAGGAGCACCACGAAAACCTAATTCCACCGCCGCAACCTTCTGTACCCAAGAGATCCCATCTTGGGGCCTTTTCCGGAGCTCCGCCGGAGGGGGCATTGATCACGGAGGGCCTCTACATCATGAAAGTGCGTTATATCGACTAGAGGGGGGGTGAATAGGCGATTTTTATGAAAGTCTTCAAAACATGGAAGTTTCGAAGACAAACGATAGAAATAAACCTATGACCATGCAGCGGAAGGTAGACTACACTAGGCAAACCATAGTCAAGTATTCAATGAAGTGAAAGCACAATGACCAATAGCAGCTAGGTAGTAAGGATCAGGTAGGAAGATATTATGAAGCCAAACAGAACACACAGTCACTCAGTGAAGACAGAAGATAGTGCAATCATACAATGACTTCACAAGGACCAACCGTAAGTAAAGGGAAGGGAAGGATGAAACCAGTGACTCGTTAAAGACAATGATTTGTTGGACCAGTTCCAGTTGTTGTGACAACTATACGTCTGGTTAGGGCGGCTAGGTATTTAAACCTGAGGATACACAGTCCCGGACACCCAGTCCTGAACACGCAGCTCAGGACACCCAGTCCTCACCGTATTCCCCTTGAGCTAAGGTCACACAGACCTCGCCCAATCACTCTGGTAAGTCTTCAAGGTAGACTCCCAAACCTTCACAGACTTTGTTCACCGGCGATCCACAATGTCTCTTGGATGCTAAGAACGTGACGCCTAACCGGTTGGAGGATTCACAGTCCTCAAGTGTAATAAGTCTTCAGATCACACAGACAAGAAGACTTAAGTGATTCCTAACACTCTTTGGCTCTGGGTGGTTAGGGCTTTATCTTCGCAAGGAATTCTCTCTCAAAGGCTTCAAGGTGGGTTGCTCTCAAATGACAAAAGCCGTACTCTAACTCTGAGCAGCCAACCGTTTATGGTTGTAGGGGGTGGGCTATTTATAGCCACTAGGCAACCTGACCTGATTTGTCCGAAATGACCCTGGGTCACTAAGGAACTGACACGTGTTCCAATGGTAAGATTTCAAACTCACGCGGCAGCTTTACTTAGGCTACAAGTAAAGCTGACTTGTCTGACTCTGGACAAGATTCGCTCTCATAGTCTTCACTCGAAGACATAGGTTTTGGTTAAGCATCACTTCAGTCATCCTGACTGGTTCTCTTGGACCCCACTTTAACAGTACGGTGGTTCCTATGACTCAACAAAGAAGAAATAGAACTACGAAAGATCTAAGTATTTGAGCTCCATAGGCTTCATGCGATGTCTTCTCTTGTCATAGTCTTTAATGAGAATATCTTCATATACCACCTTTGACATCAATGTCTTCATACATTTTTAGGGGTCATCTCTGGTAGGAAAACCGAGTCAATGAGGGACTTCTACCTGTGTTATCCTGCAATTCTCACAAACACATTAGTCCCTCAACTAGGTTTGTCGTCAATACTCCAAAACCAACTAGGGGTGGCACTAGATGCACTTACAATCTCCCCCTTTTTGGTGATTGATGACAAACTAGTTGAAGTTTTCAACGGGGAATATAATATGTGAAATTGTAAGAGGATAGGGAATTGTCTTCATAAGCTATGAGGGCTCCCCCTGAAGATGTGCATATAAGTAATTTGCTTTTGGAATGCAAATGCACATGGCAGGTTGTGCTTGTGGAGATCCTCTTCAACTTATGATGACAATCCACTATGCATGTGAAGGTATGTGAAGATAATGACATGCATAATGGAAAATGGACGTCTGCAAAATGATTTAAGTGCGGAATTTATCGTCGCACATGTGGAATTTATCATCGCATCACAAAGTGGCAAATAAGTAGCAGACGACCATCGAGTTTAAGTGTTACAACTCAAAGAACCAAATGTATCAAAACGAGAGTTGTAAACACGAAGCAAAATATAAAGCACCCGCCCATATGGACCCGCTTGAAGACTATCGAACTCATATGCTTCTCCCCCTTTTGTCAGTAAGGACCAAACAGGTTTGAAGACATAGAGCATCTACTCGTTCCCATGAAGAGTAGGTGAAGCAGCAGGGTCGTCGGTGGTGTTCGGCGATGCAGAAGAACTTGGAGCAGTGTCGAAGCGTGCTGAAGAAGGTGGCTGTGAAGTAGCATCGTCTTCATCCTCGATCACTCTGGCATTCACAGTTGGAGCAGAGGAAGAGAACTCAGAGTATTCAAGAGATGGAGTTCGTCGCAGCACTGCCCTTCGAGGAGGTGTGGAGTCAAACTTAAAGCGTTCAGAGAAGCCATCCTCTTGAAGATCATCTTCGGAGCACATAAGCGTCAACCCTTTCCATGTGCGTCGAGAGGTTTCGTGTGCAACAAAGGCATTCTTGGTGGCAAGATTGCAAATGCGGTTAACATCCACCAAGAGGCTTTGCATTTGGCGCTTTAGCCAGTCATGATGCCTATCCTGTTTCTCATGAAGAACCACCAGAAGCTCTCGGTCGTTGAGAACACGAGTGCGCTTCTTGGGTCGTTGGGCAATTGTGCTATCGGTGGCTTCAGTAAGAGCAGGATGTGGTGCACGTGTAGTTCCACCCAAAGGATACACACGAGTGACTGCTTCAACTCCTTCAATGTTCTGAGAAAAACTTTGATGCTCCGCATTCTGAAGACTTAGAGGTTCCTTGGCAGACTCAGGATAAATGGCTTCAATAGACATATCCACATCAGGCAGAAATATCCGATGATTGCGAGAAGATGGCTGATATGAGATAGCGGAGTGGAGTTTAATCAGCCGCATTATCCATGGAGCGTAGAACTTCAAGCCAAAAAGATCAGAGCCTGATGCAGCAAGTTGGCGGATGAAGAAGTCCTGTGCATTGAAGCATTTGCCGTGAAGAATATAGAAGACCAAAGTCTTCATTGCACCTTCTAGCTTGGCATGTGGAGAATGTCCTTTGATGGGCTAGAGAGTTCGCCTTATGATGTGATAAATAGTCCTTGGCAGATACTCAAGGTCTTCAACAAGGAACTCCTTAGGATATGCAGCATCTTGGGGCAATGGCTTCATCATACTGAGCATCTGACTCATGTTTGGTTCAGGATTTTGAAAGATGCTCTCCATAGCTTCACTGTGAAGCTGACAGGCATGTTCATAGAGATCGCCAGGAGTGGGCAGACCAGTGAGCTCAATGATATCAAAGGCTTTGGCTTCGTGATGAACATTTCCTGTCATCCACTCTAGGACTCAAGTCTTTGGATCTCTGTTGTACCCACGGATGTGAAGTGTGGCATAGAATTGAAGCAGCAACTCTTCATTCCAGTGCTCTTGGTCGGTGAGAAAAGGCAGCAATCCAACCTCTTTGAAGCAATCCAGAGCTTCTTCCAGACAGGGCAGACCAGCTATTGCTTCAATGTCAAGACGCTTATGTGGGAAGATGCGACCTTGATTGTATAGAATGCAGGAGTAATAGCTTCGCTGCAGATAGCTCCAGAACCGATCCGAAGATATTCTTTCCCTTGAGTAGGGGTTCCTGAAGCTATTGAAGAAGGTGTTGTCTGCTTTGAAGCCATTGACATTGAAGGATCCAGGTGCTGATGCAGGACCTGGAAACCTGGGCAATCTTGGGATTGGCTTTTGTACCTGAGGCCTATGCTCAACATGATAGTCGAACTGAGGACCAGCGGCAGGCGCAGGAACAGAAGCAGTGGGATCAGTGGCTTCGCTGACTTCTGGTGCTTGGGTTGGTGAAGGCTCCACATTGGCTTCAGCCATGATAGCGTCATTGGCGTCGGTGGCAGCCTCAAAATTCTCAACCTCCACTTGATGAGCTGGAGAGTCGGTCACAATCACATTCTCCTTGAGAACGGCTTCTTGGTGAGACGGTGGTGTAGCAGCGCTTGGGGTTTCGTCTTCATCGGCTGATGCAGCCGGAATGTCTTCAGCAGTTTTAGCTTCAGACTCAGAGACTGGAGGCCTTGGTCCTTCGCGAAGCCTGCGTAACGGTGGCGACGCCTATGGAGTTGGAGTTGGCTGGGCCTCAAAGTCTTCTTCCATTTGTGGTTGTGGGCGATCAGTCCATGATGCATCCTGAGCAATTGGCATCAGAGGACGACCAATGCTGATGAGTTCGCTGTGCGTTAGCACAGGCGATGATACCTGTTGGTGCTCGAGCTGAGGAAGAACTGCATCATCTTCAACATGGTCATGGTGACCAATGTCTTCAGCAGCGGTGGGATCAGCTGCTGGAAAGTCTTCAGCTTCATGAGCCTCTGTGAAAGCAGGCTCATGGATAGTCAGTTGACACTCTTGATGTTCAGCATCAGGGCGAACCATGGAGATGGGTTCAACAATCAAGGGCTCGGTGGGAGCAGCCCGTTCTTTCTTGGTCTTCCGCTTCTTCTTGGAGGGAGCAGTAGCAGAGGCTTCAGGATGTTTCCTCTTTCTGGCTTCAGCCTTAGCAGTCCTCGTCCTCTTCAGTTCTGAAGCGGTTGACCTGGCCTTTGTCTTCGAGCCAGTCATGCTAGTTGGGAAGACAATGGGATCTGCTTCCTGCCTTGGTGCGTTGGGTTCGGCCACAGTGGGCTTCTTCTTCTGCTTAGCAGCCATCCTGGGATCAATGCCCAGATGCCCAAGGGCCTTGCGCATCTCAGCCTCGTTGTAGCCTTGCACACACTTGTCAGCCAGGCTCTTCATGCTCTCACGAGAACCTTGAGCTTCTTCACGCTTCTCGAGAAAGGTTTCTTTAAGCTCGTGCAGCATGAGCTTGAAGTTCTTGACCTCTTGTACGCTGAGCTTGGCCATATGATTCTTGAACTGAGCTTTTTCATAGTCAATCTTTTGCTTCAGTTCGACAATGCGCTGAGCTAGAGCTAGCTCTGAAGCAATGGCGCCATGGAAGGCGACACTGAGACCAATGGGAAGTTGCAGGTCTTTGAAGCTGAGGTTGGGCGTTTCAAACCACTCATCAATGAAGTTGTGGATGATTGCCACGTCAAAGAGAGGCAGATCATTGAAGATTTCTGCTTCTTCTTTGCTCTTGATCAGTTGCTCAAGAGCGTCATCAGCAAGATCTTCATCACTGGACAGATCGATGGCATCGTTGCGCAGAATGGCAGCAGCTGTCAGTTCTTGGCCGGTGTGTGGCAGAGGCATCTTGACTTTCTGGGGCTTGGAGATGCGTGACAAATCTTTAGACTGCACACTGTCTTCAGGAGGTGCAGTGGCCAGTGGCTTCGCCCGTGAGATTTTTGGTGCAGACGCAGGCTTTGAAGCTTTTGGCTGCTTCGGTTTCTTTGGCTTCGGTGCGGCAGGTGCTTCATCTGATTCAGCATCATCTGCAGGCTCATTCACGGCTGTCCCTTGAACCAAGATATGAGTGATGAGACCTTCAAGGTTGTAGAAAGGACCGATGACATTGGGTTCTGCATCGCGTGTTCCATCAGCCCGGGGAGCAGAAGGACCAGGGTTGATGTCTAGTCCCAGTGACTTCTTGTTTTCCTTGGCCGATGCCTTTGCATGCTGGAAGTTGCGCTTGAAGAGATTATCGTCACGACACCATAGCAATGATGATGTGTCCGCATCTTCAGGCTGAGGTCCACGGACCATACACGGATAGAAACCCTGAGCAATAGCTTCAGCTTTGTTCTTGGGTGGAAGGCCTCGGAAGAGAATATCACCCCAAGGACTTTTGATAGCACTCTTCTCAGCATATTCCTTGGTCACGAATGTGTATTTGTACCACTGTTCTGCCCAATATCTTCGAATCCACTGGATTCAGGTCTTGCGCTGATTATAATCCTCTTCAAGATATGTCTTGTAAAGCTCTGAGAGGTCATCAGGCAAATCTTTTGATGTTCCCCCACGACGCTGTCTGCCTCCCTTCCTGGCAGATTTCTCTGAAGCCATGAACTTTAAACTAAAAGGATTTAATACGTTCAAAGGCTTCAAAGGATTTCGCTTGCTGGAAAAATAGGAACTGGCTTCGGGAGAATTTATATGTTGCTGTAAGAATTCTGCAAATGAATGCAGACTATGAGAACCAAGGGATTCTCCCACGGACATGTACCTGTGACAGCATTAAGGTGCGAGGGAAGGGGAAGAGGTCATATGCATTCTCAGAAGATTTTGAAGATAAATCAGTTTAGAAGACATTGACCTCATCGTGCGAAGACATTCACTCATAGATAAGGAGTTGGTTCCAGATTTGTACAAATCCAGAGATCAGTAGAAGTGAGGAATCTAACTACTTTGTGAAGCATAAGTGAATATACTAGGCATGTTATGAGATGCAGTATGAAAGAGATCTAACTTGTGTGAATAGAAACTTCTTGTGGTAGAAAGTGACGAAGCTATAGGATCAAAGGGGCTGTAAAAAGGAAGTTTTATTTACCACACGAAGAACTGCTAGACGGAGTGGAAGAGGAGGCCGAGTAGTTCGATCGTCCGTGCCCTAACTTGGCGACGGAGGACACCTACGACGACGGTGGAGAAGACGATGTCCGCGGTCGGCGTGAAGACGGCGTCGGAGAGGTTGCGGCAGCTAAGCGCTTCGTTGCCGGCGTCGTCGAGGGCTAGCGGTGGTGCTAGGGTTCGTGCGAGAGTGGAAGAAGAGATAATGACTGCGGTGAGGCGTGTATTTATAGGGACAGGGGCGGCTCAGTGTTATTACGCAGGTGCCCCTGGCGATTCACATCTGAGGAACACGTGGCCATCATGTAGCATATCAGGGGTTGTTCCACCTCCCACGCACGCCTGGATTGTCGGGTGGTCGTTCCCACTTCTCCGGGTTTCAGGTGAAGAAATGAGCATTGAAAATGGACTTAATGTTTGTCTCTGTATCTTCCGCTGACAAGGATGCAGAGAAGACATTCGATAGTTTCAATAGAATTCATATGATTTGGAGAGATAGAGTTTGAGATAGAAAGCAAAGAGAGGTTAGGGTCCGATCACATTCACTTAGTTCAAAAGATTCAACAAGAAGACATAGCTATAAGTGAATGCTGTAGAGGACAGAACACTAGTATATATACATATATATATATTCAACATAGTGAAGATAACCATGAAGACATGTTGAAATTGAAGCCAAACCAAATGTGAAGACATAGCAAATGTAACGCCATGAGTGAAACACTTCAAACAGAACCTTTGATGGTGGCATTACCCATCGTATAGGAAGTATTAGACCCATACACGGCGCACAATTATCGTGGCGCTCCGAAGTCAAATTCCATATTAATATATTCACACTTAGAATGTATGTCTTCATTGATTGAATGTATACTTTACTTCGTGTGTTGCACATCTAATTCATCAATATGCATAAGTGTTAGGATGTGTGCCTGATCACAGGACATTTGAGGATTCCAAGATATTTAGCTCACACCGTAACTTGCAAAATCTCTTCTCATCCAAGGGCTTGGTGAAGATATCTGCCAATTGCTCTTCAGTGTTGACGTGTATGATATCAATATCTTCCTTCACAACATGATCTCTAAGAAAGTGATGACGAATTTCAATGTGCTTTGTCTTCGAGTGCTGAACTGGGTTGTTGGCAATCTTGATGGCGCTTTCGTTGTCGCAGTAGAGTGGTACTTGCTTCATATGAATGCCATAGTCCTTGAGTGTTTGCTTCATTGACAGAAGCTGAGCGCAGCAAGATCCAGCAGCAATGTATTCAGATTCAGCAGTGGAGAGAGATACACAGTTCTGCTTCTTTGAAGACCAACATACAAGTGATCGTCCCAGAAAATGACATGTGCCTGATGTAGACTTGCGATCCACCTTGTCACCAGCATAATCATCATCCGAGAATCCAACCAGATCAAACTCTGAGCCTTTGGATACCATAATCCTAGAGTTGGGGTGTGAGGCAAATATCGAAGAATTCACTTCACAGCTAAGTGATGCGACTCCTTTGGTGCCGCTTGGAATCAAGCACACATGCAAACACTAAGCATAATATCTGGCCTAGATGCACATAGATAAAGTAAAGAACCAATCATGGAGTGGTATACCTTTTGATCGAACTCTTTACCATTGTCGTCGGGACCCAGATGATGTTTGGCTGGCATTGGCGTCGTGAACCCTTTGCAGTCTTGCATACCGAACTTCTTCAGGCAATCTTTGAGATACTTCTCTTGAGATATGAAGATGTCGTTGCGTTGCTGTCGTATTTGAAGACCGAGGAAGAACTTCAGCTCTCCCATCATGGACATCTGATATTGCTCTTGCATCCTATATCCAAACTCTTCACTGTACTTCTGATTGGTGCAGCCGAAGATGATGTCATCCACATATATTTGACACACAAACAGTTCACCATCATATGTCTTCGTGAAGAGAGTGGGTCGAGGAAACCAGGTATGAAGCATTTGCTCTTCAGGAAGTATTTGAGTGTGTCATACCAAGCCCGAGGGGCTTGTTTGAGGCCATACAGTGCCTTGTTGAGCTTGTATACTGTCGGGGATATACCCCGCGGCGTAAACCGGCCGGAAGTTAACCCGGCCAGGACTTGGCGGTTTATCTGAAGACCCCGCTGACACTTGGCGAGTTACTAGCGACCCGCTCTGACCTGGCGGCTTAGAAGAAACCCACTTGGTCATTATGACTCACTGGTGATCCGGCGTGCGGGACAGACGGATGACAAGGCCCAAGGCCCAGAAGGCCGGTTCACGCTTAACGGTGGGCCGGTTTAAGAGGAAAGGCATGAGGAATATTTGTACTACAAGGAGTTAAGACATGGACTTATATCCGGTTTGTATTAGAGATAGACTAGTCCTAATCCTAATAGGACTCTACATGTAACCCGCCCCTCCAACATATATAAGGAGGGGCAGGGCTCCCCAAAAGAGGAGAAGAGACAAGCTCCACAGGTTTTGACAAGTTAGGTTTAGACAGACAACTCAATAGCTCTCGAGATAGAGCACTCTTGTAACCATGATCATGATCATCATCAATATCAATGAAGCAGGACGTAGGCTTTTACCTCCACCGTGAGGGGCCGAACCTGGGTAAAACCTCGCGTCTCTCGTCCCACTCAACCCCTCTCAAGCTACCACATAGATGTGTTGGCCTCGCGACTAAGTCCTGACACTAAGGACATATGCCGTGAAAATTCCACGACAGTTGGCGCCCACCGTGGGGCCTGCGCACGGTGGTGTTGAGTTCTTGAAGGGATCTCATCTAGGGATCGATGAGCTCGCGATTTCGTCGGATGAGAAAGAACCGACAAGTTTGTTATTTTGTGATCAGGAACATGATTAAGCTTTGGAGCCGGTAGTACATGAGATCGAAAGAAGCTAGGATTCCGTGCGCGCCATCGCACATGACCTATTGATCCGCCGGTCCAAGTGAAGTTAATTTCCGCCGGAACGGCCATGCAAACCGGCGAAACCGAGACTGGTTCAATGTACATCGATGTCCGATTGCCGTTTATACAGGGGAGCCAGCGCACGTACGTGCAAACATCTACTCACGGTCCAATCAAGACCAAATCAAAAGTACTAGACTAGTACTACTTAAACTAGTACCATGCCACGTGAAATCCATCATCAACTGTTCTTTTTTGGGAAAAGGGCCAGTGCTACTTGAATAGTACTACTAGATCAGATGTCCTTTTCCCCTCGGCTACTGCATCCATCCGAGTCGAAAGAGATCAAGTGCTACTACCAGATCATCGTCAAAAAGGGGGGGGAGGAAACAACAGCGACCCGATGTTGATCGGTCAAATCCACCACGACTTGGACTCTGCTATCGCTGTTTGCTCAGCGCCTGGCCTCCTGCGCCACCCCGGACCGGCTCCGTATCGACACGCCAAGCTGCACGTAGTCCGTCGTTGAACCGCCATCTCCATGGCCTCGCCTACAAGCTGCCCCCCATCGGCCGACCTCGATCGCGGCATCGGGCCGTGCCCGGATTCAAGCTGCCGTCCGCCTGCCGGCGGCACGTGACCCGCCCGCGCTGGTTCTGCCGCACCCCGAGATAAAAAAAGGGGGAGGAGTAGCTACGACCTGAAACCATCCTCTGCTCCAAGTCGCCGAAGTCACGGGCTGGCCGCGTTTCCGCTAACCTCACCACGGCGTTTCACCGCTACGACTGCCAGCTTGCCTGCCTCTTCTATCGCGCTTCACTCCCAAATTTATATATGGATCATCTGCCATACGAACAAACCAGGTGCTATTTTTCTAAACTTTTACTGGTTTAATTAAGTATCATCCAAAGCTTTTTCCACGACATGTTATGCTATACACAGGTCAACGGACTCATGGCCAAAGTATGATCCGGTCCTCGTGCACCGGCGTCGGAGGCAACGTATACATCTGCACCGCCCGTGCCGGGCATTTAAAGACCTGGAGAATAACCCGGAGGGTTTCTGCTTGAACCGCCGGGACCATATTGAGTCGCCAGACACGTAAACCGCCTCTGTCGCGACGAACAGATCATCCGTTGTCCGAACAAAAAACATTAGGTGATATCCATCTAAATCTAGTTTCTTGGTATATATTGTTTTTATGAAGGGAACAATTACTTTGGACCGGATATTATGATGTGCAGGACAATTATTCATTATAAAACATGGTTTATACCATGGGTACAGAGTACGCGCTGGCAACGTCCTGCCCGGTGATCGTCCGTACCACATTACACGGTGAATGGAAGCGTAAAAGCTGCCGCCGTACAACCCGGTCTACATCGATTACCCGGGACTGCGCCTGTGATTGACTCGCCCGTCCGCTCTCGCGGCCGGGTTACGCATGCGCGCCGGTTTACAAACGCTGCAGACGATTCTCCTGTCCGCATCGGCGTACAATGCCGCGGCCGACTTATCTGTCTGAGCCGCCTCTGATGCTGCGGTCATCTTTGTCGTCCGTCTTTCACGGCCTGGTCTACATCAACATACCGGGCCGCACTTGTATGGATGAACTGTTTATTGACTATGAGCAAGTCACTACTTGTGAAGCCTGGTTTTCTTCCAACAAATTGGAGGTAAATTATTATATATTATCAGCCGCCCTCTGCAATGGATGGTTTAATGGGTAGGCGCACAAGTCGCCACCACTACAGTTTGGTTAACTTCAAATCGCCAGTTGGAAGGAACCATTGGCCGAGTTGCTGACACGGCTCATATGGGATCATTTACAACCCACCGCAGTCACCTCAGCCTTCTATGGATTCATATCATGCCGGTTTATATCATGATCAAATATGGAGAATCTCAAGCCAACTCCTCGAGTCACCTTGAGACTTGGGGGCTACAATGATATGACTTAGCAAACGTTGCCGGTTTTCAGTGAAGTCAAGAACCCCAATACGTTGGAGGGAAAGATAACCCGGTCCCGGATTCACATCGTGCTGTCAGAAGGTTTCCGGATTAGAAAGTAGATGACAGTTACAAAATCCCGGCTCAATGAAGAAGTTTCGGGTCATCAGAAAAGGATTCCGGTTTACAATCCGGTTCAAAGGAAAGATGTCTCCCACAAATCCTTGAAGGTCTCCATATCCGGTTCAAGATCCCGGTTCAAGAAGAATTTATCTCTTGCAAAAAGTTAAAAATAGCCAAAGAGGACCTGCTTCCATGATGCGCGGTTCAAACATGGGTATCCCGCCTTACTAGCCTGACATATTATTGATCACATGGGGGCTTCTGCTTCATAAAGCGGGGTCTCTGTTCTTTTACATCATGTGTGGTTACACGGAGTTGTTCTAAAGCGGCCTCCGGTTTACCCCTGGAGTTGGCTTTTAAAAAAAAGCATCAGGTTATATCACTTGGGGGTTTGGTCATGTCCGAACCAATACAATACCTCTTGATAGGCGAGAGCCACCAGATCACTTGGGGAATTGGTCACGTCTGAACCAGTCATGCCTCTTGATCGGCCTAAGGCCACATAATCACTTGGGGGCTTGGTCGAGCCCGAACCATTGCCATGCCACTTGGTCGGCATAAATGCCACGGTTTCATTTGGGGACCTAGCTGACTAGAACTATAGTTACACCTAACGGGAGCTTGGTGGTGTTCGTCCATGGTAACGCCATTTGATTAGCTCAAATAAACCTTCTTTGCAAACGGTTTTGTCATTGCTTTTGCTTCGCACTTTTCTTTGCAAGATACTTTTTTTCTTTTTTATTGCGTTTTTTTAAACCGACAAAGTTTTCAACCAATCAATTGACGGAACACAGTTCACGTCAATCCGGAGACTATTTGCCCGGTTTGATCCTTGTTGTTAACATCCTCTTATGGAGTAACACGATGTTTATCACAACCTGACACGGTTTTATCATGAACCGGCACAATATGGAAGGAGTTATTAGTACTCGAGATTGGGGTTATCACTCTTACTACAAAAAATTGGTAAACCAACGATGTGATTCAATGTCACAGGTATGATATATTTCATATTTTTTAAAGTGCAGCCTTGGTTATAAACCCAGGTTATATGTTGGGCATTATGACCCGTCCGGCGGTAAAGCGCCAGGACACTTTAAACTTGTTGTATGCAGAAACAAGTTTGTTAAACCGTCCTGGCTTTGGACTATAAGTCGCCAGTATATATATTTGGATTGCGCCATTGGAATCATGCGCTTATAAATCATTGGGTTATATTATTCAAATAGCCAAACTTGGCTGGATTTTCATTATGATATTGAATGAATAAGGTTTTCATACCGGATTATATTATCTTGAATAGCGAACATGGCTGGATTTTTTTATTAATAACTGGTATTATTGAGTTTTCAAAGTCGCTTTAGCGCAATGGTTATTTTATCAAATGATATGATTTATTCTACAATGGAAGGAATAGTCCCGAGTCGCTGCAGGCTTACAACCCGGCACTTGGGGGCTACATTATTCAAATCGAGATTACATGCAAGTCTCATGTCGCTTCAAGCATGCATCATAACACTTGGGGGCTAATGCCAAGTCATTTTTAGTCTTACTGAAGACCCGACTGATCATATTATAATGAGCCGGCCCTTGGGGGCTACCAATTGCTCCTGTCAACAATTCAAGGTACACGAGTTTTTATCCATTATGTTGAAGGGTCCACTCCTCAGTTGGTAAAGCACAAAGCTCTTAACCTTGTGGACGTGGGTTCAAGCCCCATGATGGGAGTTACATCATATGATGTTATTTTCATTGATGTATATATCAAGTCCCGGTTCAGTATTATCTTACTAAGCCGACCCTTGGGGGCTACACATCACTACTAAAATCTATATAATTATATTTATAAAGTTCCTGCTCATTATTGCATAATGACGTGGCCCTTGGGGGTTACACCGATTGAGGTTTTTATAAGCAATTACAAGTCCCAGGTTGCTGCAAGCATGACAACCCGACACTTGAGGGCTACATATATGGAGTATTCAGTTTATATGATTGAGATGAACAAATCGGATTTCTTCAAGGTTGAAACACTTATTGGAGCAAGTCTTAAGTTATCACTATGTTCTCCTCTTAAGACTTGGGGGCTACAGGTATTATGCATATAAAGGAGGAACATCTTCATTTTATCAGTTTTGAGCAAATCAGGAAGATCAATTACATGACCCGGTGTCGACAACAATTATGACCCGACGCCATCAATATTTATAAACCAACTATTTTGGTAATATTAAACCGGCAAGTTTTAAGTCTTCAAACCGGTTGAATATCAGATAAGTATTTTCAGACCCATGTTTCTTAAACCGGCACTTTGGGAGCTGAGTCAAAGGAGTTATTCTTCATGATATTTCTCGGTGACAAAACAAGGTCGGCAAATTGATTATGAAGCTGGTCTGTTGACCCAGATTTCTCAGAAGGAGGAAATAACAAGGACTTAAGGATGATCAGGTACCGGTTTACAAAAATTCTTCACCCGGAGCATAACCTGTCAAATTTGTTCTTGTGTTTATTTTGCAGCATAAGTTTACCATGAATAAATCCAAGCTAAACTTGGGGGCTAATGTCGGGGATATACCCCGCGGCGTAAACCGGCTGGAAGTCAACCCGGCCAGGACTTGGCGGTTTATCTGAAGATCCCGCTGACACTTGGCGAGTTACTAGCGACCCGCTCTGACCTGGCAGTTTACAAGCAACCCACTTGGTCATTATGACTCACTGGTGATCAGGCGTGCGGGACAGATGGATGACAGGGCCCAAGGCCCAGAAGGCCGGTTCACGCTTAACGGTGGGCCGGTTTAAGAGGAAAGGCATGAGGAATATTTGTACTACAAGGAGTTAAGACCTGGACTTATATCCGGTTTGTATTAGAGATATACTAGTCCTAATCCGAATAGGACTCTACATGTAACCCGCCCCTCCAACATATAAAAGGAGGGGCAGGGCTCCCCAAAAGAGGAGAAGAGACAAGTTCCATAGGTTTTGACAAGTTAGGTTTAGACAGACAACTCAATAGCTCTCGAGATAGAGCACTCTTGTAACCATGATCATGATCATCATCAATATCAATGAAGCAGGACGTAGGACGTAGGCTTTTACCTCCACCGTGAGGGGCCGAACCTGGGTAAAACCTCGCGTCTCTTGTCCCGCTCAACCCCTCTCAAGCTACCACATAGATGCGTTGGCCTCACGACTAAGTCCGGACACTAAGGACATCTGTCGTGACAATTCCACGACATATACCATGTCAGGATGTTTTGGATCTTCAAAGCCAGGCGGTTGTGCAACATACACTTCTTCTTCAATCCTGCCATTGAGAAAAGCGCTCTTCACATACATTTGATATAGAAGTATGTTATGATGATTTGCATAGGCCAGCAGTATGCGTATGGCTTCAAGTCGAGGCACAGGAGCAAATGTTTCATCGAAGTCAATGCCTTCCACTTGAGTATATCCTTGAGCAACGAGACGAGCTTTGTTTCTGACAACTTGACCATGATCATCTTGCTTGTTGCGGTATATCCATTTGGTGCCTATTATATTGTGCTTCCGAGGATCGAGACGCTTAACCAGTTCTGTCATGGAATTGTCACGGCAGATGTCCTAGTGTAAGGACTTAGTCACGAGGCCAACGCATCTATGTGGTAGCTTGAAGGGGTTGAGCGGAATCGAGAGACGCGACACACAAGATGAGGATTTAGACAGCTTTGGGCCCCGGGAAACATCATCCGGTAATAACCCTACGTGTTGTTTGTGGCTAGGTCTCATTATGATCACGAGGGAGTCGCCGTAAGCCGGCTCTCCTCTTTGTGTCTAGCCCTAGATATTGTTTCTTGTTCCTTCTTCCGCTTTGGGGAGCCCTGCCCCTCCTTATATAAGTTAGAGGGGCGGGTTACATGTGGAGACCTAGTAGGACTAGGATTAGTCTATCTTCTCTTACAAGTTGATTACAAGTCCGAGTCTTGCTTCCTCGTAAAGGAGATATTCCTCACGCCTTTCCTCTTAAGCCGGCCTACCATAACGTAGCCGGCCTTCTGGGCCTTGAGCCTCTTGGGCCCCCGGGTCTTGTCGCTCCTTTGATCCGCTTGCCAGGTCACCCATAAGTCGCCAGGCTCGGGCGGGTCACTTAGTGAGTCGTCCAGTCAGGGCGGGTCATTAGTGAGTTGCCAAGTCCGGCCGGGTTATACATCTGGCCAGGTCATACCGCGGGGTATATCCCCGACAAGTTCCCATACATTATTCAGCTCAAACTATTGAACCTCTTCTTGCATGGCTTGAATCCATTCAGCTTCCATGAAGGCTTCTTCAACTTTTTTGGGTTCTGTTATTGAGACGAATGTGAAGTGCCCATAGAAACTTGCTAGCTGAGTTGCCCTTGAACGAGTGAGCGGACCAGGTGCATTGATGCTATCAATTATTCGCTCAATCTCCACTTCATTGGCAACACAAGGATGTACAGGGCAAAGATTTTGCTCTTGCTGATCATTGTCGTTGTTAGAGGGATTGTCTTCAAGCTGAGCATTGTCTTCAGGTTGATCAGGTGCGGATATGATAAGTTCCTCTTCAGGTTGAGCTTCAGAGGGTATGATTTCTCCAGTTCCCATTAGTTTGATTGATTCACTGGATGGAACTTCATCTAGCACGTTTGGAAGGTGCTCTCTCTGTGAACCGTTGGTCTCATCGAACCGCACATCCACTGTTTCAACCACTTTATAATGAAAGAGATTGAAGACTCTGTAGGAGTGTGAATCCTTTCCATATCCAAGCATAAAACCCTCATGTGCTTTTGGTGCAAATTTTGAAGTGTGATGTGGATCCTTGATCCAGCACCTGGCGCCAAATACTCTGAAGTAACTGATATTTGGCTTCTTGCCAGTAAGGAGCTCATAAGATGTCTTGTTCAGAAGCTTGTGAAGATAAACATGATTGATTGTATGGCATGCAGTATCAATGGCTTCAGGCCAGAATTTTCTTGGAGTCTTGTATTCATCTAGCATCGTTCGGGCCATCTCAATGAGTGTTCTGTTCTTGTGTTCGACGATGCCATTCTGCTGTGGCATGTACGGAGCTGAGAATTCATGTGTGATGCCCAAAGTATCAAGATATGTATCAAGGCCAATGTTCTTGAATTCAGTGCCATTGTCACTTCTGATGTGCTTTATCTTGGCGCCATAGTTGTTCATTGCTCGATTGGCGAAGCGTTTGAAGACATCCGACACTTCAGTCTTGTAGAGGATTATGTGCACCGAAGTATATCTAGAATAATCATCAACAATGACAAAGCCATAGAGACAAGCAGTAGTAGTAAGAGTTGAGTAATGAGTAGGACCGAAATGATCCATGTGGAGCAGTTCGAAGGGTCGAGTAGTTGTCATGATTGTCTTCGAGGGATCTTTGGCCCTCGTCATCTTTCCTGCTTCACAGGCACCGCATAAGTTATCTTTCTTGAACTTGACGCCCTCGATGCCTATGACATGCTTCTTCTTTGCAAGGGTGTGGAGGTTCCTCATGCCAGCATGCCCTAGCCTCTGATGCCAGAGCCAGCATTCCGAAGCTTTTGCTAGAAGACATACGGCAAGCTGTGGTCCTGCTGAGAAATCTACCACGTACAAATCATCTTTCCGATAGCCTTTAAACAGTAGAGACTTGTCAGATTCCATTAAAACAAGGCAACGATATTCTCCAAACATTACGATCATGTTCAAATCGCAAAGCATTGAGACAGACATTAAGTTGAAGCCAAGGGATTCAACAAGCATGACTTTATCCATGTGTTGATCCTTTGAGATTGCAACTCTACCTAGACCCAATACCTTACTTTTACCAGTGTCAGCAAATGTGATGTGACTCTTGTCGAATGGACGTAAGGTTGAGTCCATAAGAAGGCTTCTTTTGCCAGTCATGTGATTGGTACACCCACTATCAATAATCCATTCTGAAGACGCTGGTGTCGTACCCTACAGTGCAGTTAGGGGGATAGGCTTCATGAAGAGAATTGTGAAGCAAAAACATTTGACGAACTAGTGGGTTATGAAAGCTTAGATCCAGATTAGGACTGATAGGGAGAGTAGCAAGTGATTCAGGAACAAGTACATAGTAAGAGCATTCGGGCATTTGATCTTGCGCCCTACAAGATGTTTAAGGTCCCCAGCAATAGCGTCAGACGATTTTGGTTTTCTGCTGGAGACCTTTCCCTGCAAAAGAGAGTTAAGCTTTCTTAGCCACCCACATCTTCAAGGGTGGCTTAGAAGCAATAAGTCTAAGTGCAGCGTTTGAGAACTTTGGCTTTGGAGCCCTAGCAAAAAGTCTTGCAGGCGGACAATAGTACTCATAAGAATAAGCAGAACAGTTCTTGGTCTTATGAACATGGCGGTTAGATGAACCGCGCGCTCATATTCACGCCTGAGTATGGTTTCCCTGCAAAACATTTGCGTTAGTGCGACTCAGGTGAGTCCTCTGTCTGTATGAAGCCTTTGGGACGTATGAAGCCTGTGGTCTGGGGTTTGTCTTCTTCACCTGTGGTGTCATGATGACATTCACAGGAAGATTTTCCAAACACTTTTTCGGCACCCATATCTTCTTCATAGGCGGTCCATTCCTGCAGTTAGTACCAATGTACCTGACAAACACTTCACCATTCTGATTCTTAAACAGTTTACAGTTTGCATCAAATGATTCATCAATGACAATGGGGTTAGAACAAGTGAAGCCAGATAGATTGGATGGATCTGCTGAAGGTTCCTTTGCAGCAACCCATGTGATTTTGGGGTACTGCTCAGGTTTCCAGTAAGAGCCATCAGCATTCATTTTCCTTACGAACCCAACACCCTCTTTCCTCGGGTTTCGGTTTAGGATCTTCCTTTTTAGGACATCACATAGTGTCTGATGCCCTTTAAGACTTTTGTACATCCCTGTTTCAAGCAATGTCTTCAACCTAGCATTCTCATCAGCAATAGCAGTGGTATCCTCAGCAGAGGGGTTAGTTCCCACATCAACAGTTGAAGATATTGCAACAGTAGCATTAGTAGAACATTTAGCAACAGAAGTAGCATTATCACGCTCAGTGCATTTAAGACATGGTGGTTCAAATCCTTCCTGAGCAGAACTGATCTGTTCGGCGTGAAGTGACTCATTTTCCTTTTGAAGATCTTCATGAGCCGCTCTCAATTTCTCAAGATCTTGCTTCCTTTGAAGATAATCATAGGAAAGCTTTTCATGAGTTTTTGAGAGCGTTTCATGACGACTTTCAAGTTCCTCATACTTAACATGAAGATTTTTTATGTCTTCAATTAAGGACTCAGATCGAGTCATTTCAGCGCCTAACAGATCATCGCTTTTGTCTAACAGTTTTTGAATATGTTCCATAGCTTTCTGTTGTTCAGTTGCAATTTTAGCAAGTGTTTTGTAGCTAGGTCTTGAACCACAATCAGAGTCATCTTCACTAGATGTTTGATAGTGAGTAGTGCGTGTGTTTACCTTGGCACCGCGTGCCATGAAGAAGTAGGTAGGAGCGGAGTAGTCCTTGTCATTTGCATTGGTGTCGATGATGAAGTCATTATCTTCAGTGTTGAAGATGGACATGGCAACGTATGCTGTAGCTAGACTTGCAACGCCAGAATCGGACTCCTCCTCAAACTCCACCTCCGCCTCCTCAGAAGCGGACTCCTCCTCTGAATCCATTTGATTGCCAACAAACGCACATGCCTTGCCAAATGAGCTCTTCTTGTGTGATGAAGACTTTGAGGAAGACTTGGAAGAAGACTTTGAGTATTTCTTCTTCTTCTTGTCGTCAGAGTCATATTCCTTGCTCTTCTTCTTCTTCTTTTTGTTCTCATTGTCCCACTGCGGACACTCAGAGATGAAGTGGCCAGGTTTCTTGCACTTGTGACATGTTTTCTTCTTGTAGTCATGAGCAGAAGCTTCATCATTCCTTGAGCTTGATCGTGAAGACTTTCTGAAACCTCTCTTCTTGGTGAATTTTTGGAACTTCTTCACAAGCATAGCAAGTTCCTTTCCAATGTCTTCAGGATCATCAGAACTGCTGTCAGATTCTTCTTCAGATGAGGAGACAGCTTTTGCCTTCAAGGCACGAGTTCGCCCATAGTTTGGACCGTAGATATCTCTTTTCTCAAAAAGCTGAAACTCATGTGTGTTGAGCCTCTCAAGTATGTGAGACGGATCGAGTGTCTTGAAATCAGGACGTCCTTGAATCATTAGGGCTAGGGTGTCAAATGAACTGTCAAGTGATCTCAGTAGTGTCTTGACGACTTCATGCTTGGTGATCTCAGTAGCGCCGAGGGCTTGAAGCTCATTTGTGATGTCAGTGAGTCGATCAAACGTGAGCTGGACATTCTCATTGTCATTTCTCTTGAAGCGGTTGAAGAGGTTGCGAAGGACACTGATTCTCTGATCTCTGTGGGTTGAGACGCCTTCGTTGACCTTGGAGAGCCAGTCCCAGACTAGCTTAGATGTTTCCAACGCACTC
This sequence comes from Triticum dicoccoides, assembly GCF_002162155.2. Classification (NCBI taxonomy): domain Eukaryota; kingdom Viridiplantae; phylum Streptophyta; class Magnoliopsida; order Poales; family Poaceae; genus Triticum; species Triticum dicoccoides. The sequence continues at coordinate 654,504,138 of NC_041392.1, forward strand.
ACGCGGCCATACTGTCCTTTGGTCAGATGACCACAGATGATATTCTTGGCAGTAGAGTCCAGTTGAACGAACTTCTTGACGTCAGCAGCAGTGACACCTTCTCCAGCCTTGGGAACATCGTTCTTGACGACATACCATAGGTCGACGTCAATGGCTTCAAGATGCATGCGCATCTTATTCTTCCAGTAGGGATATTCAGTTCCATCGAAGACGGGGCACGCAGCAGAAACTTTAATTATCCCTGCAGTCGACATAGCTAAAACTCCAGGTGGTTAAACCGAATCACACAGAATAAGGGAGTACCTTGCTCTGATACGAATTGAAAGTGCGTTATATCGACTAGAGGGGGGGTGAATAGGCGATTTTTATGAAAGTCTTCAAAACTTGGAAGTTTCGAAGACAAACAATAGAAATAAACCTATGACCATGCAGCAAAAGGTAGACTACACTAGGCAAACCATAGTCAAGTATTCAATGAAGTGAAAGCACAATGACCAATAGCAGCTAGGTAGTAAGGATCAGGTAGGAAGATATTATGAAGCCAAATAGAACACGCAGTCACTCAGTGAAGACAGAAGATAGTGCAATCATACAATGACTTCACAAGGACCAACAGTAAGTAAAGGGAAGGGAAGGATGAAACAAGTGACTCGTTGAAGACAATGATTTGTTGGACCAGTTCCAGTTGCTGTGACAACTGTACGTCTGGTTAGGGCGGATAGGTATTTAAACCTGAGGACACACAGTCCCGGACACCCAGTCCTGAACACGCAGCTCAGGACACCCAGTCCTCACCGTATTCCCCTTGAGCTAAGGTCACACAGACCTCGCCCAATCACTCTGGTAAGTCTTCAAGGTAGATTCCCAAACCTTCACAGACTTCATTCACTGGCGATCCACAATGTCTCTTGGATGCTCAGAACGCGACGCCTAACCGGCTGGAGGATTCACAGTCCTCAAGTGTAATAAGTCTTCAGATCACATAGACAAGAAGACTTAAGTGATGCCTAACACTCTTTGTCTCTGGGTGGTTAGGGCTTTATCCTCACAAGGAATTCTCTCTCAAAGGCTTCGAGGTGGGTTGCTCTCAAACGACAAAAGCCGTACTCTAACTCCGAGCAGCCAACCGTTTATGGTTGTAGGGGGTGGGCTATTTATAGCCACTAGGCAACCCGACCTGATTTGTCCGAAATGACCCTGGGTCACTAAGGAACTGACACGTGTTCCAACGGTCAGATTACAAACTCACACGGCAGCTTTACTTGGGCTACAAGCAAAGCTGACTTGTCCGACTCTAGACAAGATTCGCTCTCATAGTCTTCACTCGAAGACATAGGTTTTGGTTAAGCATCACTTCAGTCATTCTGACTGGTTCTCTTGGACCCCACTTAACAGTACGGTGGTTCCTATGACTCAACAAAGAAGAAACAAAACTACGAAAGATCTAAGTCTTCGAGCTTCATAGGCTTCATGCGATGTCTTCTCTTGTCATAGTCTTTAATGAGAATATCTTCATATACCACCTTTGACATCAATGTCTTCATACATTTTTAGGGGTCATCTCTGGTAGGAAAACCGAATCAATGAGGGACTTCTACCTGTGTTATCCTGCAATTCTCACAAACACATTAGTCCCTCAACTAGGTTTGTCGTCAATACACTACTAGGAAAAGGCCTACTAATGGCGCACCTAATTTGGCCATTAATGGCGCATTAGTGGTGCGCCATTAGTAGCATGCCATTAGTATATTTTACTAATGGCGCACCACAGGTGCGCCATTAGTATCTGGTATACTAATGGCGCACCCCAGATGCGCCATTAGTATATACAACAGTGCACCATTAGTATGCCTCCCAGGGGGCCATGTATACCCAGGTGCTTTGGCATACTAATGGCGCACGACAGCAGGATGCGCCATTAGTAACTTCGGCATACTAATGGCGCACTCTTTAATGATGCGCCATTAGTATACTTTGGCATACTAATGGCGCACTATGATGTGATACGCCATTAGTATGAATATTAGGTTTTTTTATTTTTTTATTTTCTGTTTTTTGCACAGGTTACAAAATGTATAATTGGACAAAATATAGACAGCACACATCAACAACAGATTCATCGAATACAATAGAAGATTAGTCTCTGAATACAATTCATCATTTTAGTCTCCGAATACAAGTCATCATATTAGTCTCCGAATTGAAAAGACCGTACAAAGATAGAACATTATATTACAAGTCTCGAGACCGCGAGTTTTTTTTCACATTACAAGTCGATATCGATCATCTAAACTACCATCACATAGAAGAGAGCTGCGGTCATCACGATGAGCATCATCACGATGAAACTCGTCTTCATCCGGTTCCTCCAACGCTCCCTCCCCTATCCCACTAGATAGCGGGCGTATCTAGATTTGGCCTCGACCCTAGTGGCGTACCCTTTGTAACTGTTACCGCTGAATCGGTGAACCTGTCTCCGACACTCCTCCCAGTCGTCATAGACTTCGGGAACCTTACCCTTGTACACGACATACCACGGCATCGCTATGCAGTAGCCAAACAAAACGTTAGTACCAATTCACAGACAATACATAAGCAATATATAAGTATGCAACAGAACGATCGGAAGAGAAAAGCAAGACATTAATAGCATCGATTACATCTTAAGTTGACCAACTCTCGAAACCAAAGAGACATACTACAATTTCATTAAAGTTTAATTACAACATGAGACTCAAGGGACCGGAGCGTGGATGAAGCCGCCGTCTATCGTGGGAGTCATGAAAGAACGGGCGTTGTCAGCCTGCATTTGTAGGATTGTGTCGATGTCACTGTTGGATGGTTGATTTCTGAGGTAGAACTGCCCCGCGGTACGAAGGACATCTTGATGGATGATTTCCACAAACTCCGACTGGATGCGAAAGAATTCTTGTCTGATGTCCACGTCCTGGATTGCCGACATGCTTGCGGCCCAATCTTTGAGTCTACTCGGTAGCAGAAGTTGATGATGGTCCCATACGATCGCCCGCATGTGATGGATGGAGTAGTAGGCACCCTTCTGATTGCCAGGCGGCTGCTTGACACAGCAGAATGTCGTATTGTGGGAGAACACGTGCTTGCCGTACTTACGAATAGGCCAGGTGAAGGTGCCTCCAGATTTGACGTAGCCGGGGAGAACATCATCAAGAACCTTCTTGACATTTGTGTAGTCTACGTTCGACTGACGGTCCGGGTCGAAATACGTGGCGATGGAATATTTGGGGCTTTGGAGGATGAGCGTGCAACGTGTGTCACTGCAGAAAACACGGAATGTTAAAAGAAAAACGATCGAAATCTAAGAATTCGTATGTTACGGGGCGGTTGAGGGGAGGACTTACTCGGGAAAGTAAGGCACGAGGAAGTTATCCTTATCTTGGTTTGCCAGAATGACGCCTTCGAGGTAAGAACTCGCGACTTGCCGGTCCCCAGCGCTGCCCAAGATCTTGGCACGCATGTAGAAGGGGTCGACTATCACGATGTCCGGGGTCTTGTCGCAAATGATCCGCATCTCCATACTCAGCGAAAATAGCCGAACGAAGGTGTAGTGCAGTGGATGAAGGTTCAACATAGCGTGGATGTCATCAAACCGCAGGATGATCGTACCCCCGATGGAGTTATCCACAAAGCCCTTGCCCTCTGGCACCTTGGCCGCGAAAACTGGGTATGCCACATCCTTCTCTCCGAGACACCGCTTCTCCAAAGAAAGAACACTGTCATGCAGACTCCGCATAGCACCGGTTCCAGCGTCGAGCATATTTCTCGGTAGCATCAGCCTACCCGCCACATGCACCCTCCTCGAGATATCCTCAGGTGAAGGTGGCCCGTCCTGAGCACGGATCGTACTCGGTGCCGGCTGGCCCGCACCCTTGTTAGTCTTTCTTTTGCGTGCCTTCTTCTTCTCCTGTAATGGGACCGAGTTCTGCTCACAGACCGCCTTCTTTAGTGTGTTGGGGCTGATCATATTTCGCACCTCGCCTATCTGAGGCTCGGTGAAGTCGGCAGCTGGAGGCGTCTCCTGAGAGCTGAACTGCAGACGACGCCTATTGCAACTTGGATTCTCCGCGGTACCAGCTAGATTGCGCACGTCTTTTGTTGGGTTGGGTTCTTGAGAAGGAGGCCCCATGAAGTCGCCACCGTACCCATGATCGGCAAAGTACTGATCAACGTTGGCAAATGTATCATCGCCGTCGTCGTTCTGATCCTGTGCCATATGCATGTTTGGATCCAGTGGCATAGGGATGTCCGGCACCGTTGTGGCGGTCTTGCCATGGGGCCGACTTGGCGCCAGCACGACTGGCGGTGTTGTCTTTGGGGTGGTGTCCCCCGCCCCCAAACGAATCTGGCTCTTCGGCCAAAGCAGGCGCCAGCTCAGGCAGGCACCGAGGGTCATCACGTCATCATCGTCGGCCCCGACGGGTCGAATCGGAGGTAACAACTCGTCGCAGCCTGGCAGCACCCGAACCAGTTGAACCCTAAACAAGTTGGGTGGCATCTGGGTACCGTGGAACAAGGGGTTGCCCGGTTGAACGATTTTTCCCTTGGCGACATCGACCAACTCGTTGTTCACAAAGTGCAGGAGAGTGCAAGGAACGTCGGCGGCGCCCTGCGAAAACATGTAGGGCGTCAGGGATGCCCAGTCAAAGGCAAGGAGATGAAGTCCTCGGCCGACAGAGGCTTAATTAGTTACCGTGATGATGGCGTCGAGCTCGGCTAATGTCGAGGCACCGCCAACGGCGGGCGTGCAGTTGACGGAGGGGCCGCTTGCTGCAAAGGTGCCGGCCGACGTACACCCGGGTGCATTAAGCTCCCGTGCCGGCGTCGGAGACACCAATGCCGCCTCCGCCGGAGACACCAATGACCCCGCCATCGCGTTCTGCGAGTTGCTGGCCGTGAAGCTAGGAATCGGGGGCGGCCCCTGTTAGCCGCCCGCAATCCACACACTAATCCCCTGGATCAAGGTAGGCACAATGGCGGTGATCGTCGCTCCGAGTTGTTGTTGCACTTGCTCTTGGACAATCTCCGGAATCTGAGCCACCTGTGCCCTGAGTTCTTGAACCTCGCGCGCCTGGCTTTCCGAGCTGGTCTTTTTCTCCTTTCGCCCACCAGGGTTATAGTATGACGACCATTTTGTCGACAAGCCTTTGCCGCCCACACAACCAGCTGACGTCGGCTTACTGAGCTTATCCTTGTTCTTCATTACATTCAACGCCCTATTTAGAGTGGTGTCCCAAGGGTTGCTCTTAGTCGACCCCGCGCTACTTCTTTCAGTCGCCTGCGGAAGGAATGTGAACCATTTAGAAATTTGGCTTCATTAATTAGAATGCAACCATATGGAGCTAATTACGCGGGGGTGTATTCCTTACCAGAACAAGCTCAAGCGCCCTGGTCTTCGGATCCGTGGTAAGCTCCTTTGTTTTCGGGTCCTTCTTGTACCGGGCCCTAACAAAGTTCCTGGTCTGCTTGTCACCGTATTTATCGAAGAGGGGCGGTAGGCCTTGCTCGGCACAGTCCGCCTCCTCCTTGTCCCATATAGGCTCCGCCACTCTGTAACCGCTGGGACCGACTGTGTGTTCCCCTAAGTTCAGCTCCTGCATTTCTTTCCCCCTCTTACTTGATTCGGAGCTTGCGGTGCTCGAGCAATTGATCTTGAAGTCGTTGTAGTCATCTTCGGTGATCGAAGGATTTTTCTCCTTGATCTTCTCATAACTCTCACCTTTCTCGATCATTCTCTTCACATTGCTTTTCCAAGTAGACAGGGCCGTGCTCATCTTTGTGAGGGCAGCATTGTTCACTTTATTCCCTTTGAGACTTGTGTTTTCAAATTCAGCGGGGAACTTGTATCGTTCATGCAGCTTCGTGAAGAGGAGGTTGCACAAATTCCCTCGGTCAGGATGCCTGAGGTTCTCGGTGTTGATCGAGACGGTGCTCCGGAGAATGCACCCGAGCTGAAGCGAGTACCCCTTGACTATTCGTTCGGGCGCCGTTGGATTCCTGTTGGAGTCCACTTCAGTAACTTCCTCCTTGAGGGTGCGGAGCACGGTCGGGCGCCGGTCCTTCCGTTGCCTCTTCGGTTGGCTGCCATCTGTGTGTGCGCCGCCATCATCAGTGGTGGCATCCTCGGCGGCACCATCAGTGGTGGCATCAGTGGGGTCATCCTCGGTGGTAACATCAGTGGTCTCAGGATCGGTGGGGAAGGCGCGTCCTCATATAAGTGAGGTTGTTCCTCCATCTCCTGGGACAGCTGCCAGAATTTCTTTCCGCCTGAACCCCTGGCCTCATCGTTGTTGGCCATGTTTCTCTATAAATAGGAACAAAGTTTGGTCAAAAAGTTGGTTATTGTCAAGGAACAAGATCTCTAAGTTGACCAAATAACCTAATTCTCGAGGAATGTCGCGAAAAAGTTGGTTATTGTCAAGGAACAATTGAGAGATGTTTGTGATATTGCCTAGGTGTTTTGGGATAGAACCTGTTAGTGTGTTGTTGCTAAGGTCCAAGTCCACATTCTCAGGGTAACCTAGTTCTTGAGGGGTGTGTCTAGAAAGTTGGTTGCTGCAAAGATACAAGGTTGTGAGTTTGGTCAAATTGCCTATGATGTTTGTGATATTGCCTTGGATCTTGAAGGCACTGTTGCATGATGCAGTGGTACAGCCAGCATGGGACCTCATCTTTGCAGGCTAATTTTCTAGATTGTAACACTGGGATTTGTGCACAAGCTAAGCTAGCTAAGACAGTAGCTTCCTTGCAACCCACAAAAGACAAAGGAAAAGGGGTGAAAAGGGGGAGATGGTTAGCTTTGATGAGCAAGCAACATCTTCCTAACCCCCTTCTTCTTGTCTCCTCTCACTATCTCTCTCACACACATGGCAAGCAAGGGTGTCTGAGTGTGTGAAAAAAATACTAAACTAATCCAACCACTAAAGCAAATTAATTTTTATTTCGGTTGAGAATCGGGCACCTTCTAGGTCAAGAAAATTGGGCATGACCTTTGCTAATTTTCTTGACCTTGGAGTGCCCCATTTCTCAACCGAAACGGAAATTAATCAACATTTCAGGAGAAAGGGGTCATTTTAGAAGATCACAAGTAGGAGTATCATCACTTGACAAAATCACAACTAGCAGCAGCAACTCGCAGATAGCAGCAGCAGCATCACTTGACAAGTAGTACAGTAGCAGCAGCAGCATGCATGCACTGGTCCATGGCACAAAGTCCATGACCCAGAACAGAGCACTTTACTAAAAATGAAGAAGAAAAAAGGCATGCATGCACTGGTTGTAGCAAATCATCACTTCTGAATCAAAACACCATGCTGGTGTAGCCATAGGCCCACATTAGTCTAAAATCCTGCTTTATTTTTCACAACAGAAAGGTCAAAACAACAATAAAAAGGAGAGCCCAATCTAGTCTAATTGATCCTTGGAAATTATAGAATGTTCATCTATGCATGGAAAAACAACAATTAGGACAAGGAAATTACTATGCAGCTAATAGTCTTTAAGCATTGAAACACAGCTAAGGTTACAACCCAGAAGTGATGGTTAACACTTCTAATAAACATGGCAATTTTAAATTATGACACACAATGCCATAATTAATCAAGAGTTACTACTACAGTACTCATGTACTCCATCTTACAGAGTTACTCCATCACAGCAACAACAACCTTGCAGATCAGAAATGATTTGTGTAATCTGGTTGGTACTCTTACAGTTGCATAAATTGAAAAAAAATTGATCTGTGTGATCTGGGTTACAGTATCAGCAACCTTGCATTTCATTTTATACAAAATTGTACTCCATCACCAAATTCATTGATGTTTCTAAGCAAAATTCACAAGTTCAAAAGATCACAAGTTCACAAGATCTACAGTAGCAGCAGCATCACAAGTTGACAAAATTCAGTGGACTTAGAAGTTAGAGCTAGAGCAGCATCACTAGAGTGCAACTACAAGAACAAGCATCAGCATCACTTAAGCAGCAGCAGCAACAACATCGAGCAGATTACACATTGCGGGTCACTAGAGCGGATTAAGTGATGACAGCCTACTCCTCGGATCTTTGGACAAGTAGCTGACCACCACCAGATGGAGTGGTCACTAGAGAAGATTACACATCACAAACAGGAACTCACTAGAGAAGATTACACATCCAAGCATCACTTAAGCTGTACTCCCGACGAACCGAAGGGGAAAGGGAGGGGATCGACAGAGGAGCTCACCTTCACCTGCAGGTGAGCAAAGTGGGCTCGGGGGAGAGCTCGCCGGAGAGAATTGTCGACGGAGTCCGCCGGGCCGAAGAGGAAGCCGGTGGCGGGGAAGGTGTCGCGGGGGCGTCCGGAGTCTTGCGGCTTGTCCGGGGAGACGTAGTCGAGGGAGGTGGAGTGCTTGGGCACGTCAGTGTGGCATGAGGTCGATGGTTGCCACGGTGGTGCGAGGTGGCCGGCGACGGGCGCGTCGCGTGCGGGTTGCCGATGCGGATCTGGGGGAGAGGAGAAGGCAAGAGGTTGATATAATACGCCTCATAGGTCATCAGGTTGTGCTCGGCGCCCTGTGACAAGGCGAATATGAGTTGTTCTTCCGTGGAAGAATCCTCATGTAAAGGGTACGACAGAAGCTTCTGCTTGAACCAACGCGTGAAACATGAGTTGTGCTCTTTGAGTATATCTCCGTCCGTCCTCTGTTGGCCTCGGTCATTGTACGTTTTCTTAATAAAGGTTTTGTGCTGTACCACCCAAGGATCGACGTTGTCTATGTGTTGAAGCGCGACTAGGTTTGCTCTTTCAAAGTCGGCGAGTCGACCCTCGAAGTCGACATGCATTTCGCGACGACCCTCACGGTGACCCCATCCAGCGAGCCTGCCGAGGTGCCTGTTGACGGGCAGACCAACGGGGTTCACGATGCCTAGATAATTCGTGCAGTAGGAGATGCACTCTTCGGTCAGAAAGCCCCTGGCTATGCTTCCCTCTGGACGTGACATGTTGCAAACGTATCCTTTGATGACACCATTCATCCTTTCGAACGGCATCATGTTGTGTAGGAACGTCGGCCCGAGTTGGATGATATCGTCCACGATATGGACCAGTAGATGCACCATAACGTCGAAGAATGCGGGCGGGAAGTACATCTCAAGCTCGCATAGTATCACCATGATCTCTTCCTGTGGCCTTCCGAGTTGCCTCACGCCAACAGACTTCCGAGAGATGACGTCGAAAAAGTTGCATAGGCCAAATAGGGTTTCACGGACGTGCGCGTCCATGATCCCACGGATTGCAACTGGAAGTATCTGCGTCATCAGCACGTGACAATCGTGAGACTTCATCCCGCTGAACTTCAGCTTCGCTGGGTCTAGGTATTTGCTTATCTTCCCCGCGTAACCGTAAGGAAGTTTTACTCCTACGAGGCAGGTGAAAAACTGCTCGATCTCCTCCTGACTTAGAGTGAAGCACGCGGGAGGGTAGTCATTTCCGGTCTTCTTGGCCTTTCTGCCTTTGTGACGACTTTCCGTGTCCTGCTTCGCCTCATCATCATCATCATCATCATCATGATCATCATATATAGCGTGAAGCTCCTGCCTGATGCCCATTGATTTCAAGTCTGCCCTTGCTTTCGGCCCATCTTTGGTCCTCTCTGGCATGTTGAGCAGGGTACCGAGCAGACTGTTGCACACGTTCTTCGTGATATGCATGACATCAAGGCTGTGAGGCACACGATGGATCTTCCAGTACGGCAAGTCCCAGAAAACAAACCTCGTTTTCCATACCTTCAGCAGCGGCTCTGGCCCCTTTCGCTTCTTTCCCGGCTCTGGCGCCTTTTGCTTCTTTCCCGGTAGTGGGAAGTCTTTCCAATTTTTCAACAGCTCATCTATTTCCTCGCCGCTCCTCGTACGCGGGCGTCCTCGGGGTTCGGTTTCACCATCGAACAGATCCTTGCGTTTTCTCCATGGGTCATCGTCGCGAAGCCACCTTCGATGTCCCATGAACACGGTTTTCGAAGACCCGGGATCTCTATCTAGCTGGCGATACATTGTGTCATCCATGCACCTGATGCATCCAGGAAATCCGTGGACCACCTGCCCCGCAACATATCCGTAACCGAGATAGTCGTGCACCGTCGTGAGCAGCGCGGCTCTCATAGGGAAATATTCTTTCTCTTCGGCGTCCCACATATTGGCTGGCGTTTTCCACAGTGTGTCAAGCTCCTCTTTCAGCAGCCCCAAATACAGATTGATGTCGTTCCCTAGTTGTTTCGGTCCTTCAATTAGCATACTCATGTGAATGTACTTCCTCTTCATGCACAACCAGGGGGGAAGGTTGTACATCCACACAAACACAGGCCAGGTGCTATGTGTGCTTCTCTGGCTGCCAAACGATTGGCTCCATCGGTGCTCGCGCCCAGCACGATGTTCCTTGGATCATTCCCAAATTCTGGGTCTTCGAAGTTCAACGCTTGCCACTGGCTCGCATCCTTAGGGTGACTCAGCACCTTGTCTTTTTTATCTATCTCCGGATCATTTGCGTCATCTTCTCGCTTCTTCTCCTCCCTATCCGCGTGCCTTCTCAGGAGCTTTGCTACCTTAGGGTCCGCTAAATACCGCTGCAGACGAGGAGTGATCAGAAAGTACGACACCACTTTTCGACGAGCTTTCTTCCTCTTCTTGTATCGAGTGACGCTGCACACCGGACATATGGTAGACTCCGCATGCTCGTCCCGATAAATGATGCAATTGTTCATGCACACATGGTATTTCATGTCCGGTAAATCCAGAGGACACACGATTTTCTTCGCCTCCTCCAAACTGGTCGGGCACTTGTTCCCCTCGGGAAGACGTTCGTGCCAGAATGACATGTTCTCATCGAAGCATGCGTCGGTCATTTTTTATTTTACCTTCATCTCCAGAGCCATGAGCGTTACTTTCAGGCGGGTATCCTCGGGCCTGCATCCTTCATACAATGGAGTAACCGCGTCTAACTCAAGTTGATCCATCTTGGCTATCTCTCGGGCGGCAGCTCTTGCGTTATCCGTCTGCTTGAGAAGCAGCTCTTGAATATGAGGGTCCTGCACCCAGCCCATCAATGGTCCAGCGTCGTCTGCTCCGCCGGCATCATCATCTTCATGATCATGCCGGTCGACTGCTCCGGCATCTTCCTCATCATCATGTCCTGCATCTCCAACATGATGACTGTGTACAGCATCACCGTCGTGATCATCTCCTGGGGATTCTTCGTCTTCTCGCCCGCCCGAGCCGCGGTGGTTGTCTTGCTGCCCTTCCTCATTTCTTGCCCGGCCCCCATGGACGACTTAGTAGTCATCTTCATCACCTTGCCACCAATAACCATCCATGAAACCACGCAAGAGCAGGTGGTACCGCACCTGCCCGGATTCCGGGTCCGCAATAAGGCTCTTCAGCTTGCATCTTTGACACGGACATCTTATCTCCGTCTCGTTCTTTTGGAGCATCTCGGCCTTCGTGGACCTCAAAAACCTATTCACGATGCCTTCGGTCATCATGCGGACCATGGTCGCCTGCGGGGTAGAGCAAAACGATATTTTAGAACCAAGAAAAAATTTGGCATGACTTTCCCTAAAAATAGGACCAAAAAGAATGCTTAATGCCAAAATTCTCACTGAAACGGAAATGAATCAACATTCCGGCAAAATATTGGCAACTATCGAATTTCAAATACCGGTACACCTCCAAACACAAACACATATGCAACACCACAAACATATGCAACACCACGAACATACATAGATCTAGCTAGGCCATAAAAAGTGCATGTGCACATTGTTGTAGGGAGAACAACATAAATATAGCTTCCCCCCTTACTTACCTATCAAAACAAGGTAATTTAACCACTTAAATTGAATGAATCTATGGTGGAAATGAGGTGAAAAAGAGGAGGCACCCGAGACAAGGAGGAGGTGGAGAGAATGAAGTGGGGAGAAAGTGAGTGTGGGTAGGAGAGGTTGTCCAAAATATCTTGTTGCTGCCCACTTACTAATGGCGCACCAACTCTAAATGCGCCATTAGTAATCCAGGTTACTAATGGCGCACCTCCTGGTGGTGCACCATTAGTAGTTTTGCAAAAAAAAAATACTAATGGCGCACTGTCCCACAGTGCGCCATTACTAGTTTAAACTAGTAATGGCGCACGGTGGAACAGTGCGCCATTAGTAGTTTTGCAAAAAAGGGAATAAAAAATATAATAAAAAAACAACATTAGTGGCGCACTTTCCGGCAGGTGCGCCATTACTAGTTACAACTAGTAATGGCGCACTGTGTGTGGATGCGCCATTAGTATGTTTGGACAGGCGCACTAGTTAAAAAAAATTTGATACTAATGGCGCACCCGAGGCCAGGTGCGCCATTAGTAGTTTCAACTCTAATGGCGTATCAGTAGGTGGTGCGCCATTAGTATATACTAATGGCGCACCGCTTGTCTGGTGCGCCATTAGTATCAATCCCATCTATAGCCCTTTTTCTAGTAGTGATACTCCAAAACCAACTAGGGGTGGCACTAGATGCACTTACACATCAACTCCATAGCCTCTCCGGTGGTGTGTGAGTAGTTTATTTCTGACCTACGGGTCCATAGTTATTAGTTAGATGGCATCTTCTCTCTCTTTGGATCTCAATACAAAGTTCTCCTTGATCTTCTTGGAGATCTATTCGATGTAATCTTCTTTTGCTGTGTGTTTGCCGAGATCCGATGAATTGTGGGTTTATGATCCAGTTTATCTATGAACAATATTTGATTCTCCTATGAATTCTTTTATGTATGATTGGTTTATCTTTGAAAGTCTCTTCGAATTATCAGTTTGGTTTGGCCTACTAGATTGATCTTTCTTGCATTGGTAGAAGTGCTTAGCTTTGGGTTCAATCTTGCGGTGTCATTTCCCAGTGACAGCAGGGGCAGCAAGGCACGTATTGTATTGTTACCATCGAGGATAAAAAGATGGGGTTTATATCATATTGTATGAGTTTATCCCTCTACATCATGTCATCTTACTTAAAGCATTACTCTGTTCTTTTGAACTTAATACTCTAGATGCATGCTGGAATAGCGATCGATGTGTGGAGTAATAGTAGTAGATGTAGAATCGTTTCGGTCTACTTGTCGCGGACATGATGCCTATATACATGATCATACCTAGATATTCTCATAACTATGCTCAATTCTATCAACTGCTCGACAGTAATTCGTTTACCCACCGTAATACTTATGCTCTTGAGAGAAGCCACTAGTGAAACATATGCCCCCCAGGTCTATCTTCCATCATATTAATCTTCAACACTTAGTTATTTATTTTGCCATTTATTTTACTTTGCATTTTATTATAAAAATACCAAAAATATTATCTTATCATATCTATCTGATTCACTCTCGTAAGTGACCGTGAAGGGATTGACAACCCCTTTATCGCGTTGGTTGCGAGGTTCTTATTTGTTTGTGTACGTGCGTGGGACTCGAGCGTGATCTCCTATTGGATTGATACCTTGGTTCTCAAAAACTGAGGGACATACTTACGCTACTTTACTGCATCACCCTTTCCTCTTCAAGGGAAAACAACGCAGTGCTCAAGAGGTAGCAAGAAGGATTTCTGGTGTCGTTACCGGGGAGATTAGCGCCAAGTCAAGTCAAGATTTGACTCCTGACAACGAGCTATTCCTGGCACCGTTGCCGGAGTCTACGCACAAGTCAAGACATACCAAGTACCCATCACAAACTCTTATCCCTCGCATTACATTATTTGCCATTTGTCTCTCGTTTTCCTCTCCCCAACTTCACCCTTGCCGTTTTATTCGCCCTCTTTTCCGTTCGCCCTTTTTTCGCTTGCTTCGTCGTTATGGCTAGTCCTTTATCCACTCCTTTGTCTCCCGAGGATGAAGTTCTTAATTTTAAACAAAGGGAGCGAGAAAATCTAAAAGATGCTTGGTACAGAATTTGCAATGCGCAAAATAGATCTATTAGAAAGCAATCTACTTCCATTCTTCTTCGCAATTTTTATGTAGGCATCACTCCTTGGAATAGATATATTCTTGATACCATTACCGGAGGAAATTTCTTGGGTAGCCATACTTTTGATTCTTATAATGCTATGATAGATTTGTTTGGCCGACCACCTCTTTTGGTTAGTGGAACTATTTTAACTTTGGAACACATGATGCAACGGTTTGAAATTATTGAAAATAAAGTTGCCACCATAGAGTCAATTAAAAATTTGGATAGAAAGATCCATAACCAAATTACCCAATACGGATCTAAGGTAGGAGTTGCTCTTAAATTTTTTAAAGAAAAGGGACCTATGGTCAATGAAAAGATAGATCAAGATTCCACTAGAATCGATAAACTTGAGGGAATTATCACCAACTTGGGGTCCACTATTTCTTCTGTTAAAAATACTTCAAATCCTCCTACCAAAATTGCCAAGCTTGTTTATGTTCCTAAGAATAAGGGTGAATCCTCTAGCAAGGAAACTGCCGATTTAAAATCAATAAGTGTTCATCCCAATCTTTTTGCTATCATTAAGGAACCGTTTGCTACAAATGATTTTCTTGATTTTTTTTGCCTAGGAGTTTGATAATGAATAAAAAGAAAGAAAATCCTAGGGTTTATAGGTGTCTTATTGAAGAATTGCCCACCAAACATGGCAATACCTAGATCTATCCTTGCTTTTATGCCTAGCTAGGGGCGTTAAACGATAGCGCTTGTTGGGAGGCAATCCAATTTTATTTTTATTTCTTGCTTTTTTCTACTGTTTAGTAATAAATAATTTATCTAGCCTCTGTTTTCGTTGTGATTTTTGTGTTTAATTAGTGTTTGTGCCAAGTAGAACCATTGGGAAGACTTGGGGAAAGTCTTTTTGATCTTGCTGTAAAAAACAGAAACTTTAGCGCTCACGAGAATTGCTGACATTTTTATTTGGAAAGCGCTATTTAGTTACTTCTTTTTGAAGATGATTAATAGATAAATTCCTCACGTCCAGCAATTTATTTTAGAATTTTTGGTGTTCCAGAAGGTGCGTTAGCTACAGATTACTACAGACTGTTCTGTTTTTGACAGATTCTGTTTTTCGTGTGTTGTTTGCTTATTTTGATGAATCTATGGCTAGTAAAAGAGTTTATAAACCATAGAGAAATTGGAATACAGTAGGTTTAACACCAATATAAAACAATAATTATTTCATTACAGTACCTTGAAGTGGCGTTTTGTTTTCTTTCGCTAACGGAGCTCACGAGATTTTCTATTTTGAGTTTTGTGTTGTGAAGTTTTCAAGTTTTGGGTAAAGATTTGATGGATTATGGAACAAGGAGTGGGAAGAGCCTAATCTTGGGGATGCCCATGGCACCCCAAGGTAAAAATCAAGGACACCAAAAAGCCTAAGCTTGGGGATGCCCCGGAAGGCATCCCCTCTTTCGTCTTCGTCTATCGGTAACTTTACTTGGAGCTATACTTTTATTCACCACATGATATGTGTTTTGCTTGGAGCGTCTTGTATGATTTGTTTTAGTTTACCACACTCATCCTTGCTGTACACACCTTTTGAGAGAGACTCACATGATTTGAAATTTATTAGAATACTCTATGTGCTTCACTTATATCTTTTGAGCTATATAGTTTTTGCTCTAGTGCTTCACTTATATCTTTTAGAGCACGACGGTGGTTCTATTTTATAGAAATAATTGATCTCTCATGCTTCACTTATATTATTTAGAGAGTCTTTTAGAACAACATGGAAATTTTCTTTAATATAAAAACTTTCATAGAAGTGCATTGAATACTATGAGAAGTTTGGTACTTGATAACTGTTTTGCGATATGGAGATGGTGATATTAGAGTCATGCTAGTTGAGTAGTTGTGAATTTGAGAAATGCTTGTATTGTAGTTTGTGATTCCCATAGCATGCACGTATGGTGAACCGTTATGTGATGAAGTCGGAGCATGATTTATTTATTGATTGTCTTCCTTATGAGTGGCGGTCGGGGACGAGCGATGGTCTTTTCCTACCAATCTATCCCCCTAGGAGCATGCGCGTAATACATTGTTTCGATAACTAATAGATTTTTGCAATAAGTATGTGAGTTCTTTATGACAAATGTTGAGTCCATGGATTATACGCACTCTCACCCTTCCACCATTGCTAGCCTCTATAGTATTGCGTAACCTTCACCGGTACCTTAAACCCACCATATACCTTCCTGAAAACAGCCACCATACCTACCTATTATGGCATTTCCATAGCCATTCCGAGATATATTGCGATGCAACTTTCCACCGTTTCGTTATTATGACACGCTTCATCATTGTCATATTGCTTGCATGATCATGTAGTTGACATCATATTTGTGGGAAAGCCATCGTTCATAATTTTTCATACATGTCACTCATGCATCATTCCGCATCCCGGTACACCACCAGAGGCATTCACATAGAGTCATATTTTGTTCTAAGTATTGAGTTGTAATTCTTGAGTTGTAAGAAATTAAAGTGTGATGATCATCATTATTAGAGCATTTTCCCAAGTGAGGAAAGGATGATGGATATTATGATTCCCCCACAAGTCGGGATGAGACTCCGGATGAAAAAAAGAAAAGAAAAAAAAGAGGCCAAAAAAAAGAAAGAAGGCCCAAAAAATGAGAGAAAAAGAGAAAAGGGACAATGCTACAATCCTTTTTCCACTTTTGTTCTTCAAGGTAGCACCACGATCTTCATGATAGAGAGTCTCATATGATATCACTTTCATATACTAGTGGGAATTTTTCATTATAGAACTTGGCTTGTATATTCTAATGATGGGCTTCCTCAAAATGCCCTAGGTCTTCATGAGCAAGCGAGTTGGATGCACACCCACTTAGTTTCTTTTGTTGAGCTTTCATACACTTATAGCTCTAGTGCATCCGTTGCATGGCAATCCCTACTCACTCACATTGATATCTATTAATGGCATCTCCATAGCCCGTTGATACACCTAGTTGATGTGAGACTATCTTCTCCTTTTTGTTTTCTCCACAACCACCATTCTATTCCATATATAGTGCTATATCCATGGCTCACGCTCATATATTGCGTGAAGATTGAAAAAGTTTGAGAACATCAAAAGTATGAAACAATTGCTTGGCTTGTCATCAGGGTTGTGCATGATTTAAATATTTTGTGTGGTGAATATAGAGCATAGCCAGACTATATGATTTTGTAGGGATAACTTTCTTTGGCCATGTTATTTTGAGAAGACATGATTGCTTAGTTAGTATGCTTGAAGTATTATTATTTCTATGTCAATATTAAACTTTTATCTTGAATCTTTCAGATCTGTACATTCATGCCACAATAAAGAAAAATTACATTGAGAAATATGTTGGAAAGCATTCCACATCAAAAATTCTTCTTTTATCATTTACCTACTCAAGGACAAGCAGGAATTAAGCTTGGGATGATTGATACGTCTCCAACGTATCTATAATTTTTTATTGCTCCATGCTATTATATTATCTATTTTGGATGTTAATGGGCTTTATTTTACACTTTTATATCATTTTTGGGACTATCCTACTAAACGGAGGCCTAGCCCAAATTGCAGTTTTTTTGCCTATTTTAGGGTTTCGAAGAAAAGGAATATCAAACGAAGTCCAAACAGAATGAAACCTTCGGGAATGTGATTTTCTCAACAAACGTGATCCAGGAGACTTCGAGTGTGCGTCAAGAAACAACCAAGGAAGCCACGAGGCAGGGGGCGCGACTACCCCCCTGGGCGCGCCCTCCACCCTCGTGGGCGCCTCGTTGCTCCACCGACGTACTTCTTCCTCCTATATATATCCACGTACCACCCAAACATCCAGGAGCACCATGAAAACGTAATTCCACCGCCGCAACCTTCTGTCACTACAAGAAATATGTCAACTTATGACCTTCTGTCAGTGACCCTCGAAGAATTGGTCATAAATTTATGACCATTTTAGACCAATTGGTCAAAAGCTGTCTGGGGGGCTCTAAACCCTAAACCATAACGACCATTTTGGTCAGAAAGGTCGTAATTTCCTTACATAAAATGGTCATAAAGCAAACAGCGCTAGTCCACTGCCTTATTTCTAGTTGTTAACGACCAATATAGATGGTCATAGCCTTGTAAATTGTGGTGGGTTGCTATGACTAGGCGCCACCTCATCGGTTTTGCCTATGTGTCATGTCCATGTGGCAGTTTTTGCCCTAGGTTCTGAAGCAACCTATATTTCTGTCATTCCCAAAATTCCCAAAAAAATCTCATATATTCTTTGGGTCATATCTTCGTCAAATATGTAAGAACCTTCCTTTCCTAGTTCAAAAATAATTCAAAAATATTCATTTTCCTATTTTGTTCAGAACAACAGTTTGTGAAGGAAGTACCACTTTGGCATGTCCAAATAGTATCCATTTTCTACAGTGCTTTCCTATGCCCAAATAACCATCCTCCACCAAATGCCAGCTCAATCCATTCATTGTTTTGAGCCGAGCTTCAACATTTGTATTTATGTCCAGTGTGGTAGTTTGCAAAGCAAGTACCACCTAGGCTCCTCCTTTTGAGCTGAAAATTTGTGAAGACGGACTTCTTAGTAACTGATCATCCTCAGCCAAAACTCATGCCCATTAGCCATGTACGTTTTCTGTACCGCTAATCAAACACTTGGCTGCTAATTCATGTTTGAGCATCGATCGGTCTCTTTGTGAGAATCTTATGTTGTAATTTTCTCCCTAGCACCTACCTGGGGAGTGCCCAACCCACTAGACATGCCTAGGCCACCCAGAACACATGGCAACGCCACGGTCACGCGGTGACCACGCGGCGGCATGCGAGTTTACACCCTCGACCACTGTCCAAACCTCGACGTATCGCCACCAAACCATGATTAAATAGGTACTTATGTAACTATAAATTATTTTTTGAAAAATAAATAGCAAACTATGAGACAGTTGCAGTTCAAATTTGACCCGCTTCCTACTGAACCGGCGGGAATTTGTCTTTTTCACCAGAGGTGGATCAAAACTTTTGACACCCAACCATTTTGTCAATTGTGCATTAAATATGGCCTAGTATTTTAGAAAATTGATTTGGTCCAATTTTGCAACAATTATTTGGGAGGTCCTTCACAAAAAAACCTCATTTCAAGCACTCGGAAAATGGAAAATGAATTTTCCGTGCACAGAAAATGAAAACTTCCTTAGGCAACATTGTTTGCCATTCCAAGATGCACCCTTGTGCATAATATGAGATCATTTGAACAAACTATGCCATGAATGTGGCCATAAGATTGATCATTTGGCTTGAAAGCCATGAATCTTCACGCATGACAGCTCATTTTTTAGAACACTTTTTTAAAATAATTGCCGTATTACAAGTTTGTTATTTTTCCTGGGAACTTGGCCACATATAATGATACAATGCGAAGGTTTCCCAATTTTTTGATTTTTTTGAATTTTTTATGCCCGTTTCAAAATGCGGTCAAAACGGCGGGAATGAACGTTCCTAGCTAGTTGTTGAATCTTGGAATTTTTTTGGTGTTTCTCTGATAAAATAGATACTTTGTACCTAAAAATTATTTTTAGAAAAAAAAAGCAAACTATGTGGCAGCTGCAGTTCAAATTTGACCCACTTCTTGCTGAATCAGCAGAAATTTGTCTTTTTCATGAGAGGTGGATCGAATCTTTTGACACACAATCATTTGGTCAATTGTGCATTAAATATGGCCTAGTATTTAAAAAAATGATTTGGTCCAATTTTGCAACAATTATTTTGGAGGTCCTTCACAAAAAAACCTCCTTTTGGGCACTCAAAAAATGGAAAATGGCTCTTTTGTGCAATGAAAGTGAAAACTCCCTTAGGAAACATTGTTTGGAATTCCAAGATGCATCCTTGTGCACAACATGAGGTCATTTGAACAAACTGTGCCATGAATGTGGCCATAAGATTGATCATTTGGCTTGAAAGCCATGAATCTTCACGCATGACAGCTCATTTTTGAGAACACTTTTTAAATAAGTTTCCATATTACAAGTTTATTATTTTTCCTGGAAACTTGGTCACATATAATGACACAATGCGAAGGTTTTCCAATTTTTTGATTTTTTTTGAATTTTTTATGCCCGTTTTAAAATGTGGTCAAAATGGCGGGAATGGCCGTTCCTAGCTAGTTGTTGAATCTTGGAATTTTTTTGGTGTTTCTCTGATAAAATAGATACTTTTGTACCTAAAAATGATTTTTAGAAAAATAAAAAGAAAATTATGTGGCAGCTGCAGTTCAAATTTGACCCGCTTCCTATTGAATCGGTGGAAATTTGTCTTTTTCACCAGAGGTGGATCGAATCTTTTGACACCCAACCATTTGGTCAACTATGCATTAAATATGGCCTAGTATTTTATAAAAATGATTTGGTCCAATTTTGCAACAATTATTTGGGAGGTCCTTCACAAAAAAACCTCCTTTTGGGCACTCAAAAAATGGAAAATGGCTCTTTTGTGCAATGAAAGTGAAAACTCCTTTAGGCAACATTGTTTGGAATTCCAAGATGCACCCTTGTGCACAATATGAGGTCATTTGAACAAACTATGCCATGAATGTGGCCATAAGATTGATCATTTGGCTTGAAAGCCATGAATCTTCACGCATGACAGCTCATTTCTGAGAACACTTTTTTAAATAAATTTCCGTATTACAAGTTTATTATTTTTCCTGGAAACTGGGTCACATATAATGACACAATGCAAAGGTTTTCCGATTTTTTTATTTTTTTGATTTTTTTATGCCCGTTTCAAAATGCGGTCAAAACGGCGGGCTTGACCATTTGTATCTATGTGTGGAATCTTGCAAAACTATTGGCGCATCTCTGATGAAATATATACTTGTGTATCTTAAAATGATTTATGTAAAAAATAATGAGCAAGATATGAAGTAGGTGTAGTTCAAATTTGACCCAGTCCTAGCTGATTCGGAAGGAACCCATTTAAATGGCCAAAAATAGGTATAAAGATTGGAAATGCATTAAAGTTGGTGATCATTCATAAAATGTGGTATAATTTGAGTGGAAAATTTGGTGGTGCCATTTTGCAAAATAATACGGGCAGTTGCTTCACATTTTACTATGTTTTAGCACTTAGAAACTATTTTAAATGACAAAAATATCAAACCAATCAGGATCTCTCACGCGGATCGCCCCTCTCTATGAAATCTGAGCCGTCCACGGCGGATGGATCCAACGTCCACCCTCTCACCCACCCACACCTACCAACTCTCCCTGCACACCACTTGTCCCCCGCACGACTTCCCCTCCTCTCTCTCCCAGATCCATACACCGCCGCCGCCATCGCCATCCTCTCCCCTTCCCACAGATCCAAAACCACGGCGACGGTCGTGCGGATCGGAAAGCAATGGCAGCGGACCTCATGGATCCATCTCCCTCACCCCCTCAGCCCCCATGCACCCACGCCCGCCACCCCCAACCTCTCCCTCCCTCTGTGATCTTGATCGGCCCTACTCTCCACCGCCCGCCTCGACTTCGCCGGAGATAGAGGGGTCGCCGCCCAGCAACCACGACTGTCTTGCTCGCCGACGAGCACGGCGCTCCATCAATCTGGCCGGACCCGACGCACGCGTGTCCTGTCTAGGGTCTCCGGCCACCAGGACGGGACAGCGCCATCGGCTCCCTCGGCTCCGGCGACTGCGACCGGCGACTGGCAGCGGGCGTCTCTCCCAGGTAATAGATGAGATACATCTCCCTCCCACCTTTATCCTTGGTTCGTTCTCGCTTGCCACGTCAGATTTGTTCGTGATATGCACTAGATAGTGATGCCGAGGTCAAGAGTTGGTTAGTGCTCGATGGATCTCATCCGTAGGTTAGGAGCTCGAGGCTATTTCTTGATGGTGCCTCCAGTGCAGCAACGGTTGACACCCTCCTCGTCTTTGCGTAGTTGCAGTCCCCTGAAGACAACACATAAATACATGCAAGGTATTTTTGTTTCTTGCGCACGTGAGTTAGTTTCAATTGAACTGTAGAGCAGGGCTTACAGACGTAGTTGGGGAGTGTCAAGTGCCTACAAGTGTAGCTAAACTTTGTGTAGTTGGAACAGGTTGCATTTTGCATCCACCCCTTCACTACCACTTCCATTGAGTCGCTCAGATGCCGAGGTCAGATCTATTCATGTGGAATTTTGTGTACGTATACGCCAGTCTAGTCACCGTCTCCCGCCGTGCACTTCGGGGCAAATTATGCGATCCATGCTCGCCTGTCAGTGATTCAATTTTTTCCGTCGACATCGTTGTCAGTCGTTGGGGTACTTGGCCATCATACAGCAGTACCGATCGAGTACGGACGTGGTACTGGTAGCGACATTGTGCCCGCAATCAATGCACGCTTTCCATCCTGTTTGGTCGTCGGTCGTTCGATCGGTGACTTGGTTTACTTCTTCTGTACTACTACTGTTATAGTAGATAGGAAGCTATTCACTTATTTATTTTTACAGGAAGCTAACTTGTTCATGCGAATAGATAGGCATTGGCATCATACATGGCTTGACTTTGTTCCTTATCGAATGAACCAAACATGATTCATTTCAGAATCTCGACTCAACATATCAGCAGGAACAATACAACGTTTCCAAAGTATCCCCCCAGTTTTTGGGTCAACAGTGGAGTAGGAGTAGGAGTAGCCCACGCTAGCGGTGTTCACGTAGCATTTCTTACCTTTTTTTTATCAAATTTGCATCACATATTTGTTATATATATCAGAATGATTAAGAATCTTAATATTTGACTGTTTTCAGTCATCTTGCAGTATCTGGGACGAGCGGGAGCACGAAGTGCTTTGGCTGTTCGGCAACTCTGAGTGACCACGGTACAGGGCAGGTGGCATGGCGGCAGGTACTTGTGTGGTGAGAAGCAACCTCCAACTGATCATCAGGAAAGGCAGCAAGCATGATTATTAGTATTTCAGTGACGCTGATGCTCATTGTTGTTGTTGCCCTTTTTAGCTGAAACCCACAAATACAGTTAGAATTTTCCTTGAGATGTCTATGTGTGAGTGTCAATACAACTTATTCAAGGGAATTATCCGGGCCTAACTTATGTGGATGTAGATGCATATTACTACTACTCACTAACCTTCATCTAGTCACCGTTACTGTATGAAAGAATTCAGAACTAGGATTTTGTTTAAGTAGCTACTGAATCTACTTGCTTGGTTATGGCAGACATACATGTCTTACAAATTCATTATTCTTGTTTGAAGCTAAGCTAGGATACTGTAGTTCCAGCAAAAAATAGGGGAGCAGCTCTTTTTGTTCTTCACTAATAAATTCTTGTTTGATTGCATATCCTGGGGGTGGTGAAGCTGGGAGCCTTTCCTCCGCATAAAAATACTTTGCTCTTCATTATGAGCAATGCCCTTATATAATTACCTGCTAGGAGTGTTTATATACTTGATCACCACACCTCTACTATTCTGGTTACTTTTGCTTTCTTCTCTGTAGTTGTCCAGGGCATAACAGTTTTATGTGTGGCTTGTTATTTTGTTACCAGCCTACTTTCTTGTGCTCCTGGTCGAGTCTTGTGGAGAAGCAGGGCGAATCGGGCATCATCTCACTTGTGCCTATGTGGTAAGAATAGAACACCACTCTCGCTTGATGTGCATGTATTAGTACAACAAAGCATTCTTACATGGTGATTGTTAGCGACACAACAATTATCTTGCAACATAGCTTGCCAAATTGCTTGCTTGCTTACTATATAACCTGTATTGCTAAACATGTTATCCCACTCCATGATGTTGTATCATTTGCAAATACTCCTGGACATCAGCTCCCATTAGCTATAATCTGTACCTCTAAAAGAGGAGTATAAACTGGACTAATCTGTACTCTATTATGCTTGAGACTTGATCCAAGCCATATTAATTGTTGCCAGTGATGTTATTATCTACTCTAATGGCTGATGAATCTGTACCTGCCATACCATGTGGAATGACTAATGAATTTGTACCCGAATACCATGTGTAATGATTGTTATTTTTGCATCATTTAAACATTTTTTCTGCTATATAGTTTCTCACTCATGATTGATCTACTACAGGTGAATGAGGTTTTCAAATGTTGGAAGGAGGAGGACAATAGGAACTTCTGTTATGTCTTAGCATCTAAATTTTTGTTTTAATTTTCTTTGTTGTAGAATAGTTTTGTCTGGCAGTTACTGTTCCTGGGATGTAAAGATATCTTAGATATGTATTGCTGGAATGAATGGTTGTAATATAATAACATTGCACGTTGCCCAAGATAGCTTGTGGTGTGATGTGTTGTAATGTCAATGGCATAATAACTTCTTTTGTATTGGATCAATTTTTTTGGAACTGGGCTAGGCCCAAGTTATATTGGACAATTATTTTTGAGGGAAAAACATGAGAGGCCCAGCAAAGAAATGGCCCAGAAAAATACATGATCAAAAAGAAAATATGTTGTTAAAAGGGCCACACAAAGAAATCAATAAGGCTGAATTGTTGGGCCAGACCCATGTAGCTAATAAAAGCACAGGAAAAAAATACATTAAAAAGGCCGAATTGTTGGGCTAGGCCCATGTAGAAAACCGAATTGGACCGGGCTGAATCTTGTGCCACGTCAGATTGCCACGCTAGATGCCTACGTGGCCTGGGGAGGTTGCTAGTGACCAAAACGCCATAGTAGACGTATTTTGGTCATAAACGTCTTCGACCATTCTAGAAGAAAGGTCGCTATAGTCAGTTTATGACCGCCAACTTTTGACCTTCTGTTTTTGGTCACAAAAAGGTCGCAAATGAAAAACCATGACCTTTCAGTGACCAATAGTGGTGGTCACAAGTTGACATATTTCTTGTAGTGTGTACCCGAGAGATCCCATCTTGGTGCCTTTTCCGGAGCTCCGCCGGAGGGGGCATTGATCACGGAGGGCCTCTACATCAACTCCATGGCCTACGGGTCCATAGTTATTAGCTAGATGACTTCTTCTCTCTCTTTGGATCTCAATACAAAGTTCTCCCCGATCTTCTTGGAGATCTATTCAATGTAATCTTCTTTTGCGGTGTGTTTGTCGAGATCCGATGAATTGTGGGTTTATGATCCAGTTTATCTATGAACAATATTTGATTATCCTCTGAATTATTTTATGTATGATTGGTTTATCTTTGCAAGTCTCTTCGAATTATTAGTTTGGTTTGGCCTACTATATTGATATTTCTTGCAATGGTAGAAGTGCTTAGCTTTGGGTTCAATCTTGCAGTGTCCTTTCCTAGTGACAGCAGGGGCAGCAAGGCACGTATTGTATTGTTGCCATCGAGGATAAAAAGGTGGGGTTTATATCATATTGCATGAGTTTATCCCTCTACATCATGTCATCTTACTTAAAGCATTAGTCTGTTCTTATGAACTTAATACTATAGATGCATGCTGGATAGCGGTCGATGTGTGGAGTAATAGTAGTAGATGCAGAATCGTTCCGGTCTACTTGTCGTGGACGTGATGCCTATATACATGATCATACCTAGATATTCTCATAACTATGCTCAATTCTATCAATTACTCGATAGTAATTCGTTTACCCACCATAATACTTATGCTCTTGACAGAAGCCACTAGTGAAACCTATGGCCCCCGGGTCTATCTTCCATCATATTAATCTTCCAACACTTAGTTATTTCTTTTGACATTTATTTTACTTTGCATCTTTATCATAAAAGTACCAAAAATAGTATCTTATCATATCTATCAGATCTCACCCTTGTAAGTGACTGTGAAGGGATTGACAACCCCTTTATCGCGTTGGTTGCGAGGTTCTTATTTGTTTGTGTAGGTGCATGGGACTCGAGCGTGATCTCCTACTAGATTGATACCTTGGTTCTCGAAAACTGAGGGAAATACTTACGCTACTTTACTGCATCACCCTTTCCTCTTCAAGGGAAAACCAACGCAGTGCTCAAGAGGTAGCAGTCCTTTACCGCAGACACGGCTATTCGAATAGATGATGTTAACCCTGCAAGGGTGTACTTTTTCACACACGCTCTTGCCACTTACCACCATGTACAAGTCGTGTATCTCGGCAACCTTCAAGCGGAGCCAGGCGAGGGAGTCGGCCACGACCTGGCTAACCACACAAGTCCCTAGTCCAGGTTTATCATCTATTCAGGTTCCATCGGCAAGGAGATCCGGCCGAGGTGTCGCTCAAGGCCCCAAACGATATGTGCAGGGTTGCCATGCCCACCTCGTCGGATGGATCTACGCTTGGTACACCATGCCACGGTGCCTAGTCTGTCTCAAGCCCACCTATACCGGGTGCCACTTGGTAGACTCCTAGCACTACCTACAAACACCAGAAACTAGTTGCAACTCCTGGACAGAGATCAGGTTGATTAATAAGTCAAGAGGGGGACTTAAGCATTCCAATGCATGGTAGTAACTGTTCGTGGATCACAAACACATAACTCAGTTCCTGAGGACGGCTGCAATGAGACAACCCATCATGTAGTCCTACATGGCCTCTCATCACTACCTTTACCAAATCATGTTCACACACTTAGCTCTCAACAGTAGGACATGTTCACCACATACCAATTCATCCCCGATGAATTCGACTTGACACAACTCTAAGCAGTAGTAACAGGCATGACAAACAAGCATGAATTAGTAGGCACATCAAGGCTCAAACAACTCCTACTCATGCTAGTGGGTTTCATCTATTTACTATGGCAATGACAGGTCATGCAGAGGAAAGGGGTTCAACTACCGCAACATGTAACAGTTGAATCGTTGTTGTCCTAATGCAGTAAAAGAGAGCGGGAGCGAGGGAGTGGGATTGTATCGGAATGAACAAGGGGTTTTTGCTTGCCTGGCACTTTTGAAGATAGTATAGCTCTTCAACGGTGTCATCGAACTCATTGTCGGAACAAACGTCTACCGAGGGGGAACAACACCGACAAACAGAGAAGGAACACAATCAATGCAATTCAACAATATGATGCATGATCATGACATGGCAATATGACTTGATTTAGGCTAATGCAACTAGAACAGAAAGGTTTGAGCATACTTGAACCAAGGGTTCAAATTCAAACTCAGGTTATGGATTCAAATAGTGCATTATCATGTTTTGAACTAAACAACAAGTTTAAGTTGTTTAAACATGCATGAAACCAGTATAGATGGAAAGATTGGATTTTTTCGGATCATTTTTCATATATAATTTATTTCATTTGGAGATATAGATAATTTTCTATGATTTTTAGAAGTTTAAACTAATTTATGGAATTTCCTAGAGTGTTTTTAATCCAGAAAATGTTAGCTGCGTCAGCATGACGACAACATGACGTCAGAAGGTCAACAAAAGCGAGTCCAGGTCAAACATGACAGCTGGGACCCACGCGTTAGTGTCTCAGGGCTGGTTTGGGACCAGTCAATGCTGACTTGACCAAAGTCACATCTGACACGTGGGGTCCACACAAATTAGCACTAATCTAAACAGGAAAATTAGACTAACCTAATTAGGCTCTGGTACCCACATGTCATCGACAGAGGGCACGAACTAAACATGATTAGCACCTAAGCTAATGGTGCCACGTCAGTTGCCGGTGTTTAGCCGCCGGCGACCATAGACCGCGGCGGCAATGATCGGGATAGCGACTCTGGCGACCAAAACGACGGCCGAGCCCATCTACGAGGAGCTGGCGCTCGTGCGCATCAAGATGTTGTAGGGGGAGGGCACGAGGTGGCCGGAGTTGGGCACGGCGTCAACCTCGGCAGCAGCCGGAGCTCGGGCCCGGTCGATGAGATGCTATGCTGTATGAGATAGCGAGGTGAGCAGTGCTATGGCCTCCTGGGAGCACGCTGAGCACAACTACGTTCTTGGTTTGGTCATTTGAGGTTGCTATTTGCGGCGACAACGAACTTGCAGGAGGCGAGCTCTCGGGCTTAACAGAGCCCGCGGTTAGAGGATGAAATCGGCAACGGGGATGGAGAGGTTTGGTGCAGAGGCTCACAGCGAGTCCAACAAGAGCGAGGGCGAGGTCGGGGACGCCAGGTAGCTCCCGAATCAACGGCGAGGATCCACGGTGGCCGGCGATGGAAACGGCGATGTTGGCGATGTTCTAGCGCGTCCGTAGTTCCATCACTTGGTGGAGAGGATGAGGAAGACGTACCGGAGCTCTTGGATAGTTCAGGGGAACAAGAGGGTGGCTATGGCTGCGGTAAACAGTGTCGGCAGCGACGAGCTCGCTCGGTTACGTGCGAGGGAGAGAGCAGAGGAGGGGGAAAGTGGGCGCGGAGAGGTGGGGAGGAACTAGGGGAGCGTGGCGTCACCAGGCGCTCGGTCAAGGGCGGGGAAAAGGAGCAGGAGGTGGCTTCGCCTCCTGTGCGCGCGCCACGCCGTCGTCCTTCTGGCAAAGGGAGAAGACGACTAGCGCCTGGCTCTGGTGGGCTGGCCATCTGCTGCAGTAGCAGGCCGCAGAACACATGTAGTCTATCTCTCTCTCTCTCTCTCTCTCTCTCTCTCTCTCTCTTTTATTTCTGTTTTTTTATTTTCTGTTGTTGTTTTTGACTTAGTAAAAATACTAAACCACTTGGTAAAATCCTGAAAATAATTTTAGGCACCTTTGAAATATTTCCCAACAGCCCTCAAGTACTTTCAGGATTATTTGGACATTTAAAAATATTTATATTATTTAAATATCCAAAATCAAATACTTATGAATTGATTCAAAAATCCAAATTGTCATTGAAAAATGTGCACCATTTTTGGCAGAGGTTCTAGACCAATACAAAAATGATGAACTTTTGTGAAGGGAATTTTGGGTTCATTGAAATAGATTTTACTTGAGGCTATTTGATTTAATTTGATGATAGGGTTTGTTCAACCCCCATTTCATATTTAAATGAAATTTAGACATGATGACATGACGATCATGCAAGGACAAGCAAAGGCTAAGCTAGGGCTGTGACATCGAGCGGCTGCGCGATGCTTGTAGAGGGCGCGGTGGCGCGCAATCGGGTCGCGGTGTGCTGGCAAGTGCCTGGTGGCTGCGGGGTCGGCTCTGTGGTGCCCTGGGTGTGTTGCATATTTAGCCGTGGCGGCGACCGCAGTCGTGAAGCTCGTCGGCCCCCTTCGGCGGGTGGTAGAGGGGCATCGCACCTGGCTGCGTGGGTGGCGGGCCGGCAGCGGGTCTGGGCTGGCTCCCAGGGCGTCCCCGTGCGTCCATGGAGGGAATCTGAGGATGGCAACTTTCCCTAGATCCTCTTCGTGCCTCGTCGGTGGGCGTCGTCGACGTCCTTTGGTAGCCGGTTCTGGCGACTGGTGGGGCTAAGCGTCTGGTGGGGATGGATTGGCGGAAACCCTTGGCCGATTGTTGTGACCACGATGTCGGCGGCGCTCCGGCGTCGTTCACCTTGTTGAATGTGTCATCGTGATCTTGCCCTCACCCTCTCTTCCCATCCCGGTGAAACCCCAAATCTCCGGATTGGGTGGCGAAGGCGCGCCAGTGTCATTTTCTTCTTGAAGACACCATCTTTGGGATGGCGGGGTGGTGGTCGAAGCTCCGGCGCGAGGTGTGGTCTGCTTGTTATCTTCTGTGGTGATGTGGCTTGGCTACTTGCGGTTGACTTTGATGCATGCGTGCGGTGGTGGCGATGTTAGGGTGTGCCGCTGCGTGGTGCGGTGGTTGTGCTTGTCGTCCTCTCCCCGGCCACCAGGTAGTCCTGGCCATGAGAGCTCGAGGATGAGCAACCCTGCTGGTCGATAGCGCAGTGTCCTTCGATCAATGACTAGAGGATAGGGGTCCTTCGTCGGAGGCAGGGGTGGATGGAAGATTGACAATGGATGGCTTCTGGGGAGTGGACGAAGCGTGGAAATCATCCAACAGCAGGCCACTACATCATCTTAGTTGCCACATGTACCGGTTCTTGTTCGTCGAGGGCCTCGATGCTCAAGCTTGCGCTTGGTGTATTCCGGGCATGCTAGTGGCTCCTTCGGTGTCATGTATATTTGTCCTTCACTAGTAGAAAAGGCCCATTTGTCTCAGTTCTAGAGGGCCTTTAGTCCCTGTTCTGGATCCGGGACTAAAGAGTCGGTACTAAATCCCCCCCTTTAGTCAAGCCCTCCACGTGGCCTCTGTCTGGAGCTCCACCTTTAGTCCTGGCTGGTAACACGAACCGAGACTAAATGAAATTTTACGAAAATAAAATTTGAATTTTTTCCTGGTTTTCAAATTTCTGAATTATTTTACAATTTAATATATAATCACCTGCATCACCGCTCAATTTAACCTCTAATCTCTAATCACCCCTCATCATTCCAAAGCATCTAACTTCCCGACCGGTCACCCATCCTCTCACTACTCCAGCCTGAACACGCTTAACTTTCGGGTTCTATTCCGCCTCGTTTCCAAGACTGCACTTGTTGTTTTCCTGACAATAGTAAGAAGTCTATCCTATTAACCCTCAGCAGTTTAGTTTGAGAAAGAAGTCACATGTTTCACTGTTTGAGTTTGAAACTATTATTCTAAAAAACAATTATTATTTAGTAACACTAATATTTCTTGAAATAGTAGTTTGACCATAGTTTGACCAAATTTGACCAAAATTCAAAAAAACTGAAATACTTATTTAGTAACACTAATATTCTCGAATAATTATTTAGTAACACTAATACTTCTTGAATACGTAGTTTGACCAGATTTAATCAAAATTCAAAAAAACTGAAATTTGTGCATAACTTCTTTTCCTTTTAGAATTTGAGAATTCTAAAAATTTGCAAACAGGCCTACGGCTGTCAAAATCAGATGCGGCTTTTCATGCTGAACATTTTGATATATTATACGTTTTTTCCCGACATCTTAAGGTCAAGATTATTTGAGTGCATCTCCTTGTAATCCTGTACTAGGCGCAACAATCGATGCACTGTGGCAGGTGATATTTCCAAAGCGTAATTCAAACAGGTGGTTATCTAGATGACTTTTAGCCATGAACCTTTCCATAAGATGGAGTGATGTTCTTACTTCTTTCCTTCCATCTAATTCATTAGGGCGGGTGTAGTATTGTTTGGAAGGATGTTAAATCTTTTAAATTGATCTGGGGAATTAGAGGTCTTAGAGAGTTGTGTGGCGATATTATTTTTTCAGTTGTATATATAAGACTAATTAAGACTTAGTTATTGTAAAAAAAATGGACTTTCTTACTGTCCTTCGTTTGAAAGAAAAAAGTGAATACTTTATCAGTTGCAGAAACAGACAATTTGGAAATAGTGTCTCAAATCGTTTATTTCACATGTAATTAATAACAAAGTTGTCCAACTATGTACGTAAATATGATCTAATCTATTCCGCATAAAATAATTATTTTTCTTAGATATGTGTAGAGTTTAGCTGGGCATGGCACTAGTAAGAAAAGATCCAATGTAAATCAAGGTTGAACTTTAGAGTTAATCTCTTATGTTACACAGGTAGAAAGGTCTATTATATATGTGAGGAGATATTAAGTGTCATCTCCTCGAATATTCATAACATAAATCGATATCTTCACTACCTAAAAACTCTCATCCAACTCATTATAGTAGATAGAGGACAAAAATTACTGTTCTTTGAGTAAATAAATATTACCAGTGAAGGCATGTGATATGGAAAGTATATTAAACAAATACGTCGTTTTTTATATAACTCCTCCAATAACATCATATACGTAGAATAAAAACACCTCATACTATAAGAAGGTGTATCACAAATTCAAAAGCTCAATGTTAAGAAGATTACACAATATAAAAGACTTAACACAAACAATGCATATGACCTTCTTAGGGCTAGTTGTGACTTCAAGGGGCCAAGGAAAAGCTAGAAACCCGATCCCTCCTTTAATATAGACATTAAAATGATATCATAGCCTTTACCAATGAACATGCCCCTCCTCCCCTCCCGGTCGCTCCCGTGAGCATTGCTCAGGGGAGACCCTAGCCGCCGGCCTTAGGGCCCCTGCATCATCCCCGTTACCGACACCCTCCGACCCTGAAGTGAGAGCAGCCAAATCCCCATGTCGTTGATGTTGGCGATGATGATGTAGCCAAATAGGATATGTGCCTGCCCAAGTGGCCTATGTTTGCAGGGAACACCTCCGAGTGGCCTATGTTTTGCCGGAGTGTTGATTAATTTCCGTTCCGGCAAATTTCAGGTTCTCGATATGTCCTTTTTAGCACAAGTCATGCTAGCTTTTTCCATGAATTTTAGTATGGCTTGTGCTAGAAGGTAGGAAATATCGAGTTCCTTGTATTTGCCGAAAAGAGCATTAAACGATATTATGGGTTGACTTAAAGTCTGCTGGAGCTCCATATATGACAGTCAAAAAACAATGAGGGGGTGTCCACCATATATGAGAGAAGAAGAATGCCAACTATTGTCGTGGGGGTCGTTCTTCCTCATCTTTCTCATGATAGACCTTTTGGTAATGCACGGGAAGGAAGAGAAGAACAACCATCACCGATGGTTGCAAATGTCAGAGATGAAGAATCCCAACTACTGTCGTGGGGGTCGCTTCTCCTTCGTTCCCATGTGCTAGACAATTTGGTGTAATGCACTCGGGGACGAAGGGAGGAGTGACCATCACCGACGGTCCAATATATCATAGAGGGAGTGCCCACCATATACACCACATGAGATGAGAGTTTTCAAGGAAGACTCAATAGACCGAAAGTCAACCCGTGATGAATATTAATGATCGAATTTAGTTTTTGTAGTAAATATATTGAAATTTAGAAATTTAATCTTTGAATTATGAACACAACAGATGTCTGATGACGATAGGATCCCGGAATGTGATTACTGCTACGATGACCAGGGTTTGTGCGATAGGTTTCCTCACGTGCAAAATGATAGGTTTTCCACTGTGAAGCTGGACGAGACCTTTGATGTGTGTACGATATGCAACGACAAGCATTTCATCGTAATTAATATCATCACTTGTTCTTCTTTTTCTCAATGTGTAATTTCTTGATTTTTTTTCAATTCGATTAGTACATCCCATGCCATGCAAGACCATATGTATTGGAGAAGCTCGGTTTCAAAGACTTTGAGAATATGGAGACGAGGAGGGCTCACTTAAGAACTAAACATGGTCACGCATTTCGGGTTAAGTTGTACAATGTGGTCAATCACTCCCATTTCGGTTTCTTTAACTGGAACTCTCTGCAAGGCGTATGAATTTGATGAGTGAGGGAGTCCTGGATTAGGGGGTGTCCGGATGGGCGGACTATACCTTCAGCCGGACTTCTGGACTATGAAGATACAAGATTGAAGACTTCGTCCCGTGTCCGGGAGGGACTTTCCTTGGCGTGGAAGGCAAGCTTGGCGATACGGATATGTGGATCTCCTACCATTGTAACCGACTTTGTGTAACCATAACCCTCTCCGGTGTCTATATAAACCGGAGGGTTTTAGTCCGTAGGACAATATACAGAACAACAATCATACCATAGGCTAGCTTCTAGGGTTTAGCCTCTCCGATCTCGTGGTAGATCTACTCTTGTACTACCCATATCATCAATATTAATCAAGCAGGACGTAGGGTTTTACCTCCATCAAGAGGGCATGAACCTGGGTAAAACTTCGTGTCCCTTGCCTCGTGTTACCATCCTTCCTAGACGCACAGTTCAGGACCCCCTAACCGAGATCCGTTGGTTTTGACACCGACATTGGTGCTTTCATTGAGAGTTCCTCTGTGTTGTCGCCATTAGGCTTGATGGCTCCTACGATCATCAATAGCGATGCAGTCCAGGGTGAGACCTTCCTCCTCGGACAGATCTTCGTCTTCGGCGGCTTCGCACTACGGGCCAATTCACTTGGCCATCTGGAGCAGATCGAAAGCTATGCCCCTGGCTGTCAGGTCAGATTTGGAAGTTTAAACAACATGGCTGACATCCACGGCGACTTGCTCTTCGACGGATTCGAGCCACTACCGAGCACGCCGCACTATCACGATGAGCATGATCTAGCTCTGCAACCAAACAGTGCCCTGGAGGCGGCACCCGCATCGGCTTCGACCCTTAATTCGGAGCCAACTACACCGATCGAGGATGGGTGGTTGGACGCCGCCTCGAGGGCTGTGATCCCAACGGCGATCGAGCCGAACACGAGCCCCGCACTCTGCGAGACTCGTGACTCCAAGGAGTCGGACTCCTCTCCAGACTCCGAACCCTCCGCGCCCCTGCAGATCGTATCCGATTGGGCGCCAATCATGGAGTTTACTGCCGCGGACATCTTTCAGCACTCGCCTTTCGGCGATATTCTGAAGACACTAAAGTCTCTCTCTTTATCACGAGAGCCCTGGCCGGACTACGGTCAGCAAGGTTGGGATACGGATGATGAATGAATTCAAAACCCACCCACCACCCACTTTGTAGCCACTATCGACGATTTAACCGACATGCTCAACTTCGACTCTGAAGACATCGACAGTATGGACGCCGATGTAGGAGACGATGAAGAACCAGCGCCTATTGGGCCCTGGAAATCCACCTCGTCATATGATAAATACATGGTGTACACCCCAAAAGAAGGAGATGACGATGGAACAACGGAAGATGACCCCTCCAAGAAACAGCCTAAGCGCCGGCGTCAGCGGCGCCGCACAAAATCCCACCAAAGCAAATACGGTGATTCCAGCACGGGAGATAATAATACTCCGGAGAGTGCCGAAGAAAACCCCCTCCAGCAAGATTCAGCACAGGAGGATGGAGAAGCCAGCCCTCATGAGAGAGCGGCAGACAGAGAGGTCGAGGACGATAATTATATGCCTCCCTCCGAAGACGAGGCAAGCCTCGACGACGACGAATTTGTCATGCCAGAGCATCCCGTCGAGCAAGAGCGTTTTCAACGCAGGCTTATGGCCACGGCAAGAAGACTCAAGAAAAAATAGCAACAACTTAGAGCTGATCAAGATTTGCTAGTCGACAGATGGACTGAAGTCCTTGCGGCCGAAGAGCATAAACTCGAACGCCCCTCCAAGAGCTACCCAAAGCGCAGGTTGCTACCCCGATTAGAGGAGGAAGCACTTAAACCTACATCACCAGCACTTGATATGGCCGACCGGCCACCTCATGGCCGCGACAGAGAGGCCTGTTGGCCCTCCACTCAAGCCGCACCCCGTACCAAGGCATGGGAAAATGCGCCAGACCTGCGAGATATGTTGGAGGACAAGGCAAGGCAAACAAGATCGATCTACGGATCGCGTGGGCGCCCCACGACTCGAGACGATAACCGTCACGCCGGACACAAATCCGGTAGGGCCGAACACAGTAGACAAAGCTCATTGGAGCTACGTCGTGATATAGCCCAGTACAGAGGCGCCGCACACCCACTATGCTACAGAGATGAAGTAATGGATCATCAAATCCCCGATGGTTTCAAACCCGTAAACATCGAATCATATGATGGCACAACAGATCCTGCGGTATGGATCGAGGATTATCTCCTTCATATCCACATGGCCCGCGGTGATGATCTCCACGCCATCAAATACCTCCCACTCAAGCTTAAAGGACCAGCTCGGCATTTGCTTAACAGCTTGCCAGCAGGATCAATCAGTTGTTGGGAGGACCTGGAAGCCGCATTCCTCGACAATTTCCAGGGCACTTATGTGCGACCACCAGACGCCGATGACCTAAGCCAGGTAAATCAGCAGCCAGAGGAATCGGCCAGGCAATTCTGGACACGGTTCCTAACAAAGAAAAATCAAATAGTCGACTGTCCAGACGCAGAGGCCCTAGCAGCCTTCAAGCACAATATCCGTGATGAGTGGCTTGCCCGGCACCTTGGACAGGAAAAGCCGAAATCTATGGCAGCACTCACGACACTCATGACCCGCTTTTGCACGGGAGAAGACAGCTGGCTTTCTCATAGCAACAATATGACCAAGAACCCTGGTAATTCGGACACCAGGGACAGTAGTGGCAGGTCGCGTCGCAACAAGCAGAAGCGCCGCATTAACGGCGACAATGGTGAGGATATGGCAGTTAATGCCGGATTTAGAGGCTGTAAATCCGGTCAGGGGAAAAAGCCATTCAAAAGAAATCCTAGGGGCCTGTCCAGTTTGGACCGAATACTCGACCGCTTGTGCCGGATACATGGCACCCCCGAAAAGCCGGCCAATCACACCAACAGGGATTGTTGGGTGTTTAAGCAGGCAGGCAAGTTAAATGCTGAAAATAAAGACAAGGGGCTACATAGCGATGACGACGAAGAGCCCGGGCCGCCGAACAACAGTGGACAGAAGGGTTTTCCCCCACAAGTGCAGATGGTGAACATGATATACGCAACCCACATTCCCAAGAGGTAGCGGAAGCGCGTGTTAAGGGGCGTATACGCGGTAGAGCCAGTCGCCCCAAAGTTCAACCCATGGTCCTCCTGCCCGATCACCTTTGATCAAAGGGACCATCCCACTAGCACCCGTCATGGCGGATTCGCCGCATTGGTTCTAGACCCAACTATTGACGGATTTCATCTCATTAGAGTCCTTATGGACGGCGGCAGCAGCCTGAACCTGCTTTACCAGGATATAGTGCGGAAAATGGGCATAGATCCCTCGAGGATTAAGCCCACCAAAACGACCTTTAAAGGCGTAATACCAGGTGTAGAGGCCAACTATACAGGCTCAGTCACACTTGAAGTAGTCTTCGAATCTCCGAATAATTTCCGAAGCCAGGAGTTAAACTTCGACATAGTCCCATTCGCAGTGGTTATCACGCACTGCTCGGGCGAACCGCATTGCCAAGTTCAATGCGGTACCGCACTACGCATACCTTAAGCTCAAGATGCCAGGCCCTTGAGGAGTAATTACAGTCAATGGAAACACTGAACGCTCCCTCCGAACGGAGGAGCACACGGCGGCCCTCGCAGCGGAAGTACAAAGCAGCCTCTCCAGGCAGTTCTCTAGTCCGGCCATTAAACGTCCGGGCACCGTCAAGCGCGCCCGGAGTAACCTACAACAAGACCGCCTGGCACGTTTCGAGCAGGCGTAGCAATGCGGCCCCAACCCCAGCCCTCGCAAAAATGCGACACCAGTGCTTCGCGTACATAACTACGCTCTAGAAATACCATGGGTACAGGGGGAGGGGCACCATCACGGCACGCCCGAAACACGGCTTAAACCGCACCAGGGGCTGCTGATTTTTTAATTTTCTCTTACTTTCAGGACTCCATTCTTCAGAAGGCCTGTTCGGCAGTTCAATTGCCGCATAAACGATGCAAGAACCAGGGAAGCAGACAAGCCATGCCGCATTACGGAACTCCCAGGTGGTCTCTATCACGAGCAGTATACCTGTTTCGCATACCATTCCGCAGCCTGCCCCTGGAACGGACATGTTAAATAGTCCAACCTTTTGCTTATTGCATTATTTGTATTGTTCTGCTTTGATAGCAGCCCTTTTTAATAAACAATGCATTGCTTTTGTCTATTTTTGCATTACTCTTTTTTACAAATATATGTTCCTTAACGACATGTTGCACCCGTACACTTTGGTATGGCCAAAATATGCCAGGGGCTTTAGTACCCCTCAATATGGTGTGAGAAGTCCGAACACTTTAACAAGTGCGGCACCCCGAACTTATAGCATTATATGCATTGGCTCCGAATCATGTCTTGGGTCAATAGTTGGGTTTGCCCGGCTCTTATGTTTTGGTGCCTTACGTTCCGCTATGTCGGCTAAGGTAGCACTAGGAGAACTACTGTGATTGTGCCCCAGTTGAGCTGGGTCGAGCACCTCAATAGAGAAAGCTAAAACTGACTGTCATGATGAAGCGAGAGCTGGTCGCTGCTCGAGAGGTTTTTCGAGTCCCTAAAGACTTATGCCGCTTAGAGCGAGGAGTCGGCTCTGTCCGGCCAAGGCGTGGATAGCGCCCCGAACTCGGTCTTCCGAATACCAGGGGCTTCGCCGAAATTTAAAATTATAGAATTCTATGGCTAAGTGAGACTGTTCATGCATTATAGTCTGATTGCCTTGTTCGTTGTGCTGAGCGCCTCCCTCGAAGGACCCAAACATGGCAAAAAGAGCGCTCAGGTTTAACCCCGAACACCCCAGCACTAGCGGCACGGGGGCAGAAGCCGACGACTCGCCATCTCTCAGAATTCATAAACAGCCGCACAGAAGGTAATAATTTAAATTCCAACAGCATTGCTTAGCGCATATGAACAAGTTTTCAGCGCACAGGACAAAACGAGCGAGTTTTACTCAAAAATTACATCCCTGGAACATTCATCCGAAATAAGGCAGGCACCCTTCAGAACATCCTTATAATAATTCTCGGGCTTGCGATGCTCTTTCCCCGGTGGTGGCTCGTCTTTCACAAGCTTCTCAGCATCCAGCTTGCCCTAGTGCACCTTAGCACGGGCAAGGGCCCTACGGGCACCTTCAATGCAGACGGAGCACTTGATGACTTCGAGCCTTGGACAGGCCGCCAGCAGCCGCCGCACCAGCCCGAAATAGCTCCCAGGTAGATCCTCTCCAGGCCATAGCCGAACTATGAGGCCCTTCATGGCCTGCTCAGGGGCACGGGGTGTCCGGCCTCAGCATACTGAGACCAGAACACCTTCTCTGTCGAGCTGCCCTCCTTGGCTCGATAGAACGCGGCGGCATCGGACACGCTACGGGGAAGATCTGTGAATGCCCCTAGAGAGCTCCGGATTCGGGTAAGTAACAAGTAACTCACGCTTATGTGTTTGCTTTGCATAAAGAATGCCTTACCCGCCGCTCTCTTTTTCACCGCATCCAACTCCTGGAGGGTCTTCTAGGATTCGGCCTTGGCAGACTTGGCATTTTCAATAGCCACCGCGAGCTCGGACGCTCGCGTCTTTGAGTCAAGCTCCAAACTCTCATGTTTTTTCATGAGAGCCTGGACCTCTTGCCGCACCTTGCCAACCTGGGCCTCATACTTCTCCCGCTCGGTGCGCTCCTTGGTCGCCCGCTTCTCGGCCTCGAACAACGCTTGCTTAAGGGTCGCCACCTCAGACGTGGCCCCTACAATAGCCACGATAATCCTGTCATTTTTTGCAATTGCACTTTTTATATATATTTAAACAAGGTATTTCTTACCTACCTTGTCCTCGAGCTGCTTCTTGGCACGCCCGAGCTCTTGCTTGGATTGCTCGAGGTTCTGCTTTAGCGTGTCCACTTCCGAAGTCAATGCGGCGGACGCCAGCAGAGAAGCATGCATACACATATTGACTCCTTTTTGTTAGACTCCTGCGAATTTTATTTGATCCTCTATTCGGCTTTTCTTCCCGAACGCCAAACAGAGCAGCAGGGGCTACTGTCTATGCGGTAATATTATTTACACATTCTTTACTTACCTCAAAGCCTGTTAAAAGGCTAGCACAAGCTTCAGTCAGTCCGCTCTTGGCGGACTGAACCTTCTGGATCACCGCACTCATAATGGTGCGGTGCTCCTCGTCGATGGAGGCGCCTTTGAGCACCTCCAACAAATTGTCCGGCACCTCCGGTTGGACGGGGGTCACCGGCACGATGGGCTTGCTCCTCTTGGAAGGAGGTCGCCCACCGGACTCTGGAACCTTTGAAGGTTCCGGAGCGGTGTCCGGCCTAGAGCCGGACTTGGATCCCTGGGGGCTTTTATCCCCTTTACTCCTGGAGTCCGGGAGGTCGCCTTGCGGCGCCTCCAGGACCACCTCCTCCTGGCTTGGAACCTGTTGGGACAACACTTCGGTGTTTTCCATAGGGCGGGGGGAGGTAGCCGTCAGAAGCGAATTCACATCCGATGAGTCCAGTGAACCGCTCGACGACGCGTCGAGCCGGTCTTTGGGTGGGCTGCATAATCATATTCGATGTAAGGGAAAGCTGTGCAATAAAGGAATACTATGAATTACTCTGGTATCTGGATACTTACAATTTCGCCAGGGGCTTGGCCCTGAGCGGCCACTCCTCTCCGCCGTCGTCGGCGTTGGTGGAGTAGTCCGGAGGAAGGGTTTTCCCCTTCTTGGACCCTTCAGCCTCCCCAGTGAGGGCGGCCTTCCTTTTCTTCTCTCCCCCTGCTGGAGGGGGATAGGTCTCTTCTTCCTCCTCCTCGTCTTCACGAGAGGAATGCGCCTTGGAGCCATCGGATGATGAACCCAACACCTCCTGGCGCCGGGAACTTTTTTGAGTCCCCCGTGTCCTTCTTCTCCGGCACCACATAGGGTGCCGGAACCAGTAGCTTCGCCAAGCGGGCATCGGCTGGGTCTTCGGGCAAAGGAGCCGGACAGTCGATCTGTCCGGACTTCGCCTGCCAATCCAGTCAAAGGTAAGGGAGCTTAGATCCCGCATAGAGTTAAACAATGAAAAACTAATACCCTGTAAAAGGTACAAACAACTTACCGTGCTAGCGTGACGCTGCGCGCTGAATCCGCGATCCTCGGTAGCGGATGCGGGAGCCTCAGCGCCCTTGAAAAGCACCTTCCAGGCATCTTCGTACGTCGTGTCGAAGAGTCTGCTCAGAGTTTGGTGTTGCGCCGGGTTGAACTCCCACAGATTGAAGGCCCGTTGTTGACACGGGAGGATCCGGCGGATGAGCATAACCTGGACTACGTTGACAAGCTTGAGCTGCTTGTTCACCAGGGTTTGGATGCATGTTTGCAGTCCAGTCACCTCTCCTTTGCTGCCCCACGACAGGCCCGTCTCTTTCTAGGACGTGAGCCGTGTTGGGGGTCCGGACCGGAACTCGGGGGCTACAACCCACTCAGGGTCGCGCGGCTCGGTGATGTAAAACCACCCCGATTGCCACCCCTTCGGGGTCTCCACAAAGGAGCCCTCGAGCCATAAGACGTTGGGCATCTTGCCCACCATGGCGCCTCCGCACTCCGCCTGGTTGCCGCACACCACCTTCGGCTTGACATTGAAAGTCTTGAGCCATAGGCCGAAATGGGGGCGGATGCGGAGGAAAGCCCCGCACACGACGATAAACGCCGAGATGTTGAGGATGAAGTTCGGGCCAGATCATGGAAATCTAGGCCGTAGTAGAACATGAGTCCCCGAACGAATGGGTGGATAGGAAAGCCCTGTCCGCGGAGGAAGTGGGGAAGGAACACTACCCTCTCATGGGGCCTTGGGGTGGGGAGGAGCTGCCCCTCTTCGGGAAGCCAGTACGCGATGCCGTTAGACAAGTATCCGGCCTTCCTCAGTTTTTTGATGTGTCCCTCCGTGACGGAGGAGACCATCCACTTGCCTCCCGCTCCGGACATGGCTGGAGAAGGTTGAGGTGGGGAGTGCGGACTTGGGCGCTGGAGCTCGAGTGCGCGAAAATGGATAGGCAAAGGAGGAAGAAGGCGTATGTGAAAAGGTGGATCCTTATCCCCTTATATGGGTGGACGCAACTACGTGTCCCCACCAGCATGGTAAAACTCGCTTATCTCCAAGCGTCATAATCAATGGCGCAGTTGGGTTACCCACGCCCATATTGATGAGAATCCCGGAATAAGGGGACGCGATCTCTGCTTCGACGAGACGTGCCAAGGAAACCGCCTCGCATGACACGCTGAGGTGGGACAATAAAATGATTCGAATAAAGGCTTGGCCATGGTGCGATGTCACACTACGGAATACGTCAGTAGATTAGATTTGTGTAAATATTATTCCCTCTATGGCAATATGTGGAAACTTATTTTGCAGAGCCGGACACTATCTTTGTGTTCAAAATCTTCTATGAAGTACTTGGAGGAGGAATCCGCCTTGCAATACCGAAGACAATCTGCGCGTCGGACTCGTCGTCATTGAAGCCTGGTTCAGGGGCTACTGAGGGAGTCCTGGATTAGGGGGTGTCCGGATGGCCGGACTATACCTTCAGCCGGACTCCTGGACTATGAAGATACGAGATTGAAGACTTCGTCCCGTGTCCGGGAGGGACTTTCCTTGGCATGGAAGGCAAGCTTGGCGATACGGATATGTGGATCTCCTACCATTGTAACCGACTTTGTGTAACCCTAACCCTCTCCGGTGTCTATATAAACCGGAGGGTTTTAGTCCATAGGACAACATACAGAACAACAATCATACCATAGGCTAGCTTCTAGGATTTACCCTCTCCGATCTCGTGGTAGATCTACTCTTGTACTACCCATATCATCAATATTAATCAAGCAGGACGTAGGGTTTTACCTCCATCAAGAGGGCCCGAACCTGGGTAAAACTTTGTGTCCCTTGCCTCCTGTTACTATCCGGCCTAGACGCACAGTTCGGGACCCCCTAACCGAGATCCGCCGGTTTTGACACCGACAATGAGGGTATGCAAATAATATCGATATCTGGGTGGATGTGTATATGCCTCTAGATTTTCCTAAATGTGGGTTTGTCAAACTAATTTGTTAAGTTA
Organism: Triticum dicoccoides; assembly: GCF_002162155.2. Lineage (NCBI taxonomy): Eukaryota > Viridiplantae > Streptophyta > Magnoliopsida > Poales > Poaceae > Triticum > Triticum dicoccoides. The sequence goes on from NC_041392.1 coordinate 654,546,538, forward strand.
AGTAATTTATATTGTTAATTTAAAAATATTTGATGTTCATCGGTACTAAACTTATTTACTTATAATTGTTAGGTTATTTCTTACCTTCAAAAAATACTCGGAAGGTTGTAGACAAGACATGCTGCAGCTATGACTCCGAGCATAATTGTGAGGAGAAAGGTTATCTTGTCTCGTTCATAGATGATTTTGAGGCCTTTAAAACCAATCACTCTATCCTCCCTAATTTTACTGGATACGTGCCACTAGTCCATAAATTGCAAGATGGTAACTTCATTGCCAAAAACTTGGTAAGATCTTGTTAATGATAGTAACTTCATTGCATACATTCTTCTTAAGTAAACTACATTGCTAACTATATATGTTACTATTACGATTTTGAACAGAGGCTCCCGAAGGAGGTTGTGCCTGACATGATGTTTACCGAAGGTGATATGCATATGGTTAGCTTACAGCCAACTCCTTCGAAGTCTTGCCACACTTCATACTCGATTTCTTCAAACGATGAAAGGCTCAATATCAAAGAATGGAGCAAAGTGGTGAATGCGCAAACGCAACTAATTGGAGACAACATGAATGTGCTCAAGCCACGAGTTGGAGATAGGTGTATCTCCATTCTCCATTATGGAGATGGACCGGTTTATTTGTTTTATGGTATTTTACCTAAGAGAGAGGTGTAGGTCGTAGCTATGAAGAACAATTAGTTAGTGGTGATTATGACTATGATGATGATGATGCATAGTTGTTGTCATATGTGCTACGATGTGTTAGAGTTGATGATGATGATGATGAAGAGGAGGAGGAGTTGTGATTATGGGTACTATGATGATGATGATGAGGAGTTGTTATTATGACTAGTGACTAATTTGTTATATGATGTCTCATGGACCAAAATGATGATGACGAGGAGTTGTTATAAGACAATGATGTATTATGATGATAAGTTGTTAATGATATGATGATGATGATGATGATGATGAGTTATTATATCATTGAGTGAGAGAACCGTGGATTACTTTCAAGTGGATGGATCCAGGATCCATCCACTTGAAACTAATCCGCAGTTTTTTAATCCAATAATGTAATAACTCATTACACTGTAATAACAATCTCAAAATTGCTACTATATGAAAAGTTGTATAATGGTGTATGAATACGACATAAAATAAAAAAAGAAATAGAATACGTAATAATAGTAGTAGTGCGGGTAGAGTGGCGCTGCTAGTAACTATCAGTAGCGCGTTCTTCAAACAGCGCTACTGCTAAGTTTGTATAGCAGTAGCGCGGGAAAACTAACGCTAGTGCTACCATTTAGCTATAGCTCCGAAGCAGTAGCGCAGTACCTCGCGCTACTGCTGGACAAAAAACCAGCGCTACTTATAGGATTTTCCCTAGTAGTGCTACCATGTCGGATCATGGCATTTCCTTAGCAACTACGCCGTTGTGGTACCCCTTGATCAATAAAAGGAGGACTGTGCGAAAGTAGAAAACGGTTGGACTCTTATTAGAACGACAGTAGGAGCACACTGCGCTTTTTGTTCCCGGAAAGGACCTGTAGGTCTGATCCATGCATAAAAACACAAAAAAGCAGGAGTAGGGTATTATGCACCATGCGGCCCGAACTTGGGTAAATTATGTCCATTTTGCATGTTTCAGTAGCGTAGGTTCATGCCTTCGTGCTCCAAACCCAACCTAGCAAAAGGACATCATCAGTCTATGGTGTCACGCATGTGTTCTGCACACAAACTTCGACACCCGGGCTCCGGATACTTCGAGCTGGAGACCTGCCCAGACACAACGGCGTGAGAATGGGACTGGTTCTATGCTCCGTACGTGGTGGCTGATCACCTTTAGGTCGGAATGCCCAAATTCACTAATGTGCCCTGTTGGCCAAAGCCGTAGTGGGGCTTGGGGATGGAGATCTCCCAGAAGACTGCTACCTTGATTGAGGCAGTTCATCAGTTTCGACACAAGGGCCTTTGGGGCCACCAGATTATGAAGACCTCGATGGAGATAAACGTACATCCCTTAGGATGGAGGGAATTCCCCATGTTCGAGTACAGAGGCCTAAGGGTTCCCAGTCACCTCCGCAATCGGGAGGACTCAGAGAATGAAGCAGAGCAAGGGTATACACCATGTAACCGGCCTACCTCTCGGAGATATTCTCATGGAAGTTACCGTGGAGCTATACAATCAGGCTAACCCCCGCCCTGGGGTAAGTTTCTGTGACTTGCTATATGTTTTCTTCATTGCTAACCCCTTTTTCTTGTTTTTAGACATAAAAGGATTTCATTTCGATTCTGCCACAGCCCCACTCTGATGAAGCGGCATGCATATTGCCGATCATGCACATGTGATTGCCCAAAGTTTTGGCGGGGCTGCGGCCAGCGCCCGTCTGACCTCCACCTTGAGGGGCTCGTGGAAAAGGTCCATGGAGTCATCGACAGTTCCTCCGTCAGTTGGGGCCGCATGATCGTGTGTTGCGACCCTTGTGGGCTCATCTATTGAAGAAGGAAATGGACCCCATGACCCGCGAGAGGACCTACAGGTCGGAGGCGAATAAACCAGGGTCCCGGAGATCTTGCGGGAGCCAATTGAGGCGGTGCCCCGGCTGAGGGTGCTGTCCAACCACCGGGTCAATTTATTATTAGGTGGCAGTTATATTATTGAAAGCATGACAATTTAATTATCGGTGACATCGTATGTTGAGAAGATATTTTTTAATTACAAGGCAGTTTTTTTGGTTTATCCAGATAAAATATTTTTATCTACAGGATGGCAGTTTTGTAGCGTAGCACGTTAATTTTCAAAAAAAATCAGAGCATGGCGTTTTTATAAGTTCGTTTGTATTTTTTTATTCGTGGCACTTTTTATCGAGGATTGCGGTTTTTTTCTAGAGGATAACATTTTTAATCTAATGGATGGCAGTTTTTAAGTTTAGCATGGCCCGAAAAAAATATCACTCAACCTTTTTTTTATAGTTATAAGGTTGCTAGTTTAAACAAAAAAACACTTTTAACTGGGCCTTTTGGGTCTGGAGGGGTCCTGCTGCGCGTTTGATGGGGCAGCTCCCTGGCGATCGAACACCACATATTATAGGGCCCACTTTTTTTAATAAGTTTATTAAATTTCACAAAGTTTGAGTTAATACAAAATTACTATGTAATATAATATGAAACAGAGGGAGCAAATTCTTTTAAACGAAAATTATGAAACAAATGTGTGGAATAAAAGATTAAGATGCCACGTTTTATCAGATGTTGTCACTTATGGTACCATGCATTATTGATTCTAGACAATCTGTCTAGACTGGGATAGATAAGCATGACTAGGAAGGATGTCCGTATAATGACTACGTACCTCGTCCCAAAATCAGGGTATGTAAATTTTTAGGCATATTTTTCGATAAATACTTTCCTATAAGGCACTGCTCCAATCCCATACCAAGCATGAGCTGTTCACACGGTAACATGCATAGACAAGATACAGTATGACATATATTGATACAAATAACGAAATTAGCAAACATGCATTGACGCGTACACGGAAAATGGCAAGAAACGAATGGCACGATGCGTATATGCCAGCAAATCAAAGAAAAACAACGTGTTCACTCCTGCAAAAAACAAAACGGAGATCCATCTACATTCCCAGTTGTCTGCTACTACCTGAAAATACATTAAAACGGCACGATATATAAACTACAATCAAGTGCACCAGAGAACATTCGTACAGATCTATAAATCATCCAGATCCCACCGAGGCAACTCGTCTCTCGATTTCACTCTACAAATATGGAGTCCTGTGGTTCTACCTCGTCCACCTTCCCAGTCGACCTGTCCTTGTCGCTGGCCATTCGTGTCTACAAGGACAACCAAGGGCACAAGACCCCGATGGCATTGCCTCACACGCCGTCATCGGCTTCCAAGAGGGTGCAGGAGGTGTCCCTCCCGCCCATGTTCAACTGCAAGTTTTGCCCCCGCTCCTTCGGAACAGCACGGGCGCTGGGCGGGCACCAGAAGGCGCACAACACGCTCCAACGCGCGCGGCGCAACAGCCGGAAGGCGCACATGAGCCATCGTCCTGCTTGGTACTCGGTCGCCAGCGCCCTGCGCAGCGCTTGCCTCCACGCGCGGCCCTTCGACGCATGGCACATCCACTGTGACCCCTCCGTCCCGCTTTCCTTCCCATGGCAAACCAGGACCGGCCCCGGAGGTCCCGCTTTCCTCCCGCTCAACCGTCATCTGCAGTGCTGGGCAATGGATACGGAGGGAATGGAGTAGGGAGACTTCGTGGATGCGACGAAGGCATGAGTATAGTCAATCAGGAGGAGACACCCAACGGGATTGATCTAACCCTGAATCTCTAGATTAGGGATTTGGTTTTGTCGCCTCAAACAATAAGTTTTCATTAAGTTTGGTTGTTTGTATTTTCTGTTTATTGCATCATCTTCAGGGCGAGATTATTTGAGTGCATCTCCTTGTAATTCTGTACTAGGCGCAAATAGTGACCAATCGATGTACTGTGTCGGGTGATATTTCCAAAGCGTAATTCAAGCAGGTGGTTATCTGGATGACTTTTAGCCATGAGCTTTTCCATAAGATGGAGTGATGTTCTTACTTCTTTCCTTCCGTTTAATTCATTAGGGCGCGTGTAGTATTGTTTGGTGGATGGATGTTAAATCTTTTTAAGTGATCTCCGGAATTAGTGGTTTAAGAGATTTGTGTGGCGACATTATTTTTTCAGTTGTATATATGAGACAAATTAATATTTAGTTGCTGTAAAAGAATGGACTCTGTTACTGTCCTTGGTTCGAAATAAAAAGTGAATACTTTTTGAGTTGCAGAAACAGACAATATGGAAATAGTGTCTCAAATAGCTTATTTCTCATGTAATTAATGACGAAGTTGCCCAACGATGTACGTAAACATGATCTAATCTGTTCCACATAAAATATTTTTTTTCTTAGCTATGTGTAGAGTTTAGCAGGGCCTGGCAAGAAAAGTCAATGTAAATCGAGGTTGAAGTTTAGAGTTAATCGGTAGTAAGGTCTATTATATATGTGAGGAGATATTAATTGTCATCTCCTCTAATATTCATGTTGGAATTATGTGTTCTGCAACTATATTCAAATTACTAGGAATAACTAATATTCGGAATACCTCATTATGTAATTATACATGTATTTATGCATGGAATTACTTTACATGATTATCATGGAATTATCACTTGTTGGAACGTACTTAAGTTATATGCTTATGGAAGCTGGTCGATTATCAGTGGAATACAATATGCTATATATATTGGAAAGACTACCCGGGTACAGTGATAATCGGAAGGAGCTAGATCATATAGTTAGATTACAACCCTAATGTTGATCTACATAATTAGAGGAATTGACACTCTATTATGGCGCGTTGCTCACAAGCGCGTGCTCCGGGGACACAACGGGTAGAATCCGTTAACAGACAAATTTGATTGTGGTTGGTAATTTGGTCTGGAGTCTATCCAGAAAACTAGTTGAAAAGACTAGGAATCTTATCTGTATAAGAGATGGACTCTTTGGAAAGACAGTATACGAAGGTCCCTACCCCTAGCCTCAGATATACGAATTGTGAGCGGCACCATGGATAAGCGCAGAGAAATTAGGGGTAGACCGCAAAACCCTAAATTTCTAACATTGATCTCGGTGAATTCTGCAGGCGGTGAATACAGCGGAGGCTACCACAGGCTTGTGGGATTCCGTGGACTTGTAGATCCACGCAGAGGCAGTATTAAGCCTCAATACTGTAGGCGGCGGTTCCCACGCAGCTAGAGCAGCCTAAATCACGCGGCGACAAAATCATCTAACGTGACGGAGCGACACCGTCGAACCTGCTGCGTGAGGGGAATCATCGGGCGGCTTGGCGCTTGCATGTTGCAAGATGCAACAAGAGCACATGGGATCCTGTAACAGCTAGCGCAACCTTGACAAGGACGTGAATACGTGATACCTCCATCGTTGATTTGATCCGAAGTTTTTTTTTCTCCGATCCAGCAAAGTTCGACGGCAATCGGGGAAAGTTGACTGTATCGATTCGCAGCGGAAGATCTCAGCGAAGCCTCGAGGCAGATATGAGCGCAGCCTCTTATACTGAGATGAACGCACGTCCGGACCAATTGACGATAGAGACGAGCAGAGTAGGAGGCGGCGAACCTAGCTCCGATGCCAATTACCCTCATCAATCATGAAAGTTCAGGTTGTTATTTCTTTTACTACTGTTATTTATCTTGCACTACGAAGAACAAGGAAGATTGGAAGAAATGGCACAGGTATTATCTTGCACGAGGAACGAGGAAAATTTGTTGCTGCTACTTGCATGCTCAGAGGAATTGAGCCTGCCTGCGGCTGATTCACTCGAATTGGAATTGGAATTTCTTCGGCATGTCTGTATATCGACTTCTTCAAATAACAATCTCTCGGACAGATCACGGTTGTTTCAAACTATTTGCCAAGGAACCAGTGCTGTTTTTTGTAAGGTAATGATTTCATGATCAAATCGGAATAGTGATCGTTGTCAACCGTCAGCCGTACTTGACGGCGTACACCGGAATTTGGTGTATGCTGGAACGCATACTCTTGCAATGAGGAATACACAGATTAAACAGAAATCACCATGTTGGTTGTGTCCGCACTGCTAGTTGTTGTTCTGCTACAATCTTGATTACACATAAATTGCTGCTGGAAAACGTTCAAGGAAGAGAAGGAATTAGACATGTTACTGTTGATGCACATGGAAGACGGAATATTTGAGGATAATGGTTTTCTTTTTCTAGTTTCTTCTTCGGAAGTTGACGGCACTTATTTTGGAGGAAGTGTGAGACACTCCATGAAAAAGGAATTAATAATTTTGACTTTACGTCACAACAAGGAAAATACGTCTGCTCCTTGGAAGAAGTAAGGAGGACTTTTGATTAAATATGTGGATGGACTGCACACAGAAGATGATTACGTACTAAAAATTGCCATGGTTGAATTATTCCACGGAAAATAATGCATAATCTCGAAAGGGCTTTCAGACAACTATTATTATTGAGCACCACTTGTTAATGAAGGAAGATAGGAGTCACTCCAAGGATAAGGAAATTAGCTCTTCATTTGTTGGTATGTCTAATGATAATATCTGCACTATATTTATTTATTTATTTTGGATACTCTTTCAAATAGTTGGATTATGGTGTTCGATTATATACATCATTTATTGTTGAAATACCATAGCAACTTTATTGGCATTCAACAATTTCAAAGGAAAATTGATGTACTTTGGATTGGAAATTATGCCATGAAACTCCCATGTGGAGGAAAACTATTATTGTTATAGGACATTCTGTGCAACTTCAGTAAGAAGGGATTTGATTTATGGTTCTATCTTGAAACCCATTGTTTATGAAATACTATTTGGAAAAGGAAGAGTGGAAATATTGCTCAATGATAAAATTAGTGCATTACAGAATTTTGAACAATTGTTTATTCTTTCTTGATGGTCCATTGGAAGTTAGCAACCCAAATTGTCATTTGGGGAAGATAACTCACGCAGAGGAATGCTGATAATGAGAACACATGCTAGGAATCTATTATTTTGCCATGGACGACTTGGTAAGATATCATGGAACAGAATTGAGTGGCTTACTGGTTCTGGAATTCTAAACTTTAGTGGGAGGATTGTGGTACTTGGGAAGCATATATAAGAGTATTTTGACTTGCACACCTTTTCTTAAGGTGGAAGCAAATAAAAATGGAAATTCTCAGTTACTACAAAGCACACACCAGGAATTTTTTCATGGTTATTCTAGTGGATCAAAGGTTATTTTCTTTTTGATTTAAAAAAACAAAAACTGGCGGAAAGTAGGAAAACAATTGTTTTTTATGATCCAGGTTTGAAACATTAACAATCATAATGGAATATAATCTTGACCTCAAAGGAAACTACAAGTGAAACTCCCGATACTAACATGCTTAGGATAAGTGGGAGGAATTAGCTTGGACTATCATGTCTGGATAATTATTATGTGTTATTGGGGGATGTCACTCTAAATTTTAGAGGAATCTCTAAATTCACTTAAGAATTTTTTTTTTCAATGTCAACTATGGGTGGAAGAATTGCAGGAAGGAATAAACTCGAATGAGGAAGAGCCTAGTTTGGGAACTTAAGACCATACCATATAACCGCACGCCTATTGTTTGGAAGTGTTTTTGTTGTCAGGATATTTGGCTCACTGGAATATTATAATGTCACTCTTGTTATTTAATTATTCACATAGAGGGAAATATACTTTGTGGAAACTCACTCTCCTGGAATTTTGGGAAAGAGGAACTAAAGACATGGTTTGCTAATTGAGTATATTAATGTATGGTCTTATATCACGCTTGACATCAATGGAATAGCAGGTCATATGGTTTTCTAATTGAGTATTTTGCATTATTATTGTATATGTTAACAGTGTTTTGTTGTTTGCAATGATAATTCACATTGATGGAAGTGAAAGCTTGGTCATCTTTTAACTTTCATATGAAAGGAACATTCGAAACATCCTATGCTTTACAAGTTGAAATACATAGAAAATATTTTGAAGTGTTTCTCTATGGAAAATTGCAAATCCGTTAAAATACCTTTGATAAAGGGAATCATACTCGATGAGGAATTATATTTGAACACCTAAGGAAAAATAGAATAATAAATGGTACTGTAATTCTTATGTATCTTCATTATATTATCATACCTTAGCTACCGGAATTTATGCTGCATTCAAGCAGTGGAAGGAAAGACGAGCAGCTGAGGGAATCTCACACATCATTGAAGATTGTGGAAAGTGCATCACAACTTGTCACTTATTATGAAATTTATATTAAAGGTAAACACATTGAGGAAGCTATTACTCTATCTACAAGATGAGAAATAATTCCAGGTACACATATTCAAATTTTTTTGTAGTACTAATATGGTGCAGGTTCACTGACCGAAGTCAGGAATTTCGTTCAAAACATGGTTAATTATGGAACTACATTTACGGATTGGATTTGATATTTATGTGGTTTTGAAAATTTATTCAACATGGTTATCATATATTATGAGTCAATGTGGAATTATTCAAATTCTTGATATATGTGACTGGATAAAATTGATGCGGAATTTCACTTGAGGAAACAAAATACTCAATGTGCCTATAAAGGTGGAATTACACTCGAGGAAATAATACTCGAGGCGCCGAGGACAGCTATGCTGGAATTATTAGGCGGAAACTGAAGGTCTTTAGAGATCTTAAGTGTCACAACAAGCAAATATATTGAGGGAAGGTATATTTCTTTCGATTTTCTACCTAGTATTAATATGGTTGCTAGTCCCCTGACTAAGCTTCCTACTCATGAGGCATTTGGTAAGCTTGTTAATACTATGGGCTTACGGATATTTGAATGATCGTTTTGGACAAGTGGGAGATGTTGGAATTATGTGTCCTGCAACTATATTCAAATTACTAGGAATTACTAATATTCGGAATACCTCATTATGTAATTATACATGTATTTATGCATGGAATTACTTTACATGATTATCACGGAATTATCACTTGTTGGAACGTACTTAAGTTATATGCTTATGGAAGCTGGTCGATTATCAGTGGAATACAATATGCTATATATATTGGAAAGACTACCCGGGTACAGTGATAATCGGAAGGATCTAGATCATATAGTTGGATTACAGCCCTAATGTTGATCTATATAATTAGAGGAATTTACACTCTATTATGGCGCGTTTCTCACAAGCGCGTGCTCCGGGGACACAACGGGTAGAATCCGTTAACAGACAAATTTGATCGTGGTTGGTAATTTGGTCTGGAGTCTATCCGGAAAACTAGTTGAAAAGACTAGGAATCTTATCTGTATAAGAGATGGACTCTTTGGAAAGACAGTATAAGAAGGTCCCTACCCCTAGCCTCAGATATACGAATTGTGAGTGGCACCACGGATAAGCGCAGAGGAATTAGGGGGTAGACCGCAAAACCCTAAATTTCTAACAATTCATATCATAAATCGATCTCTTCACTACCTAAAAAACTCTCATCCAAGTCATTATCGCAGATAGAGGACAAAAAGTTATTGTTCCTTGAGAAAATAAATATTACCTGTGGAGGCATGTGATAAGAAAATCACATTAAACAAATAGCTTTTTATATAACCTCGAGAAATATCATCATATATAGCACAAAAATGCATCATATATAGTATTAGAATGTGTATCACAGATGCAAAAGCTCCCTGTTGAGAAGGCTACACAATATAAAAGACTTAACACAAACAACACATATGACCTTCTTAGGGCCAGTTGTGACATTAGGGGGGCAAGGAAAAACTAGAAGCCCAGTCTCTCCTTCAATACAAACGTTAAAATGATAACATAATCTTTATCAATGAATATGCCCCTCCTCCCCTCCCGGTCGCTCCCACAAGCGTCGCGGTGGGGAAACCCTAGCCGCTGGCCTTAGGGCCCCTCTTCCCCATCCTTCTCACCTCGCCGTCGTCAGCTTGTGCTGACGGGCGAACCCCGATCAGTGGCGGAGGCGGCGACGAGGCCTGTCTTCTCCCTCTCGATGGTGGCTGATGCGGCTCAGTTTGGTCGGGCGGTTGCGCGGCGCTAGCAGAGGGCGCGGTAGCGCGGTTGCGGGCCACGGAGTCGTGGCTAGTGCCTGGTGGCGGCGGGATCGGCTCTGTGGTGCCCTGGGCGCGTTGCATCTTTAGCTGTGGCGGCGGCCGCGGTCGTCAAGATCGTCGGGCCCCCTTCGGCGGGTGGCTATCGCGGATGCGGATGGCTGTCGCGCCTGGCTGCGTGGGTGGAGGGCCGGCAGCGGGTCTGGGCTGGCTCCCGGGGCGTCCCCGTTCGTCCATGGAGGGGATCTAAGGACGGCAGCTTTCCTTAGATCTTCTTCGTGCCTCGTCGGTGGGCGTCGTCGATGTCCTTTGGTGGGCGGTTCTGGCGACTGGTGGGGCTGAGCATTTGGTAGGGATGGATTGTTGTTGCCACGATGTCAGCGGTGCTCCTGTATCGTTCACCTTCTTGAATGTGCCATCGTGATTTGGCCCTCACCCTCTCTTCCCATCCCGGTGAAAACCCAAATCTCCGGATTGGGTGGTGACGGCGTGCCAGCGTCGTTTTCTTCTTGAAGACACCATCTTTTGGACGGCGGAGTGGTGGTCGAAGCTCCGGCGCGGGGTGTGGTCTGCCAGTTATCTTCTGTGCTGATGTGGCTTGGCTACTTGTGGTTGACGTTGATGCATGCGTGTGGTGGTGGCGATGTTAGGGTGTGCCATTGGGTGGTGCGGTGGTCGTGCTTGTCGTCCTCTCCCCGGCCACCAGGTAATCCTGGTCTTGAGAGCTCGGGGATGAGCGACCCTGCTTGTTGATAGCGCAGTGTCCTTCGATACACGACTAGAGGGTAGCGGTCCTTCTTCGGAGGCAGGGGTGGATGGCAGACTGACACTGGCTGGCTTCTGGTGAGTCAACAGAGCGTGGAAATCATCCGACAGCAGGCCACTACGTCATCTTAGTTGCCTCATGTACTGGTTCTTGTTCGCCGAGGGCCTCGATGCTCAAGCTTGCGCTTGATGTATTGCGGGCTTGTTAGTGGCTCCTTTGGTGTCATGTATATTTGTCGTTTCTCTCTTTTTCTCTTTTGTTTTGGCTTGTATGACTTGTGATGTGGCCGTTGCTTTATAATATAAAGCGGGGGAAACCCTTTGTCCTCCTATCAAAGAACATGCATAAAAATCTATAGGGGATTGGGCATAGGCTATGTATAGATAGAATTAGAGGCATAATACTCGTGTTGGCCCTGCGGTGTAGTGCGATCTCTCAGTGACTTGGCCCATTTGGCATAGCCATGTGTAGGGCCATTATACCATCGTCAAAATTGCAGTTAGGCATCCAAGTGGTAGTCCTTCCCAGGGAAAGTGCCAAGGACGAGTTGAGGGTGTATGTCCTCCTAGATGTCGTCTACACTAATCAACCATAGGTATCACGGGTTGAGGTGGATGTCTTCCTGCGACCGGGTCACCATTCGACTTGCGGTTCGTCCGGATGATGCTAGGGGCGCCTCCAACTTTTTTCATGTGCATACTCCTTCATCCATTATGCTAGTGGGATATCCAATGGAAAATCTGACCTCTCTTAGAGAGCAATGCGAAAAACACGGAAATCTAGAGAAGGGTTCTATTTCAATTTAACCTAGAAACCCACCTCAGGTTTAATGACTCACCTAAACTATTAGCACATGATGCCATAAGTAATATTTACAGTAGTCATTTGATTAAAAATTCATATGGGTAGTCAACATGACAATGATAGGTGAGGTAAGATGCTCCGATATTAAAGACTAACTAAGCAGGAGGAGCATGTCAGTCAACACATAAGAAATCAACGTGAGTGACGATCCCATGCAAGGGCGCGCGTGGGAATGAGCTTCGAAATTGTCTTGGTTAATCAAGGATGGACATAGGCTACTACGTGGACATTGGAAGGCTCAATAGTGATCACCGCGGTTTGCACTTCAATGGCGAGCTAGGCGCTTGTCAGCGGTGACTTGCCACAAGTAAGTAGCTGCTAGTGGCGACTGGCTCGCTCAGGAGTTGGAACTTCATGGCAGTGACAAGCATGCAAAATGGATCATCATTAGTAACCATCTCAATAGTGATGCACAGTCCCCGGGGGCAATGTGCCTTTACTTGTTGTCATGGTTTGTCCGAGCTAATAATTACTACACGCTGGTACGTCTAGTGGGAAGGTAGTCATGTGTTGGCTGAAATTGTTTATAGACCAACCACAATGGCTCAAGTGATCACAACTTTGACTACAAACTATTTTCAAGCTCAGAATGTGGAGGTGGAACAAGGACTGGAAAAGGTTGGATAGAGAGAGAGAGGAGAGGGAGAGGGAGGGAGAGAGAGGTATAACAGGAGGTAAAGGGAATATAGTAGAAACCGAGCGGAATAAAGTGCCCAAATATTTGAGAAAAGGACGGAAACAGAGGGTAGATGGTGGCAAAGAGAGAAGGTCGGAAGTAGCATGCTGAGTATTTTGAATGTGGCTCTTGGAAAAGTACGTAAATCATTTTAGAAATAAATAAAAACTTATTAGCTGGGTGTTGTTGCACAGACAATTGGTAGAGGTATATGTCTTGTAGCGATACCATGCTCCTATAGTGCTCAACGTGGAAGTTAGTGAAGATCCACCCCGCTTCATGACGGGGATGCGATCCATTTCCACCCGGCTACGGAGCTTCGTGGTTCCGCTCTCTAGGCGAAGAGGAGTGCCACCGAGGACGCTGCGGAATTCGCTGATCTTAGCATCCTTAGCGGCGAGGTTGACGCATATCTACTCCCATTCGTAGCGGTTGACCTCGTGCGACATGGCGACGAAGGAGGAAGGGCTACGGTGAAGACAACGCAGGAAAGGGATGACGGGCTTAGAGGAATCGGGGGTTGCACGTCTGCCAGACGGTGAAGATGGAGGAGGAGGAAGAGCATGGAGGGGCCGTCCTTGATGCCCATCCTTTTATATTATGGGATTGGAGGCGAGGCGCCCTCTCCAATCGATGCCAATCAATCAACACGTGCAACGGGCGGTTGGGCTCCCCGATGAGAAGTCGAACGCCTGTGAGACGCATCGATTCGTAGAGTGGGGTTTAATTGCAGGAGAGTGTAATTTCTCCCGCGCCAGTATGAACCCCGAGGCGAATTAAATACGGATTGCTAACAGAAGGGACATCATGTGTTCAAAATAGTGGCGGCAGGATTCAAAATATTTGATTTCTGCCACTAGCAAGATTCTCACGCCATGTGTCAGGATCATCAAGTACCGAAGTGACTGATTAGCCAGTGGGTGATGCAAGTGGGTTGAGCCTAGCCCTTCGCCAGGCATCTAACACATAGGACATAGGGGTGGGCTCCTCGTTTGTGCTGAGAAAACACCTACTGCTGATTGGTCGGACCTGACGGGAAAAATGATTGGCATTTGTTGCCCACGCGTTTGCATAGGGACTCACCCTGATAAAGATGAGAGACACTCATCTGGCCATGCCCATGGGCTACTGTCGATACCGTGAATGCTTGGTCCACAAAGTGAACCACATGTGGGCCACTGGTAGGTCCCTCCTTGGCCAAAGCCATCAAAGACCCAAGACCTGGGAACCACACACCTTCAACAACAACCTCGTTTCCTTACTCGTCAAGGCACCACAACTCCCCTCCTCATGCGTGTCGGGCTGGATCTACTTCGTCAAGACGAGTCCACCATGTTACGACCTTGTAGGTTGGGCGGTGAGTCACCACCCCACTCACACCACGGGCGACACTCGCAATAGTACATGGCACTTCCAAGCTGGAGCATCACCTCAGCCGGTGGTGATAGGACTGGCTTTCGTTCCTGGAGAGAAGAAGGTGATGACACGTCACCACACACTTAATGCACCCACCTACTATGTCGGCTCATGGCATTTACTTAGCAACTACACGGATGAGGTACCCCTTGACCTATAAAAGGAGGACCAGGCGAAAGTAGAAAAAGGCTGGACTCTTGTTAGAACACCACTAGGAGCACACTGCGCTTTCGGTTCCCAGAAAGGACTTGTAGCTCTGATCCACCCATTAAAACACACAAAAATGCAGGAGTAGGGTATTACGCACCGTGCGGCCCGAACTTGGGTAAATCATCATGTCCATTGTGCATGTTTCAGTAGTGTTGGTCTGTGCCTTCGTGCACCAACCCCAAACTAGCAAAAGGACATCATCAGTCCATGGTGTCAAGCGTGTGTTCTGCACACGCGCTCCGATACCCGGGCTCCAGATACTTCGAGCTGGAGACCTGCCCAGAGATAATGGCGTGGCAATGGGGCTGGTTCTATGTTCCGGACGTGGTGGCTGATCACTGTTAGGTCGGAATGCCAAAATCACCGATGTGCCCTTTTGGCAGAAGCCGTAGTGGGGCTTGGGGATGGAGATCTCCTAGGAGACTGCTACCTTGATTGAGGCAGTTCTTCTGTTTCAAGACAAGGGCCTTTGGGCCTCCAGATTATGAAGACATGGAGGGAGAGAAAAGTCCAGCCGGGGGATCACTAGTAGAAAAAGGGTCAAATGTCAAGCACATTAGTGCTGGTTTGATTTTGAGCCGGCACTAATGTATGCATTAGTGCCGGTTCCAACGGCTAGCCGGTCGCTCTCATTGGTACCGGTTAGTGGCGAACCTTTAGCACCGGTTCCTGCCACGAACTGGTACTAAAGTGAGTGGTGGCAGGATGTTGTCAGTCTGGGGCCCCTCCAGCACCTTTAGTTTTTCCTTTGCCCCCCAAAGTCACAACTGGCCCTAAGAAGGTCATATGCGTTGTTTGTGTTAAGTCTTTTATATTGTGTAGCCTTCTCAACAGGGAGCTTTTGCATCTGTGATACACATTCTTCTAGTATATATGATGCATTTTTGTGCTATATATGATGCTATTGCTCGCGGTTATATAAAAAGCAATTTGTTTAATGTGCTTTTCTTATCACATGCCTTCACGGTAATATTTATTTTCTCAAGGAACAATAACTTTTTGTCCTCTATCTGCGATAATGACTTGGATGAGAGTTTTTTAGGTAGTGAAGAGATCGATTTATGTTATGAATATTAGAGGAGATGACAATTAATATCTCCTCACATATATAATAGACCTTACTACCGATTAACTCTACACTTCAACGTCGATTTACATTGACTTTTCTTGCCAGGCCCTGCTAAACTCTACACATAGCTAAGAAAAATAATGATTTTATGTGGAACAGATTAGATCATGTTTACATACAGCGTTAGACAACTTCGTCATTAATTACATGAGAAATAAACTATTTGAGACACTATTTCCAAATTGTCTGTTTCCGCAACTCATAAAGTATTCACTTTTTATTTCGAACGAAGGACAGTAACACAGTCCATTTTTTACAGTAAATAAATATTAATTTGTCTCATATATACAACTGAAAAAACAATATTTCCACACAAATGTCCTAGACCTTTAATTCCCCAGATCACTTAAAATGATTTAACATCCATCCACCAAACAATACTACACGCGCCCTAATGAATTAGACGGAAGGAAAGAAGTAAGAACATCACTCCATCTTATGGAAAAGCTCATGGCTAAAAGTCATCCAGATAACCACCTGCTTGAGTTACGCATTGGAAATATCACCCGACACAGTACATCGATTCATCACAATTTGCGCCTAGTACAGAATTACAAGGAGATGCACTCAAATAATCTCGCCCGTAAGATGATGCAATAAACAGAAAATACAAACAACCAAACTTAATGAAAACTTATTGTTTGAGGCGCCAAAACCAAAGCCCTAATCTAGAGCTTCAGGGTTAGATCAATCCCGTTGGGTGTCTCCTCCTGATTGACTAAACTCATGCCTTCCTTGCGTCCATGAAGTCTCCCTACTCCATTCCCGCTGTATCCATTGCCCAGCACCGCAAATGAAGGTTGAGCTGGAGCTAGACCTCCGAGGCCGGTCCCTGTTTGCCATGGGAAGGAAAGAGGGACGGAGGGGCCGTAGTGGATGTGCCATGCGTCGAAGGGCCGCGCGTGGAGGCAAGCGCTGCGTAGGGCGCTGGCGACCGAGTACCAAGCGGGACGGCGGCTCATGTGCGCCTTCCGGCTGTTGCGCCGCGCGCGTTGGAGCATGCTGTGCGCCTTCTGGTGCCCGCCCAGCGCCAGGGCTGTTCCGAAGGAGCGGGGGCAAAACTTGCAGTTGAACATGGGCGGGAGGGACACCTCCTGCACCCTCTTGGAAGCCGATGACGGCGTGTGAGGCGATGCCGTCGGGGTCTTGTGCCCTAGGTTGTCCTTGTCGACATGGATGGCCAGCGACAAGGACAGGTCGACCGGGAAGGTGGACGAGGTAGAACCGCAGGACTCCATATTTGCAGAGTGAAATCGAGAGACGAGTTGCCTCGATGGGATCTAGATGATCTATAGATCTGTACGAATGTTCTCTGGTGCACTTGCTTGTAGTCTATATATCGTGGCGTTTTAATGTATTTCCAGGTAGTAGCAGACAACTGGGAATGTAGATGAATCTCCGTTTTGTATTTTGCAGGAGTGAACACGTTGTGTTTCTTTGATTTGCTGGCATATACGCATCGTGCCATTCGTTTCTTGCCATTTTCCGTGTACGCGTCGATGCATGTTTGCTAATTTCCTTATTTGTATCAATATATCATACTGTATCTTGTCTATGCATGTTACCGTGTGAACAGCTCATGCTTGGTATGGGATTGGAGCAGTGCCTTATAGGAAAGTATTTATCGAAAAATATGCGCAAAAATTTACATACCGTGATTTTGGGACGACGTACGTAGTCATTATACGGACATCCTTGCTAGTCATGCTTATCTATCCAAGTCTAGATAGATCGTCTAGAATCAATAATGCATGGTTCCATAAGTGACAACATCTGATAAAAGGTGGCACCTTAAACTTTTGTGCCACACATTTGTTTCATTATTTTCTTTTAAAAGAATTTGCTCGCTCTGTTCCATATTACTTTACATAGTAATTTTGAATTAACTCAAACTTTGTGAAATTACCAAGCTTATGGAAAAAATTGGACCCTAATATGTGGCGTTCGATCGCCAGGGAGCTGCCCCATTAAACGAATCGTTTGTCGGGGTAGGCACCAAAATGCTGCCAGTTATAGATTAGCTTTTTTTGGTCGTGTAGAAGCTCGGACAACAGTTTGGTTTCGTTCTGGCCCTGCTAATGGACCTCAACTTTGCTCGGAGGATCTAGCTCCTCCTTGAGTAATGAAATCCCTTTTAACCCCGCAAAAAAAGTATCGTTTGTCAGGGGAGCAGCTCCCGGTGACCGGTTTCACCCGCGAGGCCCCTCCAGACACAAAAGACCCACTTAAAAGTGTTTCTTTGTTTAAAGTTGCCACCTTATAACTATAAAAAAAAGGTCGAGTGATATTTTTTCCGTCCATGCTAAACTTAAAAACTGCCATCCTCTAGATGGAAAATGCTATCCTCTAAATAAAAAAACCGCAATCCTCATAAAAAAGGCCATGA
The DNA here is from genome assembly GCF_002162155.2 of Triticum dicoccoides. NCBI lineage: Eukaryota > Viridiplantae > Streptophyta > Magnoliopsida > Poales > Poaceae > Triticum > Triticum dicoccoides. Next base: position 654,564,669 of record NC_041392.1, read on the forward strand.
TGAAACAAAATACAAACAAATTTAAAAAAATGCCATGCTCTTATTTCTTTTTTAAAGTGACGTGCTGCGCTACGAAGCCGCCATCTTCTAAATAGAAGTATTTTATGTGGATAAACCAAAAATCCTACCATGTAATTAAAAAATAAAAAAAATCTCGCAAAAAAATCTTCTCAACATTAAAAGTTGCAATCCTCTTTATACCAAAATACGATTTCAACGGTAATAAAATTGTCGTGCTCTCAATAATAAAGCTGCCACCTAATAATAAATTGACCCCGTGTTTGGATAGCACCCTCATCCGGGGCTCCGCCTCACCTGGTTCCCGCAAGATCTCAGGGGACCCGTCTTATTTGCCTCCACAACCCGCAGGTCCTTACACAGGTCATGGGGTCTCTTTCCTTCAATAGATGAGCCGTCAAGGGCTGCAACACGATCTTGCGGCCCTCGCCGGCGGAGGAACTGCCGATGACTCCAAGGAGCTCTTCTGCGATCCCCTCAAGGTGGAGGTCAGACGGGCACTGGCCACGGCCCCACCAAAATTGTGGGCCATCATGCATGTATGATCGGCAAGATGCATGCCGCTTCATACGAACGAGGCTGTGGCAGAATCGAAATGAAATCCTTTTATGTCGAAAATCAAGAAAAATGGCAAAAACCAGGCTCGTGTAGAAGCTAGGACAACAATTTGGCTTCGTTATGGCCCGGCTAATGTACCTCAACTTTGTTTGGAGGATCTACCTCCACCTTGAGTAATGAAATCCCTGTTAACCCTGCAAAAAAAGAAGAATCGTTCATCGGGGGAGCAGCTCTTGGTGACCGGTTTCGCTCGCTCCTCGCCAGCACGAAGGCCCAGCGGGACCCCTCCAGATCGAAAAGGCCTAGTTAAAAGTGTTTTTTTTGTTTAAATTAGCCACCTTATAACAATAAAAAAAGGTTGAGCAATATTTTTTTTCGGCCATGCTAAACTTAAAAACTGCCATCCTCTAGATGGAAAATGCTACACTGTAGATAAAAAACCGCAATCCTCGATAAAAAATGCCATGAATAAAAAATACATTTTTTTTAAAATGCCATGCTCTTATTTTTTTTAAACTGACATGGTGCGCTACCAACCTGCCATCCTCTAGATAAAAATATCTTATCTCGATAAACCAAAAAACTACCATGTTAATAAAAACAAAAAATAATATCCTCTCAACATTAAAAGTTGCAATCCTCTTTATAATAAAATACGATGTCAACGATAATAAAATTGTCATGCTCTCAATAATAAAAGTGCCACCTAATAATAAATTGACCCGGTGTCTGGACGGCACCCTCAGCCAGGACTCCGCCTCACCTGGCTCGAGCAAGATCTTTGGGGACCCCATCTTATTTGCCTCCACGACCCGCAGGTCCTCGCGCGGGTCATGGGGTCCGTTTCCTTCAATAGATGATCCATCAAGGGTCGCAACACACGATCTTGCAGCCCTTGCCTGTGAAGGAACTGCCGATGACTCCATGGAGCTCTTCCGCGAGCCCCTCAAGGTGGAGATTAGACGGGCGCTGGCCACGGCCCTACCAAAATTGTGGGCCGTCGCGCGTGTATGATCGGCAAGATGCATGCTGCTTCATAAGAGCAGGGCTGTGGTGGAATTGAAATCAAATCCTTTTATGTCTAGAAATATAAAAAAAGGGCTAGAAAGGACAAGGCGGGAGGCCTCCAATGCTGGAGAAATATATAGCAAGCCACAGTAAATTACCCCAGGGCGGGGGTAAGCCTGACAGTACGGCTCCACGGTAACTGCCATGAGAATATCTTCGAGAGGTAGGCCGGTTACATGGTGCATACGGAGCTCTATTTCATTCTCTGAGTCCTCTAGATTGAGGAGGCTGGATCACTTTCGCCTCTGTACCCGAACATGGGGAATTCCCTCCATCCCTCGGGCTGGACGTTTCTCTCCCTCCAGGTCTTCATAATTTGGAGGCCCAAAGGCCCTTGTCTTGAAACTAAAGAACTGCCTCAATCAAGGTAGCAGTCTCCTGGGAGGTCTCCATCCCCGAGCCCCACTACGACTTCTGCCAACAGGGCACATCGGTGAATTTTGGCATTCTGACCTAACAGTGATCAGCCACCACGTCTGGAGCATAGAACCAGCCCCATTCCCACGCCATTGTCTCTGTTCAGGTCTCCAGCTCGAAGTATCAGGATCCCGGGTATCAGTGCGCATGTGCAGAACACACGCGTGGCACCATAGACTGATGATGTCCTTTTGTTAGTTCGAGGTTGGTGCAAGAAGGCACGGACCAACACTACTGAAACATGCACAATGGACAAGATGATTTACCCATGTTCGGGCCGCACGGTGCGTAATACCCTACTCCTGCTTTTTTGTGTGTTTAATGGGTGGATAAGAGCTACAAGTCCTTTCCGAGAACCGAAAGCGCAGTATGCTCCTACTGGTGTTCTAACAGGAGTCCGGCCTTTTTCTACTTTCGCCCGATCCTCCTTTTATAGGTCAAGGGGTACCTCATCAGTGTAGTTGCTAAGTAACTGCCGTGATCCGACATGGTAGGTGGGTGCATTAAGTGTTTGGTGACGTGTCACCACCTTCTTCTCTCTAGGAACGAAAGCCAGTCCCATCACCACCGGCTGAGGTGATGCTCCAGCTTGGAAGTGCCATGTACTATCGCAGGTGTTGCCCGTGGGGTGAGTAGGGTGGTGACTCACCGCCCAACCTGCAAGGCTGTAACATGGTGGACTTGTCTTGAAGAGGTAGATCCGGCCCGATATGCATGAGGCGGGGGAGTTGTGGTGCCTTGACGAGTAAGGAAACGAGGCTGTTGTCGGTGGTTTCGTTCCCGGGTCTTGGGTCTTTGATGGCTTTGGCCAAGGAGGGACCTACCCGCGGCCCACGTGTGGTTCTCTTTGTGGAACAAGCGTTCACGGTACCGACAGTAGCCCATGGGCATGGCCAGATGAGTATCTCTCATATTTATCAGGGCGAGTCCCTATGCAAACGGTTGGGCCACAAATGCCAATCATATTTTCCGTCAGGTCCGACCAATCAGTAGTAGGTGTTTTCTCAACACAAACGAGGAGCCCACCCCTATGTCCTATGTGTTATATGCCTGGCGAAGGGCTAGGCTCAACCCATTTGGATCACCCACTAACTGATCATTCACTTTGGTACTTGATGATCCTGACACGTGGCGTGAGAATCTTGCTAGGGGCAGAAATCAAATCTTTTGACTCCTGCCGCCACTATTTTGAACACGTGACGCCCCTTGTGTTAGCAATTCGTATTTAAGTCGCCTCGGGGTTCATACTGGCGTGGGAGAAATTACACTCTCATGCAATTAAACTCCACTCTATGAATCGACACGTCTCAAAGGCGTTCGACTTCTCATCGGGGAGCCCAACCGCCCATTGCGCGTGTTGATTGCTTGGCATCGATTGGAGAGGGTGCCTCGCCTCCGTTCCCATAATATAAAAGGGTGGGGATCAGGGATGGCCCCTCCACGTTCTTCTTCCTCCTCCATCTTCACTGCCTGGTACACGTGCAAGCCCCTGATTCCTCTAAGCCCGTGAGCCCTTCCCTGCATTATCTTCACCATAGCCCTTCATCCTTCGTCGCCATGTCGCACGAGGTCAACCGCTATGAATGGGAGTAGATACACGCTAACCTCGCCGCCAAGGATGCTAAGATCAACGAACTCTGCGGTGTCCTCGGTGGCATTGCACTCCGCCTAGAGAGCGAAACCACAAAGCTCCGTGGCCGGGTGGAAATGGACCGCATCCCCGTCATGAAGTTGGGCGGATCTTCACCAACTTCCATGCTGAGAACTATAGGAGCATGGCTGGTAACCATCTTATCCTTGACAAGCGCGAGCGAGCTAGTCACCACTAGCAGCTACTTACTTGTGGCAAGTCACCATTGACAAGCGCCTAGCTCGTCATTGAAGTGCAAACTGCGTTGATCACTATTGAGCCTTGAAATGTCCATGTAGTAGCCTATTCCATGGGCAAACTAATTGTAGCAGCCCTATGTCTATCCTTTATTAACTCAGACAATTTCGATGCTCATTCCCATGCGCGCTGTAGTGGAATTGTCATGGCAGATGTCCTAGTGTGAGGACTTAGTTGTGGAGCCATCGCGATGAGATTAGCTTAAAGGGGTTAATGAGGACAAAGGACACAAAGAGTTTACACTGGTTCGGACCCTTACGGTGAAGGTAAAAGCCTAATCCAGTTGGAGGTGGTATTGCTAGGGTTTTGATGAGCAAGGAGTGAATACACTTGACCCGGCTATCGATCTGTTGTTTCTTGTCCTTAGCCGTCGCTAGGTCGTCCCCTTATATACACGGGTTAACGCCCTGCGGCCTACAGAGTCCCGGCCGGCTTGTACAACGTATCCGGCTCGGTGACCTTTCTTACATGCCTTACAATACAAGTCTATATACATAGCAGTTTATATCCGCAGGCCTTAAGCCACCTTCGGGTTTGGGCCCTCTACTAAGCCTATCTATGAACCGCCATTGTTAAGATGCTCTTGGGCTTCATTGAGATGAACCGCCATAGGGATGACCTGGCCCCTCCTGGCTGGGTCATACTTAATAGTCACATCCCCAACATTAGGCCCAGGTTGATTTGAACTTGTTCATGTCAATCTTCAACACTTAGAAAATCCTTCCTCCTCTTATTGTGAAGTATTGTAACCCGCCATGACGTCGCTTCCAAAAGTTGCGATACCCCAACATGACGTCATATGCAATTAATGTTATATAGAATCCAAATTTTAATAAATCTCTTTCTTTACTGAAACTCCGAAAATCGAGGCGCCCGTGCCGACACATATCCATTTTACTGTTCCTCGATTCCCGTGCCTGCCGTTTGTACTTCCAAGCCTATAAGTAGGGCCACGGAGTCACCTTCCATTCTTATCCTTTTCCTTCTCGTCTTCTTCCTACTAGCAACGCACCACCCTGCACGAACCCCGCCGCCGTCGACCTTCGTCTCCGACCTCATCTCCGGCCGCTGCATCACCCTTAACAGACCAGAAAAACCGCGGCGCCACTCCACTGTCCTATCAGCATGAGTGAGTCCTCTTTCATCATAGATCTCTCATTAGGTTTCATCGGTGTTTGTCGATGTTTGTCGCCGCCCTTCTTTCTCGTTGTTTAGATCCATGGATTAGATCCGAAAACCACATAAATCTTGCGCGGTAGTAATTTTAGCACCTGTTTCTATTATCAGAATATATCCTTATCGCGACACATCTTCCTCTTAAGGCACCTCTACTTTTCCACTGTCGCCTCTATATATTTTGAATTTATTCCCTTTTCTGAACAGCGATAGAACCAAATTTACAGCCTCAATCCATGGAACCTGTTTGTCCTAATACTTAGCAAATTCTTACTCTTGGTAGATCTTGAATGCCCTTAGTCATGGCGGCTTATTCTGCTGGTTTATCGTTACTTCATATATCATTAGCCCTTACTTAAGCCGCCATTCTGGACATGCACTGCAATTGTTGACTTGTATCCCACCAATTAATTTGAGCCGGCAAATTATTTCGTGTCTTTAGGTTGTCCTTTCACCATGCCGCCCAAGAGAATTACGACCTGTAACTGGGTTCCCTCCACCGTCACTGAGAGCACCTTGAAGGATTTTGTCACTCTTGGATATTTGCCAGATAAGAGTTTCATGCATTACCGTGCTCCTGACTCGGGCGAAGAGAGACCACAGCCAAAGGATGGTGAAGTTATCATATTTACTGATCATTTGAACCGGGGCTTCTCGCCACCCGGCACTAAGTTCTTTAGCGATATCCTGCACTTCTTCAAACTCCATCCGCAAGACATTGGACCCAATTCCATATGAAACATATGTAACTTCCAAGTCTTTTCTGAGGTATACCTTTAAGAAGAGCCTAGTGTTGAGCTTTTCAGGGAATACTTCTACCTGAACCGGCAGAATGAGTTCACAAATGGGCCCATCTCGGAACTTGGTGGGATTTCAATTCAACGCAGACGAGATGCCATCTTCCCTCAAGTAGCTCTGCCAAGCCATCCCAAGGACTGGAATCAAACATGGTTCTACTACAAAGATATCTCGCCGTCTGATGAAAATCCGTTGCCGGGTTGTCGTGTTGAGCATCTCGACTCAAATTAGCAACTCCCTGATAAGCTTATTGCCGTCGAACGCAAGAAGCTCGTCCCTACAATCAGAAAAGTTCAAACCTTGCTAGGGAACGGTTTAACCGGAGTCAACTTAATCGCTGTTGGGTCGCATGGCGGATCATACCCTTAAGCCGTCTATACGGCTTGATGTGTACATATACCAGAGGAACAGATGATCCCTTACATCGTAGCTCTCTGCGTCTGACTGAAGAGGGCATCATTGAGATGGCAACCATGCTTGTAAATAGCAAATTTGAAGGCTGCAGCAAAGTGGGTTTGAACCCTTTCTACATGCTTAACCCGGTGCCACAGGTAAATCTTTTCATTTCTTTTTTCCTTCAGCACTTAAACATTGCATGAACTCCAATATGTTATCCTTCCACAGGCTAAATCTGACTTCTAGAAGGACAAATGTGACCATGAGTCTGCCAAAAAGGCTAAAGCTGCTGCGAAAGCCGCCAAAAAGACCATCAGGAGGTCTAGGAAGAAACCAAACGCCTCTGAACTACTTAAGCTGGATTAAACCTCTGAGTCGGAGGTAGCCCTTGACTCTCTTGGCTTGTTTTTTAACAACCTTATTGACACTGACTATTGCCAGGATGACACGGGAGCCAGCCAAGCAGTTGAAGAAGAGGTAACTACTATTTCCTCTGACTCAGAACCTTTACCAAGGAAGAAATTTCGGCGTGTAACCCGGAAAGTAAGGTTTTCACACCCCTTGTGTCATGGGTTTGTCACGACAGATGTCGTTGTGAAAGGACTTAGTCGTGGAGCCATTGCTACGGGTTAGCTTTAAGGGGTTAAACCGGACAAAGGGACACGGGGAATTTTATACTAGTTCGGCCCCTTTGAGGAAGGTAAAAGCCTACGTCTAGTTGTGATTGGTATTGCTAGGGTTTCGAAGGCCAGGGAGCGAATCCGCTTGTCTGGCTCTCGAGTTGTTGTCTGTTGTCCTGAACCGCTGCCGGGTCGTCCCCTTATATACATGGGCGGCGCCCGTTGGTTTACAGAGTCCCGAGACCGTCTTATAAACGTGTCTGGTTTTGTCTCCACTCTTTCTATCTTACAATACAAGTTTCATACAAATGTCGGTTCATGGCTACGGGCCTTAAACCGGTTCTGGGCCCTGGACCTTTCCTCTTCTGTCTACATGGGCTTCAAGCATAATCAACTACGGATGAAGTTAACCCGGCCTTTCCTGGCCGGTTTATGCCTAGTAGTAATATCCCCAACATTAGGCCCCAGATTGATTTGAACAGGTTCATGTCAATCCTTAGTAAAAACTTCGTCTTCAACATCTTCTCATAATTTAGTAAACCGCCGTGACATCATCTTCTCGGATCGTGGTAAACCGTCGTGACGTCATCTGTTTAAAAACTATGTATGACACATCTTCATTAATAGGTCTCCGACAATCGAGGCGACAGCTCCGCCTCACTTCAAAATTTCTGGCCCCTCGATTTTTGCGCCTGACACTTATCACTTGCCTTTATAAATAGGACCGAGGGGTCATTTTCACCTTTTCCCCCTCGTGCCTCTTCACGTCATCTTCCTCGCGCTGCTCAGCCTCTAGAGTTCCGCCGCCACCGTCGACCGTCGCCTCTGCTCCGACCCTGGCCACTGCATCACCTTGAATGCACTAGAATATTGCGGCGCCTTTCCACTTCCTCACCAGCTCCGATAAGTTCTCTGCTTTTTTCGCCATAGATCTGTTCTAGGGTTTCGACATTCTTCGTAGTTCTTCTGAAGTTCATCAGTGCTTCAGTGTTGTTCTTCCCTGTTCTGCCTTTAGTCTGTAGATGGACACTTCGTGCTTGATGTATCCCTTGTCGTAGCTAACCTTCCATTGTCATCTCAAACCCTTATGCGCAAAGAACTGATCTAGTCCTTCATAAATTGCTTCAGTTCTGCACCCCTTCTAGATCCAATTATTTTTTCTTTTCTGTCTTATCTTAGATCCGAAAATTTTATATGTCACTGTGAGATCTGTTTCTATGTCCCTGTGAGATCTGTTTCTCCTTGCACCAACATAGGTGGTTTTAACCTTGTATAAGCAGTCTACGCCATTAGCCCTCTGATAAACCGGAGGAGCATTTTACCTTCATAATTATGCTCTGGTTTAACAGTGTCTGAGTAATCCTGTGCTAGTATTACCTTTTTCCCTTATTGCATTAATCTCCGTTTTACACCATTTCGCATATCAGTATGTTTCTTACTCCCTTGTCTCTTGCATATAATCATGCGTAATTTATAAACCGGCCTTTCATTTACAGCTTGTTTTGTTTCGCAATGCCCGAACAATTCACTGCCTGCAACTGGGCTCGCTCCCGGTTTACTGAGACACAGTTGAATGAGATGGTTAGCATCGGCTCCCTGCCTAAGAAAACTGAAATCAAATGGCGAGTTCCAGGAACAGAAAATCCTCCAACCCCAAGGAAGGGCGAGGTGGTGGTCTTTGTTGACCATATAGGCCGTGGCTTCAAACCGCCAGGGTCAAAGTTTTATCGAGATGTGCTTGCCAGCTTCCAACTTCATCCATAAAATATTGGTCCCAACTCAGTTTCCAATTTATGCAACTTCCAGGTCTTCTGTGAAGTATATTTACAAGAAGAACCAACTGCAGAACTGTTCTGGGATTTCTTTCACTTAAACCGGTGCACAGAGTTTGTAAATGGCCCGAACACAGAACTTGGTGGTGTCTCGATTCAAAAGTGGAAAGAAGTTGAATTTCCTCATGCCAAACATCATATCCACCCAAAGGAATGGAATCAAACTTGGTTTTATTGCAGAGACACTTCCCCTGAAGACGAAAATCCCCTGTCTGGCTTTCGTGACCACAGACTATCCAATACTCACCCCATGCCCCAACGCCTGAGCTCTTCAGAAAGGGCGAAATACGCTCCTCAATTCGCCAAACTCCGGACCTTTACGGCGAACGGTTTAACAGGCGTGGACTTTGTGCACTCTTGGACATCCTGGAGTATCTTGCCGTTAAGCCGGCGTCCCGGTTTAATGTGTGAATATACCGGTGAGGTTGACGACCCTCAACGCCATTGCAACATCCAATTATCTGAGGAAAAAGTCACTTAAGGTGTAAAGAAGATTCTGAATGAGTCAGAACTGATCTGTAGTCAAACCGGTATGAGTCCCTTCTATGCCAAGAAAAAACCGCCTGTTGTAAGAATTATACTTCCTCTTCATCTCTAATATCTTTAACTTATGCAACCTGTAACCCTTATTCCTAATATGTAGGGTGATGACCCCTTCTGGAAAAGGAAAACCGTAGAGAAAGCGGCAAAACCGACTGGAGATAAAGCAGTCAAGCCATCCCGCCCAAAGACCAAAGCCGTGAAACGGACGTCAAAACGGAAAACGGCTGACCGGATTAATATGGAGCTTGATGATGATACTGATGATCCAGAAGTTGAGGTAGAACTTGACTCACTTGGCTCTCTTTTCATGCATCTCATTAACAATGATCTTCCTCAGGAGGACGCAGAAGCTAGTCAAGCCGATGACGTAGACGTAATTACCCTTTCCTCCGGTTCAGACTCTATGCCAACACAAAAAACTATCCAAGCAGTCCGGAAAGTAAGTTTTTCTCATCCTATTGCTCACTTGGATCCAACATTTATTTTGAAGACTCAACAGCATGAAGCTCGCCGGACAACCCGGCACAGTGGCCAACAGGTCACTTCAGCCGGTTTACCTGACACTCCGGTTTGGAAGCGCCGGTCTGAGGTCTCTCCTACTTCTAACCATTCTTACCCCAAGGTAGGTTATTTCAGATAGCCTCTTAATCCGTCCGATTCAAATTATCAGGTGACACCTCCTTCATCTTCTGGTGAATCGACAGCAACTCAACTCCCCCCTTTGAAAACTGTGGTCGGGTAAGTTGTAAAAACCTTTCCTTTTAATGCGCCATAAATCCTTTGAATAGGATGTTAATCCTTTTTTATTCTATTTGCATGGCCAAAGCCAGACCCAGCAAGAAAGCTCGGGTCACCAATCCGCCAGAAGACCCTGTTGTCGAAGAAGAAGAACCAAGAGGTGAACCGGAACAGACTTGTGAACCGGAAGGCCCCCATCCTGAAGCTACTTTTGATGATCCACCCCTTGAAGGCCAACATACCGATGAACCAACAGATGATGAGCCTGCCGCACCCGATATGTCCTATTTTTAGCAAAGTCATGCTAAAATTCGCGGAAAATTTCAGCATGACCTTTGCTAAAAATAGGACATATGGAGTACCCGAATTTGCCAGAACGGAAGTTAATCGACATTCCCGCAAACTCAAGGGCCTCTCGGGGTACCTGCAAATTCATCACGACACAATGGTGGGAGACAAAACCCAGCAAACTAGCAAGATCATCATCATCTTTGCAAGTCATTACTTGTCAAATACAGAAGAAGGAACAATTTATTTGTGATATAGTTACAAATGATGACAGAATAAAGCAACACCCTGCACTAGCCTAAAAACAAGTGAAGTTTCACCCATATAAGAACAACTTTATAAAATCAGAGAAGTTGCTAATTTTTTTGTATCCTTCATATACACTGGAGTACAATGCTTTATAATGTCCCATCATCATTACAGAAAATTGACAATTGTCCATAACAGTTAACTGAAAATTGACAATTGTCCAGAAGGGCCGCGGCTTGTCGTAGTAGGCACACTGGATAATACTACAACCGCAAAAGCTATGTTTTTCTCAATTCAGATATCTAACCACAAAAGCTATGTTTTTCTTAAATTCAGATGAATCTAACCACAAAAACTATGCCTTTTTCAGTTCAGATGAATCTGCCACATCATTACAACTATGATAAGAAAGGTAAGCAATGTTTAGCTTTGTACCGTCACAAAATCTTCTAATGATAGAGTGGAATCCCGTGTGTACCCAGCTTCTTCCAACACCTTTGTTAGCACTTGTTGAAAGGCATCAATTCAAATCGTGTTACTTTGAGACTGTACTGATGTACATAAGCTTGAACAAAACACTATGCATTATGCAAAGCAATACTGGCATGTTTAAAAAAAGCAATACTGAAACTATTCACTACGAATATTCAGAAACAACACAGATTTCAGGCTAAGTCTTATGGATGTACAAATATCATAAAATATGGATATTGTAGAGCTTTTAGAAACAACACAGAATTCCTACTCTTATCCTTTTCTACTCTGCACCGACATCCGGGTACCGCAGCTCGACGTTGGATGAATTAGAACAGAAAGTGAGGAAGTCAGGCAACCACTGGAAAAGATTAATAACTTAAGTATCACTGTTTTGCAGAGCTAACGAAGAAGACTGCTTATGCACAAAACTTGAAAAACAACAATATAATGTGCAGAAACTAGCTTTTATGGAATACTATACTAGTATACAACCTGAATTTGGTTCAAAAGTTACTCAGAACATTTACATATGCTAAATCAAACAGAAATCAATATCTTCTCTATAACGCTTAAACGCATGACTTGACTGATTAGGGTTTATAAATCCCAAAGTTTCTACTCGCGGCAAATAATACCAAATGGGAAACTAAATTATCTGTATCAAGGACAATAGTATGAAACCAATAATTTCTGTATCAAGGTTTAGTGTGAATATGTGCCTTATGTAATGATTTTCTCAAAACAAGCTTCAGACCATGTTTTGTACACACCTACTGGCTGTTAACTATTTTGTTCAGTGTTTCTCTGAAGAAATCTGAACATTATTTCCATTTAACATGCAAAACAAGTTCAAGACCAAAAATATGTATTTCTTGCTGTTTACTCAACTGAATCAGATTTGAGTTTTCTGCTAACAACATACAGATTAAATTGAAGAGCTGGATTCATGTAAATCATGGACAGTTCAAAACCAATAATTTCCAAATCAAGGTTGAGTGTGAATACATGTTTATAAAATGCTTTTCTCCCAACAACTAATACTTCTACTTATATCAAACACAACAGTTCAGACAAACTCCCAAGTCTTAACTGAAGCAGAGTAGCAGAGTGGCAGTAGTTTCAGTAAACTGTTTTTGGGACTAACAGTTTCAGCACACAAGCTAAATAGCACTCCATTAAAACAAAAATGCATCGATCAGTAGGAAGCCGGGGAGATGGAGATGAGTAGGCCTCTCATCTAAGAACACAGAGGGGGATCTCACTGAGCCAATCCAACGGAGGATCTGAGATCGATACCTTAAGGTTTGCGGGTCTCTGGCGGGATGGTCGGTCGCGCTCGTCCGCGCGCGGCGACGAGGGGCGGCGCTCCCTGACTCCCGCGGCGGTGCGCGGTGGACTCGGCGGGGAGGCGGGGGGGCTCGATCTGGGCCTGGACGGGTGGCTTCTTCGTGGCTGGTCGCAGTCGCAGTCGCAGGGAAGGAGAGGGGCGAAGAAAGGCAGGGAAGGAGAGGCGGCGACGTCGCCGACGGCGTGCAAGCGCGGCGGACGGAGGGGATGGAGCAAGGCGGGGCGGCGGCGTACGGTTGGGGCGGAGCAAGGCAAAGTTAGGTCGAGTGGGGGATCTGGCGAGGGAGGGAGAGAGGCCAGATGCGAATAGGTGGAGTGGGGGAGGGTTAGCAATGGCGCACCTCCCCCTAGTGCGCCATAAGTACGACGACAGCGATGACACACCTTGCCCTGGTGCGCCATTAGTAAAAAAAATTTGATTACCGTTCGAGCACTCAGGTTATATTCCACCTAACCGTATCTCCATCAGAACACACACACTAGCCCGACTGGTCAGCACGCAGCACACACACTAGGAGGTCCTGGGTTTGATTCCCAGGCTCCCCAATTTTTGTTTTTATGCATTTTTTCTTTGCACATATATTTTTATCCATGCATCCAAATATAACATTTCACATATGCTAGATGCTCAGAATTTCATGTAGAAAAATAATATGCAGTTTGTTGCCATGTTAACAACATTTAAAATGCTGTTTGATATTTATTTGTGTTTAAATATGTTCAAACTTGTTTAAATCATAACTAAATATCCACAGCTCCAAATTTGACAAACTTTATATGCTTTTGGGAGTAACATATAACCAAGCACAACTAGTCTTTTTTTTGGATTTTTAGTTGCATTCATTTTTGAATTGGTAAAACATTTATGAATATGAAAAAATATCATCAAATTTGAAAAAATATTCATGAATTCAAAAAGTACCCATGAAAAAACATTTATGAATATGTCGAAATACAATCGAGAAATGAAGACTACGATTTAAATACAATCAATCTTAGCTAGCTATCTGTTCACAATCTTCTTGCCCTTATTTTTCGTAAATGGAGTTCTTCTCTTGAACGGACGTCCTTTAGGTAGGGTGGTCCTGCTTCTTCTTGTGGTGTATGCTGCTACTTCATCGTCGTCGTCATGTTCGATCTTTGGGTCGCCGTACTTGTCTAAGTCTTGCTCATTGGCTACTCCATCCATTCCGATGATATTCATTTTTCGCGGTGACGTTTGCGCCCGCGGTCTTGGATTTTGCTTCGGGTATAACCATGGTGGTGAAATACCGGTCTTCTTTTAGGATGCTCTTGGCCCATCTGACACGAAACATCGGGACCTTCTCTCCAGCGTAGCTCAGCTCCCGGATCTCCTCGATCCTTCCGTAGTATCTATCCTTGTCGTTACCGGTGTAGGATTCCATCGTTACCCCGGAGTTCTGATAACCATCGCTCTTCATGTCCTTGTCCTCGGAATAGAATGTGTAGCCGTTGATATCATACGCCTCATAGGTCATCAGGTTGTGCTTGGCGCCCTGTGACAAGGCGAATATGAGTTGTTCTTCCATGGAAGAATCCTCATGTAAATGGTACGCCAGAAGCTTCTTCTTGAACCAACGCGTGAAACATGAGTTGTGCTCTTTGATTATATCTCCGTCCGTCCTCTGTTGGCCTCGGTCATTGTACGTCTTCTCAATAAAGGTTTTATGCTCTACCACCCCAGGATCGACCACATCTATGTGTTGTAGCGCGACTAGGTTTGCTCTTTCAAAGTCGGTGAGTCGACCCTCCAAGTTGACATGCATTTCGCGGTGACCCTCATGGTGATCCCATCTAGCGAGCCTGCCGAGGTGCCTGTTGACGAGCAGACCAATGGGGTTCTTGATGCCTAGATAATTCATGCAGTAGGAGATGCACTCTTCAGTCAGAAAGCCCCTGGCTATGCTTCCCTCTGGACGTGACATGTTGCGAACGTATCCTTTGATGACACCATTCATCCTTTCGAACTACATCATGCTGTGCAGGAACGTCAGCCCGAGTTGGATGATATCCTCCATGATATGGACCAGCAGATGCACCATAACATCGTAGAATGCAGGCGGGAAGTACATCTCAAGCTCACATAGTATCACCACGATCTCTTCCTGTACCCTTCTGAGTTGCCTCACACCAACCGACTTCCGAGAGATGATGTTGAAAAAGTTGCATAGGCCAAATAGCGTTTCACGGATGTGCGCGTCCATGATCCCACGGATTGCAATTGGAAGTATCTGCGTCATCAGCACGTGATAGTCATGAGACTTCATCCCGCTGAACTTCTGCTTCGCTGGGTCTAGGTATCTTCTTATCTTCCCCGCGTAACCGTAAGGAAGTTTTACTCCTACGAGGCAGGTGAAAAACTGCTCGATCTCCTCCTGACTTAGAGTGAAGCGCGCGGGAGGGTAGTCATTTCTGGTCTTCTTGGCCTTTTTGCCTTTGCGACGACTTTCTGTGTCCTGCTTCACCTCATCATCATCATCATCATCATCATCATCATCATCATCATCATCATCATTAGCGTGAAGATCCTGCCTGATGCCCATTGATTTTAAGTCTGCCCTTGCTTTCGGCCCATCTTTGGTCCTCTCTGGCATGTTGAGCAGGGTACCAAGCAGACTCTCGCACATGTTCTTCGTGATATGCATGACATCAAGGTTGTGAGGCACACGGTGGATCTTCCAGTACGGCATGTCCCAGAAAATAGACCTCGTTTTCCATACCTTCAGCAGCGGCTTTGGCGTCTTTCGCTTCTTTCCCGGCTCTGGCGCCTTTTACTTCTTTCCCGGCAGTGGGCAATCTTTCCAATTTTTCAACAGCTCTTCTACTTCCTCGCCGCTCCTCGTACGCGGGGGTCTTCGGGGTTCGGTTTCACCATCGAACAGATCCTTGCATTTCCTCCATGGATCATCGTCGCGAAGCCACCTTCGATGTCCCATGAACACGGTTTTCGAAGACCCGAGATCTCTATCTAGCTGGCGATACGTTGTGTCATCCATGCACCTGACGCATCAAGAAAATCCGTGGACCACCTGCCCCGCGAGATTTCCGTAACCGAGATAGTCGTGCACCGTCGTGAGCAGTGCGGCTCTCATAGGGAAATATTCTTTCTCTGCGGCGTCCCACGTATTGGCTGGCGTTTTCCATAGCGTGTCTAGCTCCCCTTTCAGCAGCCCCAGATATAGATTGATGTCGTTCCCTGGTTGTTTCGGCCCTTCAATTAGCATACTCATGTGAATTTACTTCCTCTTCACGCACAACCAGGGGGGAAGATTGTACATCCACACAAACACAGGCCAGGTGCTATGTGTGCTTCTCCGGCTACCAAACAGATTGACTCCATCGGTGCTCGTGCCCAGCACGATGTTCCTTGGATCATTCCCAAATTCTGGGACTTCGAAGCTCAACGCTTGCCACTGGCTCGCATCCTTAGGGTGACTCAGCATCTTGTCTTTTTTATTTATCTCCGGATCATTTCCGTCATCTTCCCGCTTCTTATCCTCCCTATCCGCGTGCCAACGCAGGAGCTTTGCTACCTTAGGGTCTGTGAAATACCGCTGCAGACGAGGAGTGATCAGAAAGTACCACACCACATTTCAAGGAGCTTTCTTCCTCTTCTTGTATCGAATGACGCCGCACACTGGACATATGGTAGACTCCGCATGCTCATCTCGATAAATGATGCAATTGTTCATGCACACATGGTATTTCACGTGCGGTAAATCCAGAGGACACACGATTTTCTTCGCCTCCTCGAAACTAGTCGGGCACTTGTTCCCCTTGGGAAGACGTTCGTGCCAGAATGACATGTTCTCGTCGAAGCATGCGTCAGTCATTTTGTGTTTTACCTTCATCTCCAGAACCATGAGCGTTACTTCCAGGCGGGTATCCTTGGGCCTGCATCCTTCATACAATGGAGTAACCGTGTCTATCTCCAATTGATCCAGCTTGGCTTTCTCTTGGGCGGCAGCTCTTGCATTATCTGTCTGCTTGAGAAGTAGCTCTTGAATATGAGGGTCCTGCACCCAGCCTCCATCATCGTCTACTCCGGCATCTTCATCTTCATGATCATGCCCTTCGTCTTGATCTTCCTCATCATCATGTCCGGCATCTTCTACATGATGACTGTGTACAGCATCACCATCGTGATCATGTCCTGGAGATTCTTCATCTTCTCGCCCGGCCTCGCCGCGGTGATTGTCTTGCTGCCCTTCCTCATTTCCTGCCCGGCCCCCATGGACGACTTCATAGTCATCTTCATCACCTTGCCACCGATAGCCATCCTTGAAACCACGCAAGAGCAGGTGGTCCCGCACCTGCCTAGAATCCGGGTCCGCAATAAGGCTCTTCAGCTTGCATCTTCGACACAGACATCTTATCTCTATCTCGTTCTTTTGAAGCATCTTAGCCTTTGCGGAGCTCAAAAACCTATTCACGATGCCTTCGGTCATCGTGCGGACCATGGTCGCCTGCCGGGTAGAGCAAACCGATATTTTAGAACCAAGAAAAAATTTGGCATGACTTTCCCTAAAAATAGGACCAAAAAGAATGCATAGTGCCAAAATTCTCGCCGAAACGGAAATGAATCAACATTCCGGCAAAATATTGGCAACACTATCGCATTTCAAATACCGGTACCTGCAAACACAAACATATATGAACACCACAAACATATGCAACACCACAAACATACATAGATCTAGCTAGGCCACAAAAGTGCATGTGCACGTTGTTGGAGCGAGCTAGGGAGAAAAAAGTAGATCTACAACATAAAGATAGCTTTCCCCTTACTTACCTATAAAAAAAGGTAATTTAACCACTTCATTTTGATGAATCTATGGTGCAAATGAGGTGAGGAGGAGGAGGCAGCCTACACAAGCATGGAGAAGAAGGTGGAGGGAATGAAGTGGGGAAAGTGAGTGTGTAGGTGTGGCTGTCCAAAATATCTAGCTGGTCCCAGGTTACTAATGGCGCACCACCCAATCATGCACCATTAGTAACCCTACATACTAAAGGCGCACCTGCTGGTGGTGCACCATTAGTAGTTTTGCAAAAAAATAAAAAATATATATATAGACTAATGGCGCACCGTGGCATAGTGCGCCATTACTAGTTTAACTATGCCACGGTGCGCCATTAGTAGTTTTGCAAAAAAATTAAAAAAATATAGTAGTGGCGCACTGTTTGGCTGGTGCGCCATTACTAGTTAGAACTAGTAATGGCGCACTGTGCCTGGATGCGCCATTAGTATGTTTGGAAAAATGAAAGAAAAAATTGTTACTAGTGGTGCACCATGTGTCTAGTGCGCCATTAGTGTCTTCCACACTAATGGCGCACCTGCACATGGTGCGCCATTAGTATATACTAGTGGCGCACAACATGTCTGGTGCGCCATTAGTGTCAATTTCATCTATAGACCTTTTCCTAGTAGTGTTCCATGCGATGGGTGGCTTTTGCAAACCCGACATGCGACGATGTGGTTCATGCCAACAGCAAATATGCACAACTTGATTCGTGCTGGTATCTAGACTGAGCCATGTATTCTGCTGCTGTAGCACGACCCTCTTTTGTTGGATATTATGTACTGTTGTTAGTTTGAAGCACTCCTCTGGTTTGAAGGATAGATACCTTCCTGGGATCAAGTGCATCCTCACTCACATGCGTAGGATGTACTGATAATGATGATGGAGATGCTATGCAGAAGCCATATATATATCATTTAGGCTTCAAGTGCGTACTTGTTAGTTAAACCTATGTATAAATCGTGACACTAAATACGACTAGTAAGTAGTAAAGTAGCAGTACTAGTATACGTCGGTCAAATTATTCATCATGTCCACACATTGAATTGACATGACAACACTCTGCGCGTGAGATGACACAAGAGTCCTGGCGGCGTGTTCAGGTATTCTGGACTTCAGATTTGGAGTACCACTTATCTGTCGAAATCTTTCATCATTCACTTAAAACAGTCGATTGATCATACGTTGAGTACCATATAACTAGAGTTGTCGATGCAAGTCGAAGATGGATTGGCCCGTGCTGCCGGCTGGCGTCAAGTTCGATCCCACGGATCAGGAGCTGATCGAGCACCTTGAGGCCAAAGTGAGTGCTGACAGCGCGAGATTTCAGTCTCTCATCGATTTGTTCATACCAACCATCGACAGCGAGCACGACATATGTTACACCCAACCTGAGAAACTTCCTTTGTTTATAGCTCTATTTTTCTTTTTAGACGCAGACCTGGTGAAGCAATTACAATTTGACAGTTAATAAAAAGTGAAACAAGTGACTGCAACATGCCAAAGATGTTATGAAAATGCCAACTAGGTACACTAAAACCTGTATTCCACAATACTGTAGGTATCACACTAAGTGGCCTAAGGAAGCATTTCTTCCAGCGCAATTCCAGGTCGTTCAAAAGGGGCGCGTGGACCCGTCGCAAGATACAGTCGGAGTGCGGCATGCACGCGATGTGGCACAAGACCGGCAATACCTTGCCGGTGATGGTCAACGGCCGGCAGACGGGCAGCAAAAAAGGTTCTGGTGCTGCACACCAACAAGAACTTCGACCAGCAGAGGACCAACTGGGTGATGCACCAGTACCACCTCGCGGACCTGGAGCAAGTGAAGGAGTGGGAGCTAGTCCTCTATAAGATTTTCTACCAGACGAGCACTAGGGCCAGGAGTAAAAAGATTATAAGTTAGTTTGGTATTGGTAGTTGTACTACCTTGTCGTCCGCAAGTTGGTATTGTTGTTAACGATCTTTTGGTATGAACTTGCATTTGCTTCCAACCATCATGCCGAGGGTCGACTTGGATATAAAGCTAAATCATTTATTTTGAAACGAAATTTCAGGCACCTGATTTTTATTTGATGGGTAGCATAAGCACCCGCCGTTCGAATTCCCAATTCTCCAATTTTTTTGAAACAAGTGCATGCACTTATTATCATGATAAAAAAGTATCCGTGCTGCATCCCAGTTATCAGTATGTAGTTGCAGAATTCCCTCGTTTATTGAGCACGTATATTGTTTTTCAGGTCAAGCATGTTTCAACTGGGTTGTAGATTGCCCAGGGTTGTTTTGTTTTTAACAGGCCCAGCCCATGACGACAACGGCACACAAAGATCCAGCAGGTATCTACTGGCCTCTGGCCCGCCAGCATTAGTTATATTTTGTCTTACAACATTCGCAGGCAGTTTTTTTTAACTGAATCAAACACACAGCCCAGTTCTATTTTCCTCTCGAAATGCATGTCCTATATCCGTTTTCTAATCTCTACCTATAGTTTTACTAGTTCATATGCATGTATCATTATATTGAAAACACATAAAATTTCCTTTTCATATTTACATCCTTATTTTTGTTGTTTTTTCCCACCCAGCGCTGATTTTTTTACCACTAGTTTTCCCTTAAACCAACTAAATTGTCCCACGTCTTATTTGCTTACAAAAACAAAATGATTTTTTGGGCAAATCAATAAGTTCTTAAAAAATGTTTATCATTTCGGGATTACCACAGTTCAGACTCCATCGAAATATGCAAAATAAGGTTGGACTTTTTGACCGTGGTCCTGGCAGAAAATGGGTTGTAATAAATTTTTTAAGAATTAGCAAATGGGCTACAAATTATAAAAAATAGCAAATGGGCTGCAAATTATAAAAAATAGCAAATGGGCTTTATGTTGTCTGCCACAGATTTGGAAGTTGACTTGTGGGCCTACTAAGTTCATGCGTACGCAAGGTTTGTCAAAAAAGAAACTTAGTCAACAATCGACTCTACCAGCGTGAGACCGTTAGATGTCAATCTAACGGCAATCGTGCTTCTTCAGTCTC
The DNA here is from genome assembly GCF_002162155.2 of Triticum dicoccoides. NCBI lineage: Eukaryota > Viridiplantae > Streptophyta > Magnoliopsida > Poales > Poaceae > Triticum > Triticum dicoccoides. The sequence goes on from NC_041392.1 coordinate 654,584,937, forward strand.
TGATCTTCCTGCCCCAGCTGCCCAAACCAGCGCCATCGGAACCGCCTGCTCCCGCCTCCTATGGCCGGCAGTGCTGCCGGGAAGGCCTCACCGCCCCATCATACTCGCATCCCTGGCCTGTCTATCCCTCTACTTACCCACACCTCCTGTTATTTTCTGGCGACGGCAGCCGAACCAGTCAACCCTCGTACTCTCCACCACGTGGGCAGCCACTGTCGTGTCTTCCGCGGCTCCGTGTCATTCCCTTCGTAGGCCTCGCTTTCGTCCACCGCCCTAGTGCTCTCAGCGCGGCGTGGTCAACAATGTCCATCCAATGGCTGTAGTGCTTCTTCAACCTCTGGTCTTCTTGCCCCAGCCGCCCAAAGCAGCGCCGGTCGTGCCGCATGCTCCTGACTCCCGTGGTCGGCTGTGCTGCGGCGAAGGCCTCACCGTCCCCATACTACTCCCACCGCTGGCCAGGCCATCCCTCCACTCACCCACTCCCCCTGTTATTCCGCGGTGATGACAGCCTCACACCGCAGCCGAACCAGTGAACCCTCGTACTCCTCCGCGTGGACATCCACTGCCGCGTCTTCCCCGGCTCCGCATCGTCCCCTTCCTAGGCCTCGCCGTCGTCCACCCCCATGGTGCTCTCGGCGCGGCGTGGTCAATGTGGTCAACGACCGACTTCCATCGGAAGAGTATTGTCCGCAGAGAGGCTGACAGCTGGGTCCATGGCAGCCGCAAGGAAGTGCCTCCTTATCACGTGCAAAATAATTATTCCTCCACCTGACAACAGGGACCCACCGGACGGGCCACCAGTATTTCACGGAAAAAACATTTCCCCCCTGACTGCTGGGACCCACCGGACGGGCCACCGTATTTCGCGAAAAAAATGTTTGCCCCTGACTGCTGGGACCCATCGGACGGACCACCGTATTTCGCGAAAAAAAATGTTCCCCCCGCTGTCATCTCGGACCCACCGGAAGTGCCTCCTTATTACACATAGAAAAATGAATACTCCCCCTGCTAGCTGGGACCCAACCTGGTGGGAGGCTGACTTGTGGGCCTACTAAGTTGACGAGGATGGAGGGCTTTGTCAACTTAGTTAATATGAACGATTCTAGCTCCAGTGACCGTACGATGTCCATCCAATGGCCGTAGTGCTTCTTCAACCTCTGGTCTTCTTGCTCCAGCCACCCAAAGCTGCGCCGATCGTGCTGCGTGGTCCTGCCTCTCGTGGCCGGTTGTGATGCCGTGGAGGCCTCACCACCCCCTACTACTCCCTCCGCTGGCCCATGCTATCCCTCTACTGACCCACACCCCCTGTTATTCTGTGGCGACGGCAGCCTCACACCGCAGCCGAACCAGTGAACCCTCGTACTCCTCTCTGCGTGGGCATCCACTGCCGCATCTTCCCCGGCTCCGCGTCGTCCCCTTCCTAGGCCTTGCCTTCGTCCACCGCCTTGGTGCTCTCGGCGCGGCGTGATCAATGTGGTCAACGACCGACTTCCATCGGAAGAGTACTGTACATGGAGAGGCTGATAGCTGGGTCCACGGCCACAACCCAGTTTTTTTGTGATTTGCCAAGTAAGTCGCTTTGTCAGGCTCGTTGGGCTGCAAATCTTTCAAGACGAGGAGAGCTTCATTCGGCTGGCCGACAAAATGGCCCATCAGTAATGAGAAATGGGTTGTACGTTTTTAAAACACATCAAACCGGCAATTAGTTTCAAATATCTTTTTTTCATTTCAAGATTTTAAATTACATTAATTTTTATGCGTGGAGAATTTGTTGGATTTTATATTGATATACATTTATTTTTAAAATCAGTTTGAATGTGAGTCGAAATTTCGGGATTAAAAACAGTTCGGACCACACCGAAATATGCAAAATTTCGTTAATTTTTTAACTGTGGCCACAATATGGGCTATAATGCTAACAAAAAGAATATGGGATCCAAAAAACCTTAAGAATTAGCAAATGGGTTGTAAATTATTAGAAATAATGGCAGATGGACTGTATGCTATTTTCCACAGATTTGAGGCTTTCCTAAAAAAAAGGTTGACGCACTAGCACTGACTGTTGGATGTCCATCCAATGGCCGTCGTGCTTCTTCAATCTCTGCTCTTTCTGCTCCAGCCGCTCAAACAAGCGCCGGCGGGACTGCCTGCTCCCTCCTCCTCGCGGCCGGCTGTGCTGCCGCGCAGGCCTCACCGCCCGACCGTACTCCCATCGCTGGCCTAGCCATCCCTCTACTCACCCACACCTGCTGTTATTCTCCGGCGACGGCAGACGAACCAGTAAACCCTCATACAGTCGTACTCCCCTCCGCGTGTGAAACAACTGTCGAGTCTTCCCTGCCTCCGTGTCGTTCCCTTCCTAGGCCCCGCCATCGTCCATCGCCCTGGTGCTCTCGGCGCGGCCTGGTCAACGTGGTCAACGACCGACATGCATCTGAAGTGGACTTTATGTGGAGAGGCCGATAGCTGGGTCCACGGCCGCACGCAAGGAAATGCCTCCTTATTACACGCAAAATAATGATTCCTCCACCTGAAATTAGGGACCCACCGGAAGGGCCTCTGTATTTCGTGAAAAAACGTTACCGCCGCTGACAGCTTGGACCCACCAGCTATATCTTCGCACGCAAGGAAGTGCCTCCTTATTACGCACAAAAAAAATGAATACTCCTCCTGTTAGCTGGGACCCAGTATAGTGGCAGGCTGACTTGTGGGCCTACTAAGTTGACGGGGACGGAGGTCTTTGTCAACTTAGTCAATATGCACGATTCTAGCTCAAGTCACCGTACGATGTCCATCCAACGGTCGTAGTGCTTCTTCAACCTCTGGTCTTCTTGCTCCAGCCGCCCAAACCAGCGCTGGTCGTGCCTTGTGCTCCTGCCTCCCGTGGCCGGCTGCGATGCGGCGGAGGCCTCACCGCCCCCTACTACTTCCACCGCTGGCCAGGCCATCCCTCTACTCACCCACACCCCCTATTATTCTGCGGCGACGGCAGCCTCACACCGCAGCGAACCAGTGAACCCTCGTACTTCTCTACGCGTGGGCATCCACTGCCGTGTCTTCCCCGGCTCCGCGTCATCCCCTTCCTAGGCCTCGCCGTCGTCCACCGCCCTGGTGCTCTCAGCATGGCGTGGTCAACGTGGTCAAGGAATGGCTTCCATCGGACGTGGACTGTACGTGGAGAGGCTGACAGCTGGGTCCATGGCCGCAGCAAGGAAGTGCCTCCTTATTACGTGCAAAATAATTATTCCTCCACCTGACAGCGGGGACCCACCGTACGGGCCACCGTATTTCGCCCCCCTGACTGCTGGGACCCACCAGCTACAACTTCACAGGCAAGGAAGTGCTTGACAGTCAGGACCCACCTGGTCGAAGCGTACGTAGCGTTGTCATTCTGGTCGTGAACGTGTACGTACATACTGGTCGATGTAGAGGCGCGCATGTGTCGTAGTAGAGGCGCGCACGTGTCGTAGTAGAGGCGTGCACATAGCATGTACACGTGCGTACATCGGCCAGGGTGCAAGAAAGAAAATTCAGCCATGTATGTGTACATACGGGCGGGGTCTCGAACGCCTACTCGCGCATACGTACGGCCAGGGCTCGTGTACATTGCTGGGTCAGAACGGACAAACAGCGTCGTTGTCATGTTCATGGGGAGGCAATGGAATGCGTCGTGTTTATGGGGAGGCAACAGAAGGTGTCGTGTTCATCGGGAGGGCTTGGACGGAACATGCGATGGAAACGAGGCCTAGCGTACCGCAGAACGGAGGAAACGGCCTTGTGTTCGACCGGACACGTTCAAAACGGGATCCTGTTCATCGGGAGTGGTCTGGCGTACCGCAAAATGGAGGAAACGGACCTCCTACGGTCGAAACGGGGGTCCTGTTGATCGGGAGGGGTGTGGCGTACCGCAAAACGGAGGAAACAGACTTGTGTTGGAGCGCTACGGTCGAAACGGGGGTCCTGTTCATCGGGAGGGGTGTGGCGTACCGCAAAACGGGACTCCACGGGATACTGTTCATCTCCACCGTCGACCTCCTCCAGCCTCCATGGGCTCCTGTTCATCCAGCCTCCACGGGCTCCTGTTCATCCAGCCTCCACCGCGCGCTACTCCACCGGCTACTGTTCAACCACCCCTCCACCGTCTACTGTTCATCCAGCCCTCCACACCACGGGGTCTTGTTCAACCACCCCTCCACGGGCACCCCTCCACCGT
>NC_041392.1:654589439-654597596 GCF_002162155.2 Triticum dicoccoides
AGTTAGCAGCAGTAACGAAGGAATCGCTCGATCGGGTTTAGTTAACAACCATCGATTGATCGCTCGGATTCAGTAACGCATAGCCTGCAGTGCAATCGCTCGGGTTCGGTTAGAGCCCAATGCCTCGCTCGGGTTCAGTTAGAGCCAACGCCTCGCACACACGCGCGTACGTGTACGAGATAAACGTGCATCGCTCGGCCCCCGACCTTCCACCGTAACCGTGAACTCCCCGAAATTTTCCTCCCCCTCGCTTCTACCACGGTTTTTTCCGTCATGGACGGCCCAAAGAATGTCATGCAGCTGCGTCTCCGGCCCGCCCAGGACGAAAAGCCCATTTTCTGTCTTGATTTTTTGTCATAGAAGTAGGACCCCACCACATCTATGATGATACCGGGTTTTGTCACAATTATCGTCATAGAAGTGTCATATGTATGACAGAATTTTTTTCGTTCGGCCCAAAATGTCACGGATGTGTCTTTTTTTTTTGTAGTGAGAGTCCTCCGGGAGTCTGGTAGCTTCGTGTTGTACGCCGAGTCCTCCACATGGGTCTTCGTATAACACGTCTCGGTCCAACCTATATGTGGCATAGGATGGAACCGACCCATGAGTCTTCATGTTGACCCACCACAACTATAAATGATGTGCCCACCACACCACACACGCAATCGACCACTACGAAAATAAGCATATACAATAGTACAATGGTATCTAGCTCACGATACGTCTCCATATTTTGTTGATGACACTGACGGACTTTGCATTTGATGTGTGCTCCGTATATTGTTGATGACACTTACAGTCATTGTATTTGAAGAGAAAGCACGATATGGTCACTGGACTTCAGAATAAGCTCATCACGGTCACCACATACATTTTGTCGTGCTAACCAACATGTGGTTGGATGGTCAGACGACAATGGTTTCTCGAGCCCACCAAGGTTAAAGTCCCGGTGCTCGCATTTATCTTGTGTTAATTTCAGTATTTTCCGGCGATGTACGTTCAATGGGAGGAGACATTCCACTCGACTGGAGGCACCTATGGTGACTTCATAAAATCTCAAGATCATATATGCTGGCCCTCTCTCTTGAAGGTGCTCATAGGGGTAGGGTTCGCGTGTGTGCGCTTATAGCGGTGAGTGCTTGCGCGTATATATGAGCCCTTGAGTCTGTACCGCGTTAAAAAAATATATATCATGATTATACGGTCACTGGCTGACCCGTACAACTCCGTATTTTGTTGATGACACAATCAATTGACGAGTCAAACGTTCCACGCGGCGCAACTAGTGTTGCACCATCGGGGCGCGTAACCGTGGGGCCCACCTATCAGCCATATATGAAAGAAAGAAGTTGTAGTTTGAGTCTGTACTATGTTAATAAAATAGGAGTACATTTTTGGGTGATCATACGGTCACTGGCTCACCATACAGCTCCGTAATTTGTTGATAACACAATCAATTGACCAGTCAAACGGTCCACATTCAGCAGTGCACATTACCATAGGGCCCACCCGTTAGCGCGTATATGAAGGACATAAATGGTAAAAAATTAGTGGTCAGTGGGTATTCGAAGTCGTGGGACCTCTGGTTCGCAGTCACCGGCGGTTGGGGGCGTTCATTGGGCGGTGGGGTGGGGATCCCCGGAGAAAAAGCTCGGCGGGGGGGGGTGGCTAGAGGGATGGCCAGTGCGGCCGCGGACCGGCGGTGGGGAGTGGTTTCGAGGAGGGCGGGCCGGCGGGGGCTGGCAGTTCGGCCGGTGGTGGCTGGCGGCTCAGGGGGGTGGACTTTGATGATATACTGGAGGCCCTTGATTTCGTATCCAACGGCTGGAAAATATAATGACCAGAGATGAAAAAGTCAGTCGACTGACATGTAGCCTCACCCCGCATGTACACATGCACACACGCAAGACACGGATGCAAGACACGCACGCATGTAGGTGTGCTACACTGACACGTACACACGCACGCATGCTGGCATGCAACACTGACACGTACACATGCATTTATGAACACACGCGCGTACGCACCCATGCATGCAACACTGAAACGTACCCTTGCACGCATGCAACACTCGCACGCCTGCATGCACACAGCACACTACACAAGATACACGTTCAACCTATACGTGCATGCACCCTTTGTTAAGGACATGGATTGTTACGAGTATTAATCAATCTTATCTGTGATAAGTAGAACATTGATGTTTGCAGCGGTCTTTATGAATCACAACGTATCGAACGGGCTATCAACATAGTAGGCTTATCTACATGAAAGAGATGACGTCACACTCAATGAACAATCATCGGTTTATGAAATGCCCGCTTCTGACCGCCCTGGCCCACCAAAGGTTCCTCTGCTGTGCGCTGCCTGCGTTGGGTCACTAACATGCATGACATGCACCCAAAGAGCTCACATGTCAGTGGAAGAACGGTGCTATGTCCTAGGTCAGAGTCGAGGGCGCCACTCGCGGCATGCCCAGCTAAACACGCCTCCGTGCCGCATTCAAACGCCTCCATGAAACCCGCCCGTGTGGAAGCCGAGAAACCCACTCTGGACACACGTCCGTTCATGACCGGGCCGGCGTTAAATGCAACGCCAGCCGAGCTCCTCCCGTCCGCCATCTATTTAATCTCCTATTTAAACGAGGCCAAATGCTGGCCAAGAATCACACACCTCCGCTGGTCCCCTATCTCCTCCACCATTTTGTCCACTCTTACAATGGCTTACGAAGAGTAGTTATTCCGCATCCAAGCCGGCTGGGTAGCCCGCCGGATACGAGCAATGCAGCTTGCTGATCCACCTCCCTCCCCTCGCCCGACGGAGCCAGTTGCCGTCCCAAGCCGGTGCGCGGTTCAGCAACTCGCCGCTCCAGGCTAGCTCGACGAGGAGCGGCGCACGGGCGTCGTTGTTGCCATCCACACCGCCGCCTCGTACCTCTCCCGTTTTTGTGGCCGAGACTCCCATGTCGGCGGCCGCGCCATGCAAGCAGCGACAGAAGCCGGGTGCGCGGAGAGCGACGAGTCGGTGTCCAGTGCCTCCGCGTCCGCCGCCATCATCAAGGAGAAGTAGAACATGGGAGGCCGCCGCCGCTTGGGTCCCATGAAGGCCACCGTGGAGGCAACGCCGGCGTGCACAGCAGGTGTCTTGCCGGATCCTTTTTTTGCGAGGACCTTCGTTGACCCCGCATGGGCTCCATGGAAGAGGGGAATGTTAGGATGAACTCGAGCCGGTGCCGGCCATGGCGAAGTAGTGGCCGGTGATGAAATCGAACTGGTGCCGGCCACCATCATCTTCGGCATCAGCCAATGATATCAGTTGGGCAGTGGGGAAGCGAGCCGTGCTTTGCGCTGAAGCATATACCTCCGAGGCTCCCGGCAGTCCGATGATCGTTCTGCCGGACATGAGGAACACAAATCGATCGGTGGGCGACCATTTAGGCCAGGTATTATATACCTGTGCTGTCCAGAACTAGCACCGCGTAGTTCATTTGAATGTAATGAATCCGTCATTTTTGTATGAAAATCCGGTATTTTACTCCTACCATTGTAACCGACTCTGTGTAACCCTAGCCTCTCCGGTGTCTATATAAACCGGAGAGTTTTAGTCCGTAGGACGAACAACAATCATACCATAGGCTAGCTTCTAGGGTTTAGCCTCTCTGATCTTGTGGTAGATCTACTCTTGTACTACCCATATCATCAATATTAATCAAGCAGGACATAGGCTTTTACCTCCATCAAGAGGGCCCGAACCTGGGTAAAACATCATGTCCCCTGCCTCCTGTTACCATCCGACCTAAACGCACAGTTCGGGACCCCCTACCCGAGATCCGCCGGTTTTAACACCGACAATAACCCTCCAATATATCAATCTTTACCTCTCGACCATTTTGAGACTCATCATCATGTCCGTGAAATCATCCGGGACTCCGAACAAACTTCAGTCATCAAATCACATAACTCATAATACAAATCGTCATCGAACGTTAAGCGTGCGGACCCTACGGGTTCGAGAACTATGTAGACATGACTGAGACACATCTCCGGTCAATAACCAATAGCGGAACCTGGATGCTCATATTAGCTCTTGCATATTCCACGAAGATCTTTATTGGTCAAACCGCATAACAACATACGGCATTCCCTTTGTCATCGGTATGTTATTTGCCTGAGATTCTATCGTCGGTATCTTCATACTTAGTTCAATATCGTTACCGGCAAGTCTCTTTACTCGTTCCATAATGCATCATCCTGTAACTAAGTGTATATCTCCTCCTTTGTAACCGACCTTGTGTAACCCTAGCCCCCTCTGGTGTCTATATAAACCAAAGGGTTTTAGTCCGTAGGACAACAGACAATCATACCATAGGCTAGCTTCTAGGGTTTAGCCTCTCCGATCTCGTGGTAGATCAACTCTTGTAATACTCATATCATCAAGAATAAATCAATCAAGACGTAGGGTTTTACATCCATCAAGAGGGCCCGAACCTGGGTAAAACATCGTGTCCCCTGCCTCCTGTTACCATCCGCCTTAGACGCACAGTTCGGGACCCCCTACCCGAGATCCGCCGATTTTGACACCGACAATGGGCATTACCAAGAGGGCCCAGAGATACCTCTCCCATACTTGGAGTGACAAATCCTAATCTTGATCTATGCCAACACAACAAACACCATCGGAGACACCTGTAGAGCATCTTTATAATCACCCAGTTATGTTGTGGCATTTGATAGCACACAAAGTGTTCCTCTGGTATTCAGGAGTTGCATAATCTCATAGTCAAAGGAACATGTACAAGTCATGAAGAAAGCAATAGCAATAAAACTAAACAATCATTATGCTAAGCTAACGAATGGGTCTTGTCCATCACATCAATCTCTAATGATGTGATCCCGTTCATCAAATGACAACACATGTCTATGGTCAGGAAACATAACTATCTTTGATTAATGTGCTAGTCAAGTAGAGGCATACTAGGGACACTCTGTTTTGTCTATGTATCCACACATGTACTAAGTTTCTGATTAGCACAATTCTAGCATTAATAATAAACAATTATCATGATACAAGGAAATATAAATAAAAACTTTATTATTGCCTCTAGGGCATATTTCCTTCAGTCTCCCACTTGCACTAGAGTCAATAATATAGATTACATAGTAATGATTCTAACATCCATGGAGTCTTGGTGCTGATCATGTTTTGCTCGTGAGAGAGGCTTAGTCAATGTGTCTGCAACATTCAGATACGTATGTATCTTGCAAATCTCCATGTCTCCCTCCTTGACTTGATCGCGGATGGAATTGAGGCATCTTTTGATGTGTTTGGTTCTCTTGTGAAATCTAGATTCCTTCGCCAAGGCAATTTCTACAGTATTGTCACAAAAGACTTCCATTGGACCCGATGCACTAGTTATTACTCCTAGATCAGATATGAACTCCTTCATCCAGACTCCTTCATTTGCTACTTCCGAAGCAACTATGTACTTCGCTTCACACGTAGATCCCGCCACGACGCTCTGCTTGGAACTACACCAACTGACAGCTCCACCATTGAATATAAATATGTATCCGGTTTGTGACTTAGAGTCATCTGGATTAGTGTCAAAGCTTGCATCGACGTAACCATTTACGACGAGCTCTTTGTCACCTCCATAAACGAGAAACATATCCTTAGTCCTTTTCAGGTATTTTAGGATGTTCTTGACCGCTGTCCAGTGATCCACTCTTGGATTACTTTGGTACCTCCCTGGTAAACTGATAGGAAGGCACACATCTGGTCTGGTACACATCTTTTCATACATGATAGAACCCATGGCTGAGGCATAGGGAATGACTTTCATTCCCTCTCTATCTTCTGCAGTGGTTGGGCATTGAGTCTGACTCAACTTTAAACCTTGTAACACAGGCAAGAACCCTTTATTTGACTGGTCCATTTTGAACTTCTTCAAAACTTTATCAAGGTATGTGCTTTGTGAAAGTCCAATTAAGCGTCTTGATCTATCTCTATAGATCTTGATGCCCAATATATAAGCAGCTTCACCGAGGTCTTTCATTGAAAATTTCTTATTCAACTATCCTTTTATGCTATCCAAAAATTCTAAATCATTTCCAATCAACAATATGTCATCCACATATAATATTAGAAATGCTACAGAGCTGTGACTCACTTTCTTGTAAATACAGGCTTCTCCAAAAGTCTGTATAAAACCATATGCTTTGATCACACTATCAAAGCGTATATTCCAACTCCGAGAGTCTTGCACCAGTCCATAAATGGATCGCTGGAGCTTGCAAACTTTGTTAGCACCTTTACGATCGACAAAACCTTTTGGTTGCATCATATACAACTCTTCTTTAAGATATCCATTAAGGAATGTGGTTTTGACATCCATTTGCCAAATTTCATAATCATAAAATGCGGTAATTGGTAACATGATTCGGACAGACTTAAGCATCGCTAGGGGAGAGAAGGTCTCATCCTAGTCAACTCACTGAACTTGTCGAAAACCTTTGGCAACAAGTCGAGCTTTGTAGATAGTAACATTACTGTCAGCGTCAGTCTTCTTCTTAAAGATCCTTTTATTTTCTATGTTTTGCCAGTCATCGGGCAAGTCAACCAAAGTCCACACTTTGTTCTCATACATGAATCCCATCTCAGATTTCATGGCCTCATGCCATTTTGCTGAATCTGGGCTCATCATCGCTTCCTCATAGTTCGTAGGTTCTTCATGGTCAAGTAACATGACTTACAGAATAGGATTACCGTACCACTCTGGTGTGGATCATACTCTGGTTGACCTACGAGGTTCGGTAGTAACTTGATCTGAAGTTTGATGATCATCATCATTAGCTTCCTCACTAATTGGTGTACGAATCACTTGACTGATTTCTATGATGAACTACTATCCAATTCGGGAGAAGGTACAATTACCTCATCAAGTCCCACTTTCCTCCCACTCACTTTTTTCGAGAGAAACTCCTTGTCTAGAAAGGATCCATTCTTAGCAATGAATATCTTGCCTTCAGATCTGTGATAGAAGGTATACCCAACAATCTCCTTTGGGTATCCTATTTAAACATATTTCTCTAATTTGGGTTCGAGCTTATCAGGATGATGCTTTTTTACATAAGCATCGCAGCCCCAAACTTTAAGTAACGACAGCTTAGGTTTCTTGCCAAAGCAGAGTTCATATGGTGCCATCTCAAAGGATTTTGATGGTGCCCTATTTAACGTGAATGCAGCTGTCTCGAAAGCATAACCCCAAAACGATAGTCGAAAACTGGTAAGAGACATCATAGCACTACAAAAAAAGACACATCTGTGACATTTTGGGCCGAATGAATTTTTTCTATCATACTTATGACACTTATATGATCATAATTGTGACAAAACCCGGTATCATCATAGATGTGGTGGGCTCCTACTTCTATGACAAAAAATCATGACAGAAAATGGGCTTTTCATCCTAGGCGGGCCGGAGACGCAGCTGCATGACATTCTTTGGGGCGTCCATGACGGAAAAAATCATGGTAGAAGCAAGGGCGAGGAAAATATCAGGGTGTTCCCGGTTACGGTGGGTGGTTGGGGCCAAGCGATGTGCGTTTCTCTCGTACACGCACGCGCATGGGTGCGAGGCGTTGGGCTCTAACTGAACCTGAGCGAGGCGTTCGCCAACTGAACCCGAGAAATTGCATTGCAGGTTACGCGTTACTGAACCCGAGCGATCGATTGATGGTTGTTAAATGAACCCGATCGAGCGATTCCTTCGCTACTTCTGCTAACTGAAGCCAATCGATGCTTCCTCTGGATGAACAGTGAGCATTGCTGGGGGGGTGGATTAACAGTTCCGGGTGGGGTGGATGAACAGGACCCCGTGGTGTTGCCTCTGGACGAACAGGACCCCGATCGATCGAGCCGGTTGGGGCTGGATGGACAGGACCCCGTGGAGGCTGGATGAATAGGACCACCCCATGGAGGGCTGGATGAACAGTAGCCCGTGGAGGGGTGGTTGAACAGGAGCCCGTGGAGAGGGCAGGTTGAACAGTAGACGGTGGAGTAGCGCGTGGTGGAAGCTAGATGAACAGGAGCCCGTGGATGAACAGTCGCAGGTGGAGGCTGGAGGAGGTCGATGGTGGATGAACAGTAGCCCGTGGA
>NC_041392.1:654597887-654674478 GCF_002162155.2 Triticum dicoccoides
GGTGGGGGTGGATGAACAAGACCCCGTGGTGTTGCCTCTGGACGAACAGGACCCCGATCGATCAAGCAGGTTGGGGCTGGATGAACAGGACCCCGTGGAGGCTGGATGAACAGGACCACCCCGTGGAGGGCTGGATGAACAGTAGCCCGTGGAGGGGTGGTTGAACAGGAGCCCGTGGAGAGGGCAGGTTGAACAGTAGACGGTGGAGTAGCGCGCGGTGGAGGCTAGATGAACAGGAGCCCGTGGATGAACAGTCGCAGGTGGAGGCTGGAGGAGGTCGATGGTGGATGAACAGTAGCCCGTGGAGGCTGGAGGGGTCGACAGTGGAGATGAACAGTATCCCGTGGAGTCCCGTTTTGCGGTACACCACACCCCTCCCAATGAACAGGACCCCCATTTCGACCATAGCACTCCAACACAAGTCTGTTTACTCCATTTTGCGGTACGCCACACCCCTCCCGATGAACATGACCCCCATTTCAACCGTAGGAGGTCCGTTTCCTCCGTTTTGCGGTACGCCAGACCCCTCCTGATTAACAGGATCCCGTTTCGACCGTGGCTGGTCGAACACAAGGACGTTTACTCTGTTCTGTGGTATGCCAGGCCTCGTTTCCATCCGCTGTTCCGTCCAAGCCCTCCCGATGAGCATGACGACGCATTCTGTTCCGACCCAGCCGGTTGACTCCCCATGAACACGACGATGACACAGTTTCTCCGTTCCGACCCAGCCATGTACACGAGCCCTGGCCGTACATATGCGCGAGTAGGCGTTCGAGACCCTGCCCGTATGTACGTAGATGTCTCTATTTTCTTTCTTGCACACTGGCCGTTGTACGTACCTGTACATCCCACATGTGTGACTCTACTACGAGACGTGCGCGCTCTACATCGACCAGTATGTACGTACACGTTCGCGACCAGAAAGACAATGTGCTACCTCTTGAGCACTGCGTTAGTTTTCCCTTGAAGAGGAAAGGGTGATACAACAAAGTATCGTAAGTATTTCCCTCAGTTTTTGAGAACCAAGGTATCAATCCAGTAGGAGGCAACGCGCGAGTCCCTCACACCTGCACAAAACAAACAAATCCTCGCAAGCAATGCGATAAGGGGTTGTCAATCCCTACACGGTCACTTACGAGAGTTAGATCTGATAGATATGATAAGATAATATTTTTGGTATTTTTATGATAAAGATGCAAAGTAAAATAAAAGGCAATGAAAATAACTAAGTATTGGAAGATTAATATGATGAAGATAGACCCGGGGGCCATAGGTTTCACTAGTGGCTTCTCTCAAGAGCATAAGTATTTTACGGTTGGTGAACAAATTACTGTTGAGCAATTGATAGAATTGAGCATAGTTATGAGAATATCTACGTATGATCATGTATATAGGCATCACGTCCAAGACAAGTAGACCGACTCCATAGCCATTCCGAGATATATATTGCCATGCAACTTTCCACCTTTCCATTTACTATGACACGCTCCATCATTGTCATATTGCTTTGGATGATCATGTAGTTGACATTGTATTTGTGGCAAAGCCACCGTTCATAATTATTTCATACGTGCAATAGAGGCTAGTAATGGTGGAAGGGTGAGAGTGTGTATAATCCATGGACTCAACATTAGTCATAAAGAACTCATATACTTATTGTAAAAATCTACAAGTTATCAAAGCAAAGTATTGCGCGCATGCTCCTAGGGGGATAGATTGGTAGGAAAAGACCATCGCTCGTCCCCGACAGCCACTCATAAGGAAGACAATCAATAAATAAATCATGCTCCGACTTCATCACATAACGGTTCACCATGCGTGCATGCTACGAGAATCAAAAACTTTAACACAAGTATTTCTCAAATTCACAACTACTCAACTAGCATGACTCTAATATCACCATCTCCATATCTCAAAACAATTATCAAGTATCAAACTTCTCATAGTATTCAACACACTCATAAGAGAATTTTATTATTAATTTTGTATAACTAGCATATAGGATTGTTTAAGCAAATTACCATGCTATTTAAGACTCTCAAAATAATCTAAGTGAAGCATGAGAGATCAACAGTTTCTATAAAACAAATCCACCTCCATGCTCTAAAAGATATAAGTGAAGTACTAGAGCAAAACTATATAACTCAAAAGATTTAAGTGAAGCACATAGAGTACTCTAACAATTTCCGAATCATGTGTGTCTCTCTCAAAAGGTGTGTACAGCAAGTACGATTGTGGTAAACTAACAAATAAAGACTCAAATCATACAAGACGCTCCAAGAAAAACACATATCATGTGGTGAATAAAAATATAGCTCCAAGTAAAGTTACCGATAGAAGTAGAAGAAAGAGGGGTGCCATGGGCATCCCCAAGCTTTGGCTTTTAGGTGTCCATAGATTATCTTGGGGGTGCCATGGGCATCCCCAAGCTTAGGCTCTTGCCACTCCTTGTTCCATAATCCATCAAATCTTTACCCAAAACTTGAAAACTTCACAACACAAAACTTAAAGTAGAAAATCCGGTGAGCTCCGTTAGCGAAAGAAAATAAAAGACCACTTCAAGGTACTGTAATGAGCTCATTCTTTATTTTTATTAGTGTTAAAACTACTGTATTCCAACTTCTCTATGGTTTATAAACTATTTTACTAGCCATAGATTCATCAAAATAAGCAAACAACACACGAAAAACAGAATCTGTCAAAAACAGAACAATATGTAGTAATCTGTAGCTAGCGCAAGATCTGGAACCCCAAAAATTCGAAAATAAATTGCTGGACGTGAGGAATTTATCTATTAATTATCTGCAAAAATAATTTACTAAATAGCACTTTCCAAATAAAAATGGCAGCAGTTCTCGTGAGCGCTAAAGTTTCTGTTTTTTACAGCAAGATTAACAAGGCTTTCCCCAAGTCTTCCCAATGGTTCTACTTGGCAGAAACACTAATTAAACACAAAAAATACAACCAAAACAGAGGCATGATAAATTATTTATTACTAAACAGGAGGAAACAACAAGGTATAAAAATAAAATTGGGTTGCCTCCCAACAAGCGCGGTCGTTTAACGCCCCTAGCTAGGTATATAAAGCAAGGATAGATCTAGGTATTGCCATCTTTGGTAGGCAATCCATAAGTGGCTCTCATAATAGATTTGTAAGGTAATTTAATTTTCTTTCTAGGAAAGTTTTCCATGCCTTTCCTTAACGGAAATTGGAATCTAATATTTCCTTCCTTCATATTAATAATTGCACCAATCGTTCTAAGGAAAGGTCAACAAAGAATAATAGGACATGAAGGATTGCAATCTATATCAAGAACCATAAAATATACGGGCACATAATTCCTATTTGCAACAATAAGAACATCATTAATTCTTCCCATAGGTTTCTTAATAGTGGAATCCGCAAGGTGCAAGGAGAGCAATCATCAAAATCACGGAAACCTAACAAATCACACAAAGTCTTTGGAATCGTGGAAACACTAGCACCCAAATCACAGAAAGCATAGCATTCATGATCTTTAATTTTAATTTTAATAGTTGGTTCCCACTCATCATAAAGTTTTCTAGGGATAGAAACTTCCAACTCAAGTTTTTCTTCATAAGAATTCATCAAAGCATCAATGATATGTTTAGTAAACGCTTTATTTTGACTATAAGCATGAGGAGAATTTAGCATGGATTGCAAGAAGGAAATACAATCTATCAAAGATAAATTATCATAATTAAATCCCTTGAAATCCAAAATAGTAGGTTATTTATCATCTAGAGTTTTGATCTCTTCAATCCCACTTTTATCAAATTTAGCATCAAGATCTAGAAACTCCGAATATTCGGAATGTCTTCCAGGTAAAGGTGGATCATATTCAGTCCCAACATTATCAAGATTCATATTGCAAAACAAAGATTTAATAGGGGACACATCAATAACTTGTAGATCTTCATCTTTATTATTATGGAAACTAGAAGAACGCACTCTTATAAAGGAATCTTTCTTATCACAAATCCTAGCGGTTCTTTCTTTGCACTCATCAATGGAATTCTCATGGCTTTGAGAGACTCATTGATATCATTCTTAGGTGGAATAGATCTAAGTTTCAAAGAATCAACATCAAGAGAAATTCTATCAACGTTCCTAGCTAATTCATCAATCTTCAGAAATTTTTCTTCAATCAAAGCATTGAAATTCTTTTGCGAAGTAATAAATTCTTTAATATTAGATTCAAAATCAGAGGGCATCTTATTAAAATTTCCATAAGAATTGTTGTAGGAATTACCATAATTATTAGAAGGATTGCTAGGATAAGGCCTAGGATTAAAGTTTCCTCTATACGCGTTGTTACCAAATATGTTGCTACCAACAAAATTTACATCCATAGATTCATTATTATTCTCAATCAAAGTAGACAAAGGCATATCATTAGGATCATAAGAAACACTTTTATTAGCAAATAATTTCATAAGTTCATCCATCTTTCCACACAAAACATTAATTTCTTCTATCGCATGCACTTTCTTATTAGTAGATCTTTCAGTGGGCCATTGAGAGTAATTAACCATAATATTATCTAGGAGTTTAGTAGCTTCTCCTAAAGTGATTTCTATAAAAGTGCCTCCCGCAGCCGAATCTAAAAGATTTCTAGAAGCAAAATTCAATCCTACATAAGTATTTTACGGTGGGTGAACAAATTACTGTTGAGCAATTGACAGAATTGAGCATAGTTATGAGAATATCTAGGTATGATCATGTATATAGGCATCACGTCCAAGACAAGTAGACCGAATCCTTCCTACATCTACTACTATTACTCCACACATCGACCGCTCTCCAGCATGCATCTAGAGTATTAAGTTCATAAGAACAGAGTAACGCCTTAAGCAAGATGACATGATGTAGAGGGATAAACTCATGCAATATGATGAAAACCCCATCTTGTTATCCTCGATGGCAACAATACAATATGTGCCTTGCTGCCCCTACTGTCACTGGGAAAGGACACTGCAAGATTGAACCCAAGCTAAGCACTTCTCCCATTGCAAGAAAGATCAATCTAGTAGGCCAAACCAAACTGATAATTCAAAGAGATTTGCAAAGATAACCAATCATACATAAAAGAATTCATAGAAGATTCAAATATTGTTCATAGATAAACTTGATAATAAACCTAGAATTCATCGTTCTCAACAAACACACCGCAAAAAGAAAATTACATCCAATAGATCTCCACAAGAGAGGGGGAGAACTCTGTATTGAGATCTAAAAAGAGAGAAGAAGCCATCTAGCTAATAACTATGGACCCATAGGTCTGAGGTAAATTACTCACACTTCATCGGAGAGGCTATGTTGTTGATGTAGAAGCCCTCCGTGCTCGATGCCCCCTCCGGCGGAGCTCCGAAACAGGCCCCAAGATGGGATATCATGGATGCAGAAAGTTACGGCAGTGGAATTAGGGTTTGGCTCCGTCTCTGATCGTTTGGGGGTACGTAGGTATATATAGGAGGAAGAAGTACGTCGGTGGAGCAACAGGGGTCCCATGAGGGTGGAGGGCGCGCCTGGGGGTGGGGGGTAGGCGCGCCCCCCAACCTCATGGCCTCCCTGTTGGTTGCTTCACGTAGGGTCCAAGTCTCCTGGATCATGTTCGGTGAGAAAATCACGTTCCCGAATGTTTCATTCCGTTTGGACTCCGTTTGATATTCTTCGAAACCCTAAAATAGGCAAAAAAACATCAATTCTGGGTTGGGCCTCCGGTTAGTAGGTTAGTCCCACAAATAATATAAAAGTGGATAATAAAGCCCAATACTGTCCAAAACAGTAGATAATATAGCATGGAGCAATCAAAAATTATAGATACGTTGGAGACGTATCACAATGCTACGTAAGCTTCGACCAGGTCGGTCCCAACTGTCAGGCACTTCCTTGCGTGCGAAGATATAGCTGGTGGGTCCCAGCAGTCAGGGGGGTGAATCATTTTTTTTGCCCGGACGCACTTCCTTGCATGCGAAGATGTAGCTGGTGGGTCCCAGCAGTCAGGGGGAAACGTTTTTTTTCGTGAAATACGGTGGCCCGTCCGGTGGGTCCCCGCTGCTAGGTGCAGGAATAATTATTTTGCGCGTAATAAGGAGGCACTTCCTTGCGGCTGCCATGGACCCAGCTGTCAGCCTCTCCACGTACAGTACTCTTCCGATGGAAGTCGGTCGTTGACCACATTGACCACGCCACACGGAGAGCACCAAGGTGGTGGATGACGGCGAGGCCTAGGAAGGGGATGACGCGGAGCCAGGGAAGACGCGGCAGTGGATGCCCACGCAGAGAGGAGTACGAGGGTTCACAGGTTCGGCTGCGGTGTGAGGCTGCCATCGCCGCAGAATAATTGGGGGTGTGGATGAGTAAAGGGATGGCCTGGCCAGCGGTGGGAGTAGTAGGGGGCGGTGAGGCCTCCGCGGCATCACAGCCGGCCATGGGAGGCAGAAGCACGCGGCACGACTGGTGCTGGTTTGGGTGGCTGGAGCAAGAAGACCAGAGGTTGAATAAGCACTACGGTCGTTGAATGGACATCATACGGTCACTGCAACTAGAATCGGTCATATATTGACTAAGTTCACAAAGCCCTCCATCCTCGTCAACTTAGTAGGCCCACAAGTTAGCCTCCCACTATGGTGGGTCCCAGTTGGCAGGGGGTATTCATTTTTTGTGCACAATAAGGAGGCACTTCCTTGCGTGCGAATATATAGTTTGTGGGTAGGACCTGTCAGCGGAGGGAACGTTTTTTTCATGAAATACAGAGGCCCTTCCGGTGGGTCCTAGATGTCATGTGGAGGAATCATTATTTTGCACGTAATAAGTAGGCATTTCCTTGTGTGCGTCCGTGGACCCAGCTGTCAGCCTCTCCACGTACAGTCCACTTCTGATAGATGTCGTTTGTTTACCACATTGATCATGCCGCGTCGAGAGCACCAGGGCGGTGGACGACGGCGAGGCCTATGAAGGGAACGACACGGAGCCGGGGAAGACACGACAGTGGCTGCCCACACGGTGGAGAGTATGAGGGTTGACTGGTTCGGCTGCCATTGCCGGAAAATAACAGGAGGTGTGGGTGAGTAGAGGGATAGACAGGCCAAGGATGCGAGTATATGATGGGGCCGTGAGGCCTGCCCGGCAGCACAGCCGGCCACGGGAGGTGGGAGCAGGCGGTCCCGCCAACGCCGGATTTGGCGGCTGGATCAAGAAGATAAGAGATTGAAGAAACACGACGGCCTTTGGATTGACATCCAATGGCTACGTCTACTAGAATCATTTGTTGACATATATAATAACTAAGAAAATCTTGCATATGCGTCAACTTAATAGGCCCACAAGTCACACCAGTCCCTCTTTTTTTTATAATTTATATATAGCTCATTGCGACTTCTTATGCCATTTATTGCAGTCCGTTTTTTGGTTGGCAGGGCCAATTTCACATATTTCTGTGGGTTCCAAACTATTTTTAATACCGAAATGCCGAGCCAGATTTAAAGTACTTTGAAGATATATTTAAATTAGGTTAATGCCCAGTGAAATAGGAATCTAAAAATGTGAAAAAATTCAGAAATTATAAACTAATTGCCAATTTGTCAGCTGTTTTTATATTTACAACCCATTTCATATTACTTTCAAGATTTGTAGGCGTCTTGAAAGAGTTGCAGCCCATGAGGGCGTAGAAAAATAAGTACGCCTGGATTGGGTATTCTTTAGAAAAAATAAACTGGGCTCATTTTTACAAAGAAAAAATAGCTGGGATGGTCACATGGTGAACATAAAATATAAGCCTGGGCTAGACGGGCCACAGCCCAGTTCAAACCCTGCTCCATCTCAACAATAATAAAAAAAATACTGTTCGAGCAGCTACGTCCCAGGTGTCAGCCGATCTTGTGTTGTTCTCTTGTCTATTGACTATATACGCTCACAATGTCGTGGGTCCCAGATGTCAGGAAAACACCAGGAGGAAGCTTTTATTTTTCCATACGCTGACATGTTGGGCTCCTACTGTTATCCTCTCCACATACTTCTGCCGATTCCTATTGTTTGTTGACCATGTTGACAACGCGAGAGGGCGGCGCCACGACGAGCGGACCAAAGTGCACGAAAGACGACGGTGAGGCATCGGACGTCGGTGTTAACGATTTAGGAGACGGTGGGGCGGCGATGCGTTCGCTGAGGCGCAGCCAGCCGAGGGAGGCAGAAGCAGGCAGCCCCGCCGGCGCTCGTTTGGTTTTGGCGGCTCGAGGAAGACGGGACTGAAGAAACACGACGGACTATAAAAGCAACAGGAGTACTTAATAATCTTAATTGAAACCAGCAAGGGCACTTAACAACCATAGTTGGCAGCAGTATGAGTACTTATACTGGTTCAACCATACAAAGCACGCCTCGAACAGTGCTACTTTGCCTACAGTTAACCAAGGGTGAGGCTGCCAAGCCCCAGGACAAGGCCCAAGCGCCACCCCGCGCATCCACAACCTTATGAAAGCGGCTTCATCTCGCAAAGCGGGAACATAATCTTCTGTCATATTCTCCAAGATGGACGAGCCTTCATTATTTGAGACCACCCATGACTAAGTAGCTTTTCACCTCCAAGGGGAATGGAGTAGGTTGACATAAACATCATGTTGTGACCAAGCACAAGTCTGACCCGACCATGGTCAGGCATCTGTATATGAACAATAGAACTTGGCAGTTTCCGTTTCAAGAAGATCATAGCTATAAAATTGTGTATAAGAAATAGTTTATGAACAACATATATAACAGAAAACAGCTCATACCATAAGTTTCTCGACACAGTTGGACCTGTTCAACGAGTGCAGCAGTGGCACACATATCCCACATGGCCTTCCACCATTGAAACGCCCCATAAGGACCTCAAGACGATCAATAAAGTGTAGGAACGTGTGGATGTCGTCCCAGTCAACTTCAGTGCCATCAGTAACAGCCGAGTTGTTACAGAATAACAAATGAGCAGCCTGCTTAACTCTAAAAAAACCTACACGTGCCACCAATTATAAGAAAATATTAGTTAGAAGTAGCATCTTCGTGAGAGATTCGTTGCTACTTCTAAAGTTAAATTGTGATTAGTTAGATAGAATAGGTGGATTAAGAAGTAATCGAGGCAACAAGCAAGAACCAGATACAAAACTAACATGGATGAACAATTGGAACGCCGTCGGGGTGGAAGATCACAGTGAAGATGAGGCCAGGTTCTGCTATTTCCATCAACATTCGTGCGCCAACTTGCAGTCCGTAACACTTGACAAAGTTTATCCAAGTTCGGCCATAAAAAAAGCAGCGATCTTCTTGGTTCATGAACCCAACTCGGAACTTATATCCATGGCTTGTCTTCACTGTGACCATTAAACTGGTGTATTCAGTAATGGCAAGGCCGAGCATCTTGAGTACATGTGTTCTGGCAGAGCAAATAATGCATTGCAGGAAAAATAATATGAGAACACAATGTATTCCCTATCCAAATCTAGAAATAACTTCCTCCATGTCAGTGTTGACCACCATACTGGCAGTACCTTTCATCCAAATATAGCAATCCAAATTTCCAAATTAGTCGACAACATGTTCAAAAAAACCCCACCCTCCCGGATAGAAAAGACGATTCTAGGAACATACTGTGCGCGTTTTAAAATCCCGTGTGAGGATGGGAAGGAACAAGTGTGGCGTCTCGCTGAGGGAGCAGAAACCTGTAGGGTCCTCGCACTTTGGGCACTTCAAATGAAACACACTAGATTTAGTAGGAAGAAAAATGCATCAACGGCGGCGGCTGCCATCCTAGGATTACCCGCGACCAAGGGACTTGGATTTATCAGGTATGGATGAAGAATTCGTACCTGGTTCTCCATGAGAAAACCCTGTGCAATTGCCGAGAGGGGGTTTTCTCTGAACAAGCAGACGAGGGAGAAGGGGATTCAGGCCCAGTGAAATATTGCCGCTTCGTCCATGGTGTGTCTACCCTGCAGTTGTGCACTCTAATTTGTGCATATGGCATGTGGATCCCGTTGCCGGATGCCCCACATATCAGCAAAAGGAAGTAGAAAGACAGGAGTAACTAGTTACACATAAATATATTTTTGACAGAGAGATACTCCCTTCGTAAAGAAATATACAAATCTTTTATATCACAACTTTATACATAAGAAAAATCAAGGGGAATATATATAACATATATAATTATAAAAAACAGAGTTGTTTTTAACACAGTATAGATGAGTTGGTGATGATGGTGTGCCTGCCATCCTGCAATATAGGTCGTCCGATTTATATCTGACGGATAGGAAGGAAACTATGGCAATTTTGCAGAAAAGGTACCCACACACCTCTCCACATTTGCAAATAAGGCCTTCCCTCGTTCATCCTTTTCTCTCACAAGATAAAATACTCATACAAATGCATCTTGATGTTACATGCAACGCACGGGCATTATGGGGGTTCAGCTGAGAATATAATACTCAGACAGGCTCACGGTTCTGGACTTTGGGCCGCAGGCCCACCCTGCATGTTTGGGGGCCCATGTGTTCTACCTCAGCGCTTTTCATATTGCAAACGATCGATACGGCGTTGGTTTTAGATGATGTCGCAAGGCGAATACACAAAATTGAATAAAGCACGGCATCTGTTGGAATGAAATCAAGCGACAGTTCCTAACCAACAATGAGAGTTGCAATTCTATCAATGATATACCATGTGATAAATAATAATGTCGTATTACTTATACACACAGGACACCTATTTCACCATGCCAGATTATTACATCAAAATCTCTCGGAGGATAGATCAGTTCGGCAGTTGCGTGCTGCTACTAAAGAATTTCAAAGTTGATTTGGACCAGCTCTCCGTGTCAAGAAAGTTCGATTTTGAGATCATCCCCTACCGCAAGATATGATTTAAATTTGAACCTTGACCATCCTTTAGCATCAATCCTCATGCGACCATCCTTTGTACTTACGGTATATTGAGCAGGTTCATTCACACCATGGCTGCGCATGGTAAGAGAAACTTGGCCGCTGTCGCCCGGATTGTTGAAATTCTCTGTTTGCAAACAAGAAGACATACCCAAACAGTTAGATCAACACAATGAATCATGCGAAACAACATGGAAAGAAAAAAGAATGAAGCACTTGGGCGTCCAATGCTTACCAAGAAGGTGGACATGTCGGTTTTTGTAAGGACTTTGGTATATGAAGTGCAAACTGCAGCCCAGTCTGTTGCCGATGCAACTGCTCGTTCGGTTGTCGCTGCACGGGCCGGAGCAAATGCAAATGCAAGTGTTGGTGCAGGTGCCGAAGCCGCTGCTGCTGCCGGAGTTGGTGCTCCTTGTAGAGCTGGTGCTGGTGTCTGAGCAGGTGCCGGTGTCGGAGATGGTGCTCCTCCGGTAGATCAGCCTGATCCGCTAACGCGGTCGATGCCCAATCCTCAGCTGGATCAGACTGTGCTCCAGCCGTTATCAGTGCTAGAGCAACTGTCGGTGCTCGATCCATTGCTGAAGGTGGTACCGATGTGCGAGACAGCAGTGATCATGTCTGGTCTGCTATGATCATCTTTCTAACTTGACTAGGCTCCGTGACCGTGATCCCATTTTTTCTTCATTTCTTTTAAACGCGAGAAGGACTAATTGTGGAATTTTTGTTAAACCAAACTGCAGTTCATCATAGGGATTCAACTTGTACTCAGACAACAGACTGATCCAATTTTTTCCAGTAATATAAGTGATGGAAGGGCTTGGCCCTGAGCAGCCACTCGTCTTCGACTTCGGCGGCGGTGGTGGAGCGCTCCGGAAGGAGAGTCCTTCCTTTCTTGGACCCTTCGGCCTCCTCGGTTAGGGCGACCTTCCTTTTCTTGTCTCCCCAGGCTGGAGGGGGAGCATCTTCATCTTCCTCCTCGTCCTCATGGGAGGAGTGCGTCGCGGAGTTATCGGACGATGAGTCCAATAACACTTGGCGCCGGGAACTCTTTCGGGTTCCCTTGGCCTTTTTCTTGGTCTTCTCCGGCACCTTATAAGGAGCCAGAGTCAGCATCTCCGTCAGGAGAGCGTCCGCAGTGTCTTCGGGAAGAGGGGCCGGACAGTCGATCTGTCCCGATGCCTCCACCTAGTCCTGTCAAAGGCATGGGAGCTCAGACCTCGCACGTGGTTAAGCTATGGGAAGTAAATATCCTACCAGATGTACAGGACTTATCATATTCGCAGGGCGCTTTGCGCTTAGCCCGCGGTCCTCGGTGAGAGACGGAGGGACCTCAGCGCCCTTGAACAGCACCCTCCAAATGTCTTTGTGTGTCGTGTCGAAGAGCTCGCTTAGAGTCTGGTGCCAGGCCGGGTCGAACTCCCATAAGTTGAAATCCCGTTGTTGACACGGGAGGATCCGGCAGAAGAGCATGACCTGGACAATGTTGACAAGCTTGAGCTTCTTGCTTGTCATATTCCGGATACGCTTCTGGAGTCCGCCCAGCTCCACCAATGAACCCCAGGACAGGCCCTTCTCCTTCTAGGAAGTGAGCCATGTGGGGATTCCGGATCGAAACTCAGGGGCCACCACCCAGTTGGTGTCGTGCGGCTCGGTGATGTAGAATCACCCCGATTGCCACCCCTTTATGGTCTCCACGAAGGAGCCCTCGAGCCATGCGATGTTGGGCATCTTGCCCACCATGGCTCCACTGCATGCCGCTTGTTGGACACCCACAACCTCCGGGTTGATATTGAAGGTCTTCAGCCACAGGCCGAAGTGGGGCCGGATGCGGAGGAAAGCCTCGCACACAATGATGAACGCCGTGATGTTGGGGATGAAATTTGGGGCCAGATCATGAAAGTCTAGCCCATAATAGAACATAAGGCCGCGGACAAATGAATGGAGGGGAAACCCTAGTCCGTGGATGAAGTGCGGGAGGAACATCACCCTCTCGTGAGGTTCTAGGGTAGGGATGACCTGCCCCGCGGCTGGCAGCCGGTGCGCGATGTCCGTGGCTAAATATCTGGCTCCACGCAACTTTTTGATGTGCCCCTCCGTGACGGAGGAGGCCATCCACTTGCCTCCCGCTCCGGACATGTTTTGGAGAGAGTTGAGGAGGAGGATGCGGACTTGGGCGCTGGAGCTCGAGTGCGCGACAACGGATGAGCGAGGAAGAAGGCGTGGGTAGGAAAAGGTGATATTTTATCCCTTTATAAGGGCGGACTAAATTATGTGCCCCCACTTGCCTGGTAAAACTCGCTTATCCCCCAAGCGCCGTAATTGATGGCGCGGTTGGTTTACCCACGTCCGTATTGATGACAATCCCGTAATAAGGGGAACACGATCTCTCCTTTGACAAGACGTGTCAAGAAACCGCCTCGTGTTATGTGCGGGGCTGGTTAAAGAAAAATGGTTCAAATAATTACCGAGCCATGGCGTGATGTCATGCTGCCAAAACGTGTCAGCAGATTAGATTTGTGGAAATATTATTATCTCTATGGTGGTATGTGGAACTTATTTTTTCAGGGTCGGACACTATCCTTGTATTCAAACTCTTCTGTGGAGTATTCGGAGGAGGAACCCGCCTTGCAATGCCGAAGACAACACTGCGTGCCGGACTCATCGTCATTGAAGCCTGGTTCAAGGGCTACTAAGGGAGTCCTGGATTAGGGGGTATCTGGATAGCCGGACTATATCCTTTGGCCGGACTGTTGGACTATGAAGACACAAGATTGAGGACTTCGTCTCGTGTCCGGATGGGACTCTACTTGGCGTGGAAGGCAAGCTAGGCAATACGGATATGTATATATCCTCTTCTGTAACCGACCTTGTGTAACCCTAGCCCCCTCCGGTGTCTATATAAACCAGAGGGTTTTAGTCCGTAGGACAACATACAATCATACCATAGGCTAGCTTCTAGGGTTTAGCCTCTCTGGTCTCGTGGTAGATCAACTCTTGTACTACTCATATTATCAAGAATAATCAAGCAGGATGTAGGGTTTTACCTCCATCAAGAGGGCCCGAACCTGGGTAAAACATCGTGTCCCCTGCCTCCTGTTACCATCTGCCTTAGACACACAGTTCGGGACCCCCTACCCAAGATCCGCCGGTTTTGACACCCACACTCCGACTTCATCACATAACGGTTCACCATACGTGCATGCTACGGGAATCACAAACTTTAACACAAGCATTTCTCAAATTCACAACTACTCAACTAGCATGACTCTAATATCACCATCCTCGTATCTCAAAACAATTATCAAGCATCAATTTTTTCTTAGTATTCAACGCACTCAAAAGAAAGTTTTACAAATCTTGAATACCTAGCATATTATTATTAAGCAATTTACCATGCTATTAAGACTCTCAAAATAATCTAAGTGAAGCGTGAGAGATCAATAGTTTCTATAAAACAAATCCAACACCATGCTCTAAAACATATAAGTGAAGCGCTAGAGCAAAGCTATATAACTCAAAAGATATAGGTGAAGCACTAGAGTAAAACTATAGAGCTCAAAAGATATAAGTGAAGCACATAGAGTATTCTATCAAATTCAAAATTATGTATGGCTCTCTCAAAAGGTGTGTACAGCAAGGATGATTGTGGTAGACTAACAAGCAAAGACTCAAATCATAAAAGACGCTCCAAGCAAAACACATATCATGTGATGAATAAAAATATAGCTCCAAGTAAAGTTACCAATAGAAGTAGACGAAAGAGGGGATGCCTTCCGGGGCATCCCCAAGCTTTGGCTTTTAGGTGTCCTTAGATTATCTTGGGGGTGCCATGGGCATCCCCAAGCTTAGGCTCTTGCCACTCCTTGTTCCATAATCCATCAAATCTTTACCCAAAATGTCAGGACCCCAATTCCAAGTCACATCGATCTAGCCGGTAACACCTCATATCACTTTGCGGCCTCATGCACGGTATTCCCACGGTTGTTGTCTTATCATGGCCCGGGACCGTTTGCGCCTTTTGGCTCATGTATATGATAGTGTCGCTAGCATCCATATGACAGAGAACCCGGGCCGACATGACTAGTCGTGAACCCAAAGTGGCACTAACATACGGGGACAGGCATACATGAATCGAGCATGTCGGTCAGGAGCGTGCGAATCCGGGCTATAGCACTGGGCTAACAGGACTCCGGTGAACCGGGCTGTAGCAGGCTAGGCAGGACTCCGGATGTCACCGCATGACATTTCCCCGAAGGGACAGACATAGGAACGAAGTGAATCACATGCCGGCCAGTCAAGTGTTCCGAAGCAGTAGTGCTGGGCGAGCAGGACTCCGGTGAACCGGGCTGTAGCGGACTACTATGGCTCATGGAAGCACAAGACTACATTTCCCCATAAGAGAGGCTACCAAGGATAAACAACTAGGTTGTTGGATCCCACACATACCAAGCATTTCAATCATACACACAATATGCTCAATATGTGCAATACAACATGGCATCACAACAAGACTCTATGACTCAGAGTATTTATTCATTAGGCTCCAAGGAGCCAAGCATTACAAACATGGGTCTCATGACCCCAACATACAGAGCATACAAGCAACAAGCACATGCGGAAGCTTAACTTGTCTGAGTACAGACAACTACAAATGAAGAAGGCTCAGAAGCCTGACTATCTACAAGACCCTCCCAAGGGTACAAGATCATAGCTGAGGTAACAAGCTAAACGTTGAAGTCCAGCCGGAACTACTAGCGAGACTGACGTCTCTCTGCAAAACATAGAATAAGAAAACGTGAGTACAAATGTACCCAGCAAGACTTACATCAGAACTATCTACATATGCATCAGTATCAACAAAGGGGTGGTGGAGTTCAACTGCAGCAAGCCAGCTTTGACTCAGTGGCTAACCTGAACTACGACTGCAAGAAACTCTTTTGAGGTGGCGCACACGAGTCCACATATTCACCATACCAATACACCACTATGGATCCTCTCCCGTCTCCATGCGAGAACACCATCCATAGCACTCACACTTATCTTGTGCATTTTAGACTATCCACTTTCACTTGTCTATGAACTATACAAGGGGTCCAAGTTTCCATATCCGAGGAATCCAGCTATTCGAATAGATAATGATAACCCTGCAGGGGTGTACTTCCTCACACATGCCCTCGCCACTTACCACCATGTGCACGTCGTGTATCTTGGCAACCTTCAAGCGGAAGCCTGGTGAGGGAGTCGGCCACGACCTGACTAATCACACAAGTCTCTCGTCTAGGTTTATCGCCTATTCGGGTTCCATCCGCAAGGAGATCCGGCCGGGGTGTCGCTCACGGCCCCAAACGATGTGTACAGGGTTCCCAAGCCCACCATCCGGGTGCCACTTGGTACACCGGGCCACTGTGCCTAGTCTGTCCCAAGCCCACCTGTACCGGGTGCCACTTGGTAGATTACTAACACTACCTACAAACACCAGAAACTAGTAGCAACTCCTACACAGAGATCGAGTTGATTAATAAGTCGAGAGAGCTTGGAGCACCCGGAGCCCAATGTGTGGTAGTAACTGTTCATGGATCACAAACACAGAACTTAGTTCCTGAGGGCGGCTGCAATGAGACAACCCACCATGTACTCCTACATGGCCTCTCACCGCTACCTTTACCAAATCGTGTTCACACACTTAGCTCACAAACAGTAGGACATGTTCATCATGATTCCAATTCATCCCCAATGAATCAGACCTGACTCAACTCTAAGCAGTAGCAGGCATGGCAAACAAGCATGAATGAGGAAAGGGGTTCAGCTACCGCAGCATGTTACAGTTGAATCGCTGTTGTCCTAATGCAGTAAAAGAGAGCAGGAGCGAGATAGTGGGATTGTATCGGAATGAACAAGGGGGTTTTGCTTGCCTGGCACTTCTGAAGATAGTATAGCTCTTCATCGGCGTCATCGAATTCATCGTTGGATCAACGTCTACTGAGGGGGACAAACACCGGCAACTGAGAAAGAACACAATCAACACATGATGATATGCAACAATACGATGCATGCTATGACATGGCAATATGAATGTGTTTTGGGCTAATGCAAGCTAGAACATATTGAAATGAGTCCATTTGAACCAAAGATTCAAATGCAAACCCATTTTATGAAGTCATATTAGTGCATTAACTTGTTTAACCTAAACAACAAGGTTAAAGTGTTCTAACATGCATGAAACTAGTACAGACGGAAAGATTGGATTTTTCTGATCATTTTTCATATATAAATTATTTCATTTGGAGTTACGGTTGAATTTCTGTGATTTTTAGAATTTTAAACTATTTTCTGGAATTTCCTGGATTATTTTAAATCCAGAAATTCCTTTACTGCGTCAGCACTACATCACCGTGATGCCGGCTGGTCAACGGGGTGGTCCAGGTCAAACTAACTACTGGGCCCCGTGTGTCAGTAACTAAACTAAACTAACTAGGTTGAGTTAACACTAATCTAGGTTAGTTAGCAGGGCCGAGCCCACAAGTCATTGACCCGGTGGTCGACTAGGTTAGTGTTAATCCGGTGGTTAGCTAGAGTTACGTCGCTAGAGACGAGCCAAGATGGTGGACGAGCCCGGGATCACTCCTTCGACGACCAAAACAGCGGCGGGGACTACCTACGCAAAGCCCGGGTCCGTGCGCATGCAACAGAGCAAACAGGGCGAGCTGGGGTGGCCGTAATCCTCACCGACGTTGAGCTCAGCGGCTGCCAGACCTCGGACGTTGGCGGAAACGGCGCTACAGTGCACAAGAGAGCAAGGAAAACAGTTCTACGGTGTACTGGGAGCACGTTGAGCACGATGGGATGCACGTCCGTGAGCCGTAGCGGCTATGGCCACGGTGGCGCCATGGCCGGCGGGTCAAAGCTCTCGGGCGCGGTGGCTAGGCTAGCTACGGGAGGCAAACGAGCTTGGGGAGAGAGGGGGAAAACGGCACTGCTCACTGGGAGGTCAAAGCGTAGCTCAGTGGGCTCGGGGTCGACCTGGGAGCGGCGAATTTGTCGATGGCGTCCGACGGCCGTGCAGAGAAGACGAGCTCGGGGGCGAGGCTTCAGGGTGTCCGGGGTCCTGCGGTTCGGTGAGGAGGTCGAGGGAGTCACGACGGAGGTAATGGACAGCACGGGGTGGCGAGGGGCGCATGGTGGCTGCGGTGGTGCTCGTCGGCACACTCCGGCTCGTTCGGGCGGCCGCGAGCGAGAGAGCAGAGGAGAGGAGAGGAGAAGTGGATAGGCCAGGGAGGTCGGGGCGGCGCGGAGGAGAGGCAACGCGGCGTCGCGCTGGCAGGGCAGGCACACAGGCGAGCTGGTGGCGTGGCGCTCTGACCGTGCACGCGCGTCGGCCACACGCCTGGCCGACTGGCGCCAGGAGGACGACGGCGGTGGTGGGCTGGGCCAGCTCCTGGGCTGCACAGTGCTGGGCCTCTGGGCTGTGGGTAAGCGCCAAGTAATTCCTTTCTCTCTCCTTTTTGTTTTTATTTGTTTCAGTTTTTCTAATTTCTTCTACTGTTTTGCAAATAAAATACTAACCAAAACACTTTGGTTAATTCTGTAAATTTTTGTGAGGAATATTTGAATTATTTTCAAACCACACAACAAATTTCAGAATATTTCGAGCAACCAATATTTAATGGTAAATTTTAAACTCCAACTCAAATATCATAATGATTTAATTCAATGACCAAAATGTCCTGGAAAAATATGCATCATCTCGGGTAGAGGCTTTCTTCTTTTTCTATAAATCATGAACATTTTAAAAGTATATTTTGAGGTCATTGAAAATATTTGGTTGAACCTATTTGAATTGCATTTGTGCTCGGGTTTATCAATCCCCAGTTCAAATTTCTTAAATTTAAATATGATGACATGAATGCTTTCATGCAACTAGTTACAAGCAAATCTAGGGCCGTGACACAAAACTTGAAAACTTCACAACACAAAACTTAAAGTAGAAAACTCGTGAGCTCCGTTAGAGAAGGAAAACAAAAGACCACTTCAAGGTTCTGTAATGAACTCATTCTTTATTTATATTGGTGTTAAACCTACTGTATTCCAACTTCTCTATGGTTTATAAACTATTTTACTAGCCATAGATTCATCAAAATAAGCAAACAACACACGAAAAACAGAATCTGTCAAAAACAGAACAGTCTGTAGTAATCTGTAGCTAGCACAAGATCTGGAAACCCAAAATTTCTAAAATAAATTTCTGGAATTGAGTAATTTATCTATTAATCATCTGCAAAACTAATTAACTAAATATCACTCTCCAAATAAAAATTACAGCAGTTCTCGTGAGCGCTAATGTTTCTATTTTTTACAGCAAGTTCAACAAGACTTTCCCCAAGTCTTCCCAACGGTTCTACTTGGCACAAACACTAATTAAATACAAAAACACAACCAAAACAGAGGCTAAATAATTTACTTATTACTAAACAGGAGCAAAAAAGCAAGGAATAAAAATAAAATTGGGTTGCCTCCCAACAAGCGCTATTGTTTAACGCCCCTAGCTAGGCATAACAAGCAAGAATAGATCTAGGTATTGCCATCATTGGTAGGCAATCCATAAGTGGCTCTTATGATAGATTCATATGGTAATTTTATTTTCTTTCTAGGTAAGTGTTCCATGCCCTTTTTTAATGTAAATTGGAATCTAATATTCCCTTCCTTCATATCAATAATTGCACCAACCGTTCTAAGGAAAGGTCTACCGAGAATAATAGGGCAAGAAGGATTGCAATCTATATCAAGAATGATAAAATCTACGGGCACATAATTCATATTTGCAACAATAAGAACATCATTAATTCTTCCCATAGGTTTCTTAATAGTGGAATCCGCAAGATGCAAGTTTAGAGAGCAATCATCAAAATTACGGAAATCTAGCAAATCACACAAAGTTTTGGGAATAGTAAAGACACTAGCACCCAAATCGCACAAAGCATAAAACTCATGATCTTTAATTTTAATTTTAATAGTAGATTCCCACTCATCATAAAGTTTTCTAGGGATAGAAACTTCCAATTCAAGTTTTTCTTCATAAGATTGCATCAAGGCATCAATGATATGTTCAGGAAACGCTTTATTTTGACTATAAGCGTGAGGAGAATTTAGCACGGATTGCAACAAGGAAATACAATCAATCAAAGATCAATTTTCATAGTTAAATTCCTTGAAATCCATAATAGTGGGTTTAGCAACATCTAGGGTTTTAATTTCTTCAATCCCACTTTTATCAAATTTAGCATCAAGATCAAAAGATTCAGAATTCTTGGAACGCCTTCTAGGTAAAGGTGGATCATATTCAGCCCCATCATTATCAAGATTCATATTGCAAAACAAAGATTTAATAGGGGACACATCAATAACTTTTAGATCTTCATCATTATTTTCATAGGAACTAGAAGAACACGCTTTTATAAGGGCATCTTTCTTAGCACGCATCCTAGTGGTTCTTTCTTTGCACTCGTCAATGGAAATTCTCATGGCTTTGAGAGACTCATTGATATCATGCTTAGGTGGAATAGATCTAAGTTTCAAAGAATCAACATCAAGAGCAATTCTATCAACGTTCCTAGCCAAATCATCAATCTTAAGCAATTTTTCTTCAATCATAGCATTAAAATTCTTTTGTGAAGTAAGAAATTCTTTAATATTATATTCAAAATCAGAGGGCATCTTATTATAATTTCCATAAGAATTTTTGTAGGAATTACCATAATTATTAGAGGGTTTACTAGGATAAGGCCTAGGATTGAAATTTCCTCTATACGCGTTGTTACCAAAATTGTTCCTACCAACAAAATTCACATCCATAGATTCATTATTATTCTCAATCAAAGTAGACAAGGGCACCTCATTAGGATCAGAAGAAACACTCTTATTAGCAAATAATTTCATAAGTTCATCCATCTTTCCACTCAAAACATTAATTTCTTCTATCGCATGCACCTTTTTATTAGTAGATATTTTAGTATGCCATTGAGAATAATTAACCATAATATTATCTAGGAGTTTAGTAGCTTCTCCTAAAGTGATTTCCATAAAAGTGCCTCCCGCGGCTGAATCTAAAAGATTTATAGAAGCAAAATTCAATCCGGCATAAAAATTTTGTATAATCATCCACAAATTCAAACCATGAGTAGGGCAATTACGTATCATTAATTTCATTCTCTCCCAAGCTTGTGCAACATGTTCATGATCAAGTTGCTTAAAATTCATAATATCGTTTCTAAGAGAGATGATATTACGGGAGGAAAATACTTAGAGATAAAAGCATCTTTCCACTTGTTCCATGAATCAATACTATTTTTAGGCAAAGATGAAAACCAAGCTTTAGCACGATCTCTAAGCGAAAAAGGAAATAGCTTCAATTTAACAATACCATTATCGACATCTTTCTTCTTTTGCATGTCACACAAATCAACGAAGCTATTAAGATGGGTAGCGGCATCTTCACTAGGAAGGCCGGAGAACGGATCTTTCATGACAAGATTCAGCAAAGCAGTATTAATTTCACAATATTCAGCATCGGTAAGAGGAGTGAGGGAGTCCTGGATTAGGGGGTGTTCGGGTAGCCGGACTATACCTTCAGCCGGACTCCTGGACTATGAAGATACAAGATTGAAGACTTCATACCGTGTCCGGATGGGACTTTCCTTGGCGTGGAAGGCAAGCTTGGCGATGCGGATATTCAAGATCTCCTACCATTGTAACCGACTCTGTGTCACCCTAACCCCATCCGGTGTCTATATAAACCGGAGGGTTGTCACGACCGGTTTTTCGGGTAATAAATTTCCAGAAAAGACCGTCGTGCTCATCAGCCTCAGGATTACTGTTAGCTGATGAGGCTCCAACTTGATACAGAAATTCCAATAAACATACAAAATGTGCAGTACAAGACCATTCTGGCCTATGAGTACAACAAATCGTTTCTAGTGGTTGATGGCGGAAGCGGTTTGTGGATCATCAGTGTCTATGGGACTCCAATTCCCACAGGAACAGCTGACCAGGTTAACTCCTATCTTCACGAGGCTGCTATCTCCATTGCTTAGGTTCCGGGGCTGTCATCGCGTCACTCCTCTCCGTGCAAGAAAATCTGGCCAAGACAATAGCCAGGGACAAGCCAGT
This sequence comes from Triticum dicoccoides, assembly GCF_002162155.2. Lineage (NCBI taxonomy): Eukaryota > Viridiplantae > Streptophyta > Magnoliopsida > Poales > Poaceae > Triticum > Triticum dicoccoides. The sequence continues at coordinate 654,619,989 of NC_041392.1, forward strand.
GAGTACTTTGAATGTACTCGCAAACACTATGAACACAGGTATAATATAACCATGATGTGCTGAAAATATTTATGCTCATGACGTCAGTCACAAAAGATAAATAAAACTCTGATGCATGCAAGCAAGTTATTTATAACAATGCAATTACATAGTAGTATTAAAATATATGAAACAAATAACAAGCAATGCCACAGTCGGGCGTCTTGGCGACACCACATAAAGGGCTTTTAAAAGAAATGCCACAGTCGGGCGTCTGAGCGACACCACATAAAGGGCTTTAAAAGAAATGCCACAGTCGGGCGTCTGAGCGACACCACATAAAGGGCTTTAAAAGAAATGCCACAGTCGGGCGTCTGAGCGACACCACATAAAGGGTTTTAAAAGAAATGCCACAGTCGGGCGTCTGAGCGACACCACATAAAGGGTTTTAAAAGAAATGCCACAGTCGGGCGTCTGAGCGACACCGCATAAAGGGCTTTAAAATAAACAATCATAGTGAATATCCCGGAGGTAGAACCATCCCGGAGATACTCGATAATAACAATAATATCACGGGTTAGTCAATAATAATAATAATCATAATTATCACAAGTCACCAGTAGTATTCCAGTTCTGGTTTAACAGTTATCACCTCCGAAGACCGACACTAAGACCGATACTTGACCCGTCCCAGACTGTAATCCTTAACCATGGACACGGCTATTCGAATAGGTTTTAATCTCTGCAGAGGGTGTACTCTTTACCCACGAGTAACGGATTTCCTTTAGTCCATCGGGACTAATTCCGCTTACGGTCTTTTAAATGAAAACACACCTGACTTGCACACACCAGCTTAACTTACCGGTGTCTGGAATCACCCACAACACCCGTTAAGCAAAACTCTAAGTGGGGAGGCTACAACCTCGATTAGCATGGGATCACAAAATTTATACCGCGCGCAAAACTGGGGGAGCTACCCCCTCGGCTACAACCGAAACACCCATGCCCCCTGACCGGATGACTGGCTTTAATCCATGGCCGTGGTACCCTCATCCCGGCCCCTCTGTACGGTGTGTGCTCGAAAGGGGTTGACAAATTACTGAACCATACCCTACCTGTGGCAGGGACAAGTGGTAGCACGAAACCAGTGTGGGGGTTGCTGGAACAAGACTCGTTCTACGGTCGACTCAGGAGGTTTATAGTTTCCTGCATGACATATATAACAAATATACTTCAACCAATCCAATCAACACTCATTATATCTTACTATGCCATACCGGACATACCTGTCCCGACGGAGACCGGCGACAAGCTCACACCTACCCAAGGCAGAGGCTTTCCCGGATTTCTTTCCGGCATGCATGCAAGACACATGAGGATGATTATCATCATAGCTATGTTTATTTCCAACAGCATGGAAATCACTATTATGCACTCATGCATATGATCATATCACATGAAATAACAAGTCCTTCGAAATGCGGTGGTGTTAAAAAAATGTATCAACAATCACACCAAAATATTATGCCAGGATTCAGAATGCTTGCCTTCAATGTGTGGTAAGTCAGGGTGTACTTCAAAACTTTTGAAAGTTTCTCCTCTCTTCAAAAATCCTATTTTAGCAATATAAAGAATTAACACACAAAATAAAAACAGCACCAAAAGTTGTTTTAAAAATTTTTCAAATAAATCTTAAAATAAACTAGACAATATTTGAGAGAGGTAGGAAAAAGAATTAGTTCATTTGGAGTTATATTTAAAAAGATAAAGCCAGTCAAAGATTTGGTCAAAATCTGTTTTTAAAATAAAAATAGAAAAGAAAACGTTTCAGACTGGAATACGTTTTCGGAGCGGAGGAAACGCACTTCGTGGTTTTACGCTTTCACTTAACACGCGTGGCGGCGGGATGGGTCGCTGACGGTGGGCCCGCCTGGCCCACTAGTGAGGTTTGACCAGTCGCCGCGCCCCTTCTCCCTCCTCTGCCCGAGCGAAGCGGGGCTCCGGCGATCGTCGCCGGCGAAGGGAGGCTCCTCGAGGGCATCCGAGGCCAGGGATGGATCCACCTCTCCTAGGCGGTCCTCCCGGTGGTCGACTGGCCGGCGGGGACGGAGGGGTTCGTCAGCGGCGAGCTCCGCGGCGGATGGAGCTTCGGTGACGGAGTGGTTTTGGGGTGAATGTGGTTCCCGATCAAAATCAAGTGGGGGTTTGGGTTCCTGGAGGGGAGGAGGTGTTCTTGGCGAAGAGAATTGGGAGGGAGAGGCCCTGGTGGCGCTGGGAGAGCTGGGGCCATGGCGGCGGCCGCTGCTGCCGGAGGTGGGGAAGACGACCTCCTCAGGTCGATTGGCTGCAATGGGGAGACTGGGGGAGTGTACTGAGGCCGCCTGCGAACGGAACATGCTCGGGGGCCTCCTTAAATAGGCGTTCGGGGTCGGTTCCGACGGTGGCCGCGGATAAGGTCGCCGGCGACCGTCTTTCTGTAGCCGCGGGGCGTCGTGGCGACGACGAGAGCTAGCGGACAAGGTTGAGGATGAGCTTGGGCTGTGCCAAGGGCCAGGTGGCGAGCCGGGGTGGCTTTGGCGGTGCTGAACGGAGCAGGGGCTGTCGGGCGGCGGCGGCGGCTAGCTCTTGGCCTGCCGGGCGCGGCGGGGGCTGCTTGGCGCGTTGCTGCGAGGAGGGGAGTGCGTGGCGTGGTGCTGCAGAGCGGGCCAAGGCCGTGGGGCCAGCGTGTCGGCTCGGGCGCGCGGCTGCAATACGCGTGCTCTGGGCGCGTCCAGAGCATGCACTGAAGGTGTTCGGCGTAATGTCGTGGCATGCTACAGGTCACCGGTGAGTCTGGCAAGCCACAGAACTAGGTTATAGGTAGAGGGAAACTCAAGGGACAAGTTGGTTTGTTCATGTGGTCAAGTTCACAATGTAGGCTTGAGATCATGCCAATTCAGCCCATGCTCTCTAGGTGTTTGTCAAAATGCCAAAGGCACCTAGGCTATTCTTGGAGGGGCCAAATCTTCCAGGTCAGTGTCTCTTTGGACGCAAGAGGGAGTGGTGAAGTTAGTTTGCATAAAGGAGACACTTGCTAGTGCAAGTTTCGCAAAACTTCAATTCTGTACAGAAAGCAAAAGGCATTGTTGCAAGCACTTAGAATCATCCAATGGGTCCACTCTCCTGGACTTAGGGGTTTAGTAGGGTGGTCTACAAGTAGGAAAAGGAATCACAGCAAAAGGAGCAAGTTAAAGTATAGTTGTAGTACAAAACCTCAAGTTGGACCAGAATGGAAATGAGGATGATTCACTCAAATTTTTCAAATAACATAGCTGGGTTTTTGCATAAAGCTGAATAATATGCTTCTACTGACATCCCATAATTTTGGTGGAGGCTAGAAAGAATTATTTAAAAGGGTTGTAGTGCAAGGTTGCTCTCTGGACCAGAGAAGAAAATTGGGTGTAGAGCTCAAAGTATTTCAAGAATAAGAGATATTTTTTGTATAAAAGTGATTCAAACACATCACATGACATCTCCAAATTTTGGTTGGATTTTTAGATAAATATATCAAATGGTTGTAGTTCAAATATGGCCATATAACCCTGAAAAACTATTTTTCAAGAAAATAAAGATCAAGCAGATTAATTATGTAATCAGTTCTACTAATAAAAGAAAAGTTTTTTTTTCTTGAGAGGTTAAACAAGTCCAATAACATATTTGAAAAGTTTTCTCTTTTCTCTTTGGGGAAAACTCCATAATAGCAAGGGAGAAAAGGTTCAAAAATCAAAAAGGGAGCCCAGAAAATCAAAGTTTTAGTTTCCTGGCAAAATTTTAATTAATGAAACAAGGTCAAAATTTTGGGGTGTCACAACACTACCCCCCTTAGAAGAAAATCTCGTCCTCGAGATTTGTTAGGAATTGTTTTGAAAATACCTTTCCTGTGAGCTAGAACCAAAAGATTCATCCATAGCACAAACTTGCGTCGTCGAGGTTGGCAGCTACGCCCGGGATAATAAAAAAAATGCAATCGCACATCAACATACTCATGCATGGCTACTATTAAAAACAGGAGTGCACAAGCAGACAGCATCTAATTATGGTGACACAGGGTCACAAGATTGCAAGGCGAGGTCATTCTAAGGCTCGGTATCCTTCGAGCGATTTTAGTCTACCTCGTTCATATCTAAGAGGGCTTGCTTCGCGGATGCCGACGTTTCTCCACGGTTTACACCGTCGGAAACAGCTGGAGAGGGTTGAGGGGCTGCAGGCTCGGGGCAGCGATGATGACCATCGTGGGGATTGTTGGCCACAATCCCGTTGGAGTGTGCTCCCCAAAGACGACGAAGTATTTCTAGGGTCATCAAGGTATTTCGGATGATGGCCGGGGCTGTGCTGTGTTGAGGCTAGCGTGCCCTTTTTAGAGAAAAAGGGAACGAAGTCTTCCCTCGCACGCTTGCGAATAAGACAGATTACTAGCGCGCGACTGACAGGCTAGGTTGATAGGCTGGGCACCGACTGCCAAAAGTGTCGGGGTCTCTGTGTGGCTATCTTGCATGGGAAGCTTGGCTGGGGTTTTTGGTTAGGGTCTGATGGGTTGGTTTGCCTAATTTTTTCGACCTGGCTAAGATAGGATTAGCCAATGGTCAGCCTGGCTCTGATACCAAGTCTGTCACGACCGGTTTTTCGGGTAATAAATTTCCAGAAAAGACCGTCGTGCTCATCAGCCCCAGGATTACTGTTAGCTGATGAGGCTCCAACTTGATACAGAAATTCCAAGCAACATAAAAAATATGCAGTATAAGACCATTCTGGCCTGTGAGTACAAGAAATGGTTTCTAGTGGTTGATGGTGGAAGCGGTTTGTGGATCATCAGTGTCTATGGGACTCCAATTCCCACAGGAACAGCTGACCAGGTTAACTCCTATCTTCGCGAGGCTGCTATCTCCATTGCTTAGGTTCCGGGGCTGTCATCGCGTCACTCCTCTCCGTGCAAGAAAATCTGGCCAAGACAATAGCCAGGGACAAGCCAGTGAGTACTTTGAATGTACTCGCAAACACTATGAACACAGGTATAATATAACCATGATGTGCTGAAAATATTTATGCTCATGACGTCAGTCACAAAAGATAAATAAAACTCTGATGCATGCAAGCAAGTTATTTATAACAATGCAATTACATAGTAGTATTAAAATATATGAAACAAATAACAAGCAATGCCACAGTCGGGCGTCTTGGCGACACCACATAAAGGGCTTTTAAAAGAAATGCCACAGTCGGGCGTCTGAGCGACACCACATAAAGGGCTTTAAAAGAAATGCCACAGTCGGGCGTCTGAGCGACACCACATAAAGGGCTTTAAAAGAAATGCCACAGTCGGGCGTCTGAGCGACACCACATAAAGGGTTTTAAAAGAAATGCCACAGTCGGGCGTCTGAGCGACACCGCATAAAGGGCTTTAAAATAAACAATCATAGTGAATATCCCGGAGGTAGAACCATCCCGGAGATACTCGATAATAACAATAATATCACGGGTTAGTCAATAATAATAATAATCATAATTATCACAAGTCACCAGTAGTATTCCAGTTCTGGTTTAACAGTTATCACCTCCGAAGACCGACACTAAGACCAACACTTGACCCGTCCCAAACTGTAATCCTTAACCATGGACACGGCTATTCGAATAGGTTTTAATCTCTGCAGAGGGTGTACTCTTTACCCACGAGTAACGGATTTCCTTTAGTCCATCGGGACTAATTCCGCTTACGGTCTTTTAAATGAAAACACACCTGACTTGCACACACCAGCTTAACTTACCGGTGTCTGGAATCACCCACGACACCCGTTAAGCAAAACTCTAAGTGGGGAGGCTACAACCTCGATTAGCATGGGATCACAAAATTTATACCGCGCGCAAAACTGGGGGAGCTACCCCCTCGACTACAACCGAAACACCCATGCCCCCTGACCGGATGACTGGCTTTAATCCATGGCCGTGGTACCCTCATCCCGGCCCCTCTGTACGGTGTGTGCTCGAAAGGGGTTGACAAATTACTGAACCATACCCTACCTGTGGCAGGGACAAGTGGTAGCACGAAACCAGTGTGGGGGTTGCTGGAACAAGACTCGTTCTACGGTCGACTCAGGAGGTTTATAGTTTCCTGCATGACATATATAACAAATATACTTCAACCAATCCAATCAACACTCATTATATCTTACTATGCCATACCGGACATACCTGTCCCGACGGAGACCGGCGACAAGCTCACACCTACCCAAGGCAGAGGCTTTCCCGGATTTCTTTCCGGCATGCATGCAAGACACATGAGGATAATTATCATCATAGGTATGTTTATTTCCAACAGCATGGAAATCACTATTATGCACTCATGCATATGATCATATCACATGAAATAACAAGTCCTTCGAAATGCGGTGGTGTTAAAAAAATGTATCAATTCAGAATGCTTGCCTTCAATGTGTGGTAAGTCAGGGTGTACTTCAAAACTTTTGAAAGTTTCTCCTCTCTTCAAAAATCCTATTTTAGCAATATAAAGAATTAACACACAAAATAAAAACAGCACCAAAAGTTGTTTTAAAATTTTTTCAAATAAATCTTAAAATAAACTAGACAATATTTGAGAGAGGTAGGAAAAAGAATTAGTTCATTTGGAGTTATATTTAAAAAGATAAAGCCAGTCAAAGATTTGGTCAAAATCTGTTTTTAAAATAAAAATAGAAAAGAAAACGTTTCAGACTGGAATACGTTTTCGGAGCGGAGGAAACGCACTTCATGGTTTTACACTTTCACTTAACACGCGTGGCGGCGGGATGGGTCGCTGACGGTGGGCCCGCCTGGCCCACTAGTCAGGTTTGACCAGTCGCCGCGCCCCTTCTCCCTCCTCTGCCCGAGCGAAGCGGGGCTCCGGCGATCGTCGCCGGCGAAGGGAGGCTCCTCGAGGGCATCCGAGGCCAGGGATGGATCCACCTCTCCTAGGCGGTCCTCCCGGTGGTCGACTGGCCGGCGGGGACGGAGGGGTTCGTCGGCGGCGAGCTCCGCGGCGGATGGAGCTTCGGTGACGGAGTGGTTTTGGGGTGAATGTGGTTCCCGATCAAAATCAAGTGGGGGTTTGGGTTCCTGGAGGGGAGGAGGTGTTCTTGGCGAAGAGAATTGGGAGGGAGAGGCCCTGGTGGCGCTGGGAGAGCTGGGGCCATGGCGGCGGCCGCTGCTACCGGAGGTGGGGAAGACGACCTCCTCAGGTCGATTGGCTGCAATGGGGAGACTGGGGGAGTGTACTGAGGCCGCCTGCGAACGGAACGTGCTCGGGGGCCTCCTTAAATAGGCGTTCAGGGTCGGTTCCGACGGTGGCCGCGGATAAGGTCGCCGGCGACCGTATTTCTGTAGCCGCGGGGCGTCGTGGCGACAATGAGAGCTAGCGGACAAGGTTGAGGATGAGCTTGGGCTGTGCCAAGGGCCAGGTGGCGAGCCGGGGTGGCTTGGGCGGTGCTGAATGGAGCAGGGGCTGTCGGGCGGCGGCGGCGGCTAGCTCTTGGCCTGCCGGGCGCGGCGGGGCTGCTTGGCGCGTTGCTGCGAGGAGGGGAGTGCGTGGCGTGGTGCTGCAGAGCGGGCCAAGGCCGTGGGGCCAGCGTGTCGGCTCGGGCGCGCGGCTGCAATACGCGTGCTCTGGGCGCGTCCAGAGCATGCACTGAAGGTGTTCGGCGTAATGTCGTGGCATGCTACAGGTCACCGGTGAGTCTGGCAAGCCACAGAACTAGGTTATAGGTAGAGGGAAACTCAAGGGACAAGTTGGTTTGGTCATGTGGTCAAGTTCACAATGTAGGCTTGAGATCATGCCAATTCAGCCCATGCACTCTAGGTGTTTGTCAAAATGCCAAAGGCACCTAGGCTATTCTTGGAGGGGCCAAATCTTCCAGGTCAGTGTCTCTTTGGACGCAAGAGGGAGTGGTGAAGTTAGTTTGCATAAAGGAGACACTTGCTAGTGCAAGTTTTGCAAAACTTCAATTCTGTACAAAAAGCAAAAGGCATTGTCAATCACATAGAATCATCCAATGGGTCCACTCTCCTGGACTTAGGGGTTTAGTAGGGTGGTCTACAAGTAGGAAAAGGAATCACAGCAAAAGGAGCAAGTTAAAGTATAGTTGTAGTACAAAACCTCAAGTTGGACCAGAATGGAAATGAGGATGATTCACTCAAATTTTTCAAATAACATAGCTGGGTTTTTGCATAAAGCTGAATAATATGCTTCTACTGACATCCCATAATTTTGGTGGAGGCTAGAAAGAATTATTTAAAAGGGTTGTAGTGCAAGGTTGCTCTCTGGACCAGAGAAGAAAATTGGGTGTAGAGCTCAAAGTATTTCAAGAATAAGAGATATTTTTGTATAAAAGTGATTCAAACACATCACATGACATCTCCAAATTTTGGTTGGATTTTTAGATAAATATATCAAATGGTTGTAGTTCAAATATGGCCATATACCCTGAAAAACTATTTTTCAAGAAAATAAAGATCAAGCAGATTAATTATGTAATCAGTTCTACTAATAAAAGAAAAGTTTTTTTTCTTGAGAGGTTAAACAAGTCCAATAACATATTTGAAAAGTTTTCTCTTTTCTCTTTGGGGAAAACTCCATAATAGCAAGGGAGAAAAGGTTCAAAAATCAAAAAGGGAGCCCAGAAAATCAAAGTTTTAGTTTCCTGGCAAAATTTTAATTAATGAAACAAGGTCAAAATTTTGGGGTGTCACAAGGGTTGTAGTCCGTAGGCGATCAACTCCATATACAACAATCATACCATAGGCTAGATTCTAGGGTTTAGCCTCCTTCATCTCGTGGTAGATCTACTCTTGTACTACCCACATCATCAATATTAATCAAGCAGGACGTAGGGTTTTACCTCCATCAAGAGGGCCCGAACCTGGGTAAAACATCGTGTTCCCTGCCTCCTATTACCATCCGGCCTAGACGCACAGTTCGGGACCCACTACCCGAGATCCGCCGGTTTTGACACCGACATTGGTGCTTTCATTGAGAGTTCCTCTGTGTCGTTGCCTTTAGGCCCGATGGCTCCTTTGATCATCAACAATGATGCGGTCTAGGGTGAGACTTTGCTCCCCGGACAGATCTTCGTCTTCGGCGGCTTCGCTCTGCGGGCCAATTCGCTCGGCCACCTGGAGCAGATCGAAAGCTACGCCCCTGGCCATCAAGTCAAGTTTGAAAGCTTAAACTACACGGCTGACATCCGCAAAGACTTGATCTTTGACGGACTCGAGCCACGGCCAAGCGCGCCGCACTATCTCGAGAGGCATGATCTAGCTCTGCCCCCGGACAGTGTCCTGGAGGCCGCACACGCATCGGTTCCGACCCCTAACTCGGAGCCTATTGCGCCAATCGAGGATGAGCGGTTGGACATCACCTCGGGGGCTGCGATCCCAAAAGCGATTGAGCCGAACGCTAGCCCCACACTCTACACGATCCGTGACTCCGAGGATCCGGACTCCTCCGCAGACTCCGAACCCCCCGCACCCTTGCCAATCGAATCCGATTGGGCGCCGATAATGGAGTTCACCACCGCAGACATCTTTCAGCATTCGCCTTTTGGCGACATCCTGAATTCTCTTAAGTCTCTCTCTTTATCAGGAGAGCCCTGGCCGGACTACGGTCAGCGAGGGTGGGATACGGACGATGAGGAAATTCAAAGCCCACCCACCACCCACTTTGTAGCCACTGTCGACGATCTAACCGACATGCTTGACTTCAGCTCCGAAGACATCAACGGCATGGACGACGATGTAGGAGACGAACAGGAACCGGCACCTGTAGGGCGCTAGAAGGCCACCTCGTCATATGACATATATATGGTGGATACTCCAAAAAATGGAGATGGCGATGGAACAGTGGGGGATGACGCCCCCAAGAAATAGCCAAAGCGACGGCGTCAGCGGCGCCGCTCTAAATCCCGCCAAAGCAAAAACGGTGATTCCGGCACAGGAGATAATACTACCCCAGATAGCGCCGAAGAACACCCACCTCAGCAAGATTCGGCACAGGAAGATGGAGAAGCCATCCCTCATGAGAGAGCGACAGACCGAGAGGTCGAGGATGATAACTATACGCCTCCCTCCGAAGACGAGGCAAGCCTCGATGACGACGAATTCGTCATACCATCAGACCCCGCCGAACAAGAGCGTTTTAAACGCAGGCTTTTAGCCACGACAAGCAGCCTCAAGAAAAAGCAGCAACAGCTTAGAGCTGCCCAAGATTTGCTAGCTGACAGATGTACTGAAGTCCTTGCGGCCGAAGAGTATGAACTCGAACGCCCCTCCAAGAGTTACCTGAAGCGCAGGCCGCTACCCCGATCAGAGGAGGAAGCACCTACATCACTAGCGCATGACATGGCAGACCGGCCACCTCGCGGCCGTGACAAAGAGGCCTCTCGGCCCTCCACCCAAGCCATGCCCCGACACCGCTCAACTAAGGCACGGGAAAATGCGCCCGACCTGCGAGACATACTGGAGGATAAGGCAAGACAAACAAGATCGATCTACGGATCGCGCAGGTGCCCTACGACATGTGACGATGATCTTCACTCCGGATACAACAAATCCGGTCGGGCCGAACACAACAGACATAGCTCTTCCGAGCTGCATCGTGATATAGCCCTGTACAGAGGCGCCGCACACCCGCTATGCTTCACGAATGAAGTAATGGATCATAAAATCCCAGAGGGTTTCAAACCCGTAAACATTGAATCATGCGATGGCACAACAGATCCGGTGGTATGGATCGAGTATTATCTCCTTCACATCCACATGGCACGTGGCGATGATCTACACGCCATCAAATACCTCCCGCTCAAACTTAAAGGACCGCCCGGCATTGGCTTAACAGCTTGCCATCAGACTCAATCGGTTCTTGGGAGGACCTGGAAGACGCATTCCTCGACAACTTCCAGGGCACTTACGTGCGACCGCTGGATGCCGACGACTTAAGCCACATAATTCAGCAGCCAGAGGAATCGGCCAGACAATTCTGGACACGGTTCCTAACAAAGAAAAACCAGATAGTCGACTGTCCGGACGCAGAGGCCCTAGCAGCCTTCAAGCATAACATCCGCGACGAGTGGCTTGCCCGGCACCTGGGACAGGAAAAGCCGAAATCCATGGCAGCCCTCATGACACTCATGACCCGCTTTTGCGCGAGAGAAGACAGCTGGCTAGCTCGTAGTAACAACTTATCAAAGAACCCTGGTAATTCGGATACCAAGGACAAAAGTGGTAGGACACGTCGGAATAAGCAAAAGCGCCGCGTTAACAGTGACAGCAATGAAGACACGGCAGTCAATGCCGGATTCAAAGGCTATAAATCCGGTCAGCGGAAAAAGCCATTCAAAAAAGAATACTCAGGGCCCGTCCAGTTTGGACCGAATACTCGATCGCTTGTGCCAGATACATGGCACCCCCGAAAGGCCAGCCAATCACACTAACAGGGATTGTTGGGTGTTCAAGCAGGCAGGCAAGTTAAGGGCCGAAAACAGAGATAAGGGGCTGCATAGCAACGACGAGGAGCCCAAGACGCCGAACAACAATGGACAGAAGGGCTTTCCCCCACAAGTGCGGACGGTGAACATGATATACGCAACCCACATTCCCAAGCGGGAGCGGAAGCGTGCGCTACGGGACGTATACGCGATGGAGCCAGTCGCCCCAAAGTTCAACCCATGGTCCTCCTGCCCGATCAGTTTTGATTGAAGGGACCATCCCACTAGCATCCGTCATGGAGGCTTCGCCGCATTGGTTCTCGACCCAATCATCGACGGATTTCATCTCACAAGAGTCCTCATGGACGGCGGCAGTAGCCTGCACCTGCTTTATCAGGATACAGTACGAAAAATGGGCATAGATCCCTCAAGGATTAAGCCCACAAGAACGACCTTTAGAGGCGTTATACCAGGTGTAGAAGCCAACTGTACAGGCTCAGTAACACTTGACGTGGTCTTCGGATCCCCGGACAATTTCCGAAGCGAAGAGTTAATCTTCGATATAGTCCCGTTTTGCAGTGGCTATCACGCCCTGCTCGGACGAACCGCATTCGCAAAGTTCAATGCGGTGCCGCACTACGCATATCTCAAGCTCAAGATGCCAGGCCCTCGAGGAGTAATTACGGTCAACGGAAACACCGAATGCTCCCTCCGTACGGAGGAGCACACGGCGGCTCTCGCAGTGGAGGCAATTCTCCAGTCCGGCCATTAAAAAGCCAGACACTGCCAAGCGCGCCCGGAGTAACCCACAGCAGGACCCCCTGGCACACTCTGAGCAAGCGTAGCAATGCGGCCCCAACCCCAGCTTTCGCAACATAGCGAAACCAGTACCTCGCGTACATAATACGCCCTTGAAATACCATGGGCACAGGGGAAGGGGTACAATAACGGCACGCCCAAAATACGGCTTAAAATGTACTAGGGGCTGCCGGATTCTTTTTTTAATTTTTTCTTACTTTTAGGACTCCATACTTCGGACGACCTGTTCGGCAATTCGACTGCCGCACAAACGATGCAAGATCCAGGGAGGCAGACAAGCCATGCCGCATTATGGAACTCCCAGGTGGTCTCTGTTACGAGCGGTATACCTATTTTAAATACAATTCCGTGGTCTGCCCCTGGTCAGGACATACTGAATAGTCCAATATCTTTTGCTTACAGCACTATTTGTATCGTTCGGCTTTGATAAATAGCCTCTCTATAAACAATGCTTAGCTTCTTGTCTATTTTTTGCATTATCTTCTTTTCACATTTATGTTTATTAAATGACATGATTGCACCCGTACACCATGGTACGGCAAACACGCCAGGGGCTTCAGTACCCCTCATAATGGTGTGAGAAGTCCATACACTTTCACAAGTGCGGCACCCCGAACTTATAGCACTATATGCATCGGCTCCGAATCATGATTTGGGTCAATAGTTGGGTTTGCCCGGCTCCTATGTTTTGGTGCCTTACGTTCCGCTCTATCGGCTAAGGTAGCACTAGGAGAACCACTATGATTGTGCCCCGGTTCAGCTGGGTTAAGCACCTCAGTGGAGAAAGCTAAAACTGACTGTCATGATGAGGCGAGAGACCGGTCGTTGTTCGAGAGGTTTTTCGAGTCCCTAAAGACTTATGCCGCTTCGAGCGAGGAGCTGGCTTTGTCCGGCCAAGGCGTGCATAGCGCTCCGAACTCGGTCTTCCGAACTAGGGGCTTCGTCGAAATTTAAAATTATAGAGTTCTATGGCTAAGTGAGAGTGTTCAAGCATTATAGTCCGATTGCCTGGTTCGTTGTGCTGAGCGCCTCCCTCGAAGGACCCAACTATGGGAAAAAGGGCGCTCAGGTTTATCCCGAACACCCCAGCACTAGTGGCATGGGGGCAGAAGCCGACGACTGGCCATCTCTCAATTTTTTGATAAACGACCAAACAGAAAGTAATATTTTAAATTCAATAAGCATTACTTAGCGCATATGAACAAGTTTTCACCGCACAGGATAAACACGAGCGAGTTCATTCAAAAATCACATCCTTGGTACATTCATCCGCCACAAGGCGGGCACCTGCAAGAACATCCTTGTAGTAGTTCTCGGGCTTGCGATGCTCCTTCCCCGGCGGTGGCCCGTCCTTCTCAAGCTTCTCACCGTCCTGCTTACCCCAGTGCACCTTTGCACGGGCAAGGGCCCGACGGGCACCTTCGATGCAGACGGAGCGCTTGATGAGCTCGAGCCTCGGACAGGCCTCCACCAGCCGCCGCACCAGCTCGAAATAGCTCCCAGGCAGGGCCTCTCCGTGCCACAGCCGAACTATGAAGCCCTTCATGGCCTGTTCGGCCGCCTTGTGGAGCTCGACCAGCTGTTTCAGCTGGTCGCTCAAAGGCACAGGGTGTCCGCCCTCAGAATATTGAGACCAGAACACCTTCTCCGTCGAGCTGCCCTCTTCAGCTCGGTAGAATGTGGCGGCATCGGATACGCTGCGGGGAAGATCTGCGAATGCCCCTGGAGAGCTGTGGATTCGGGTAAGTAACAAGTAGTTTACTTTTATATTTCTGCTTTGCATGAAGAATGCCTTACCCGCTGCTATCTTCCTCATCTCCTCCAACTCTTGGAGGGCCTTTTGGGCTTTGGCCTTGGCAGACTTGGCAGTCTCAAGGGCCGTCGCGAACTCGGATGCTTGTGCCTTTGACTCAAGCTCCAAACTCTCATGTTTTTTCATGAGAGCCTGAAGCTCTTGCTGCACCTCGGCGACCTGAGCCCCAAGTCTGTCTCGCTCGGTGCGCTCCGCGGCCATTTTCTTTTTGGCCTCAGACAGCGCCTGCTTAAGGGTCGCCACCTCAGTCGTGGCCCCTACAATAAGCAGTACAATCCTGTTATTTTTTTTGCAATCACGCCTTTTTATAGGCACTTTTCTGTAAGGTATTTCTTACCTTCTCTCTCCTCGAGCCGCCTCTTGGCAAGGCCGAGCTCTCGCTCGGTCCGCTCGAGGTCCTACTTCAGGACACCCACCTCCGCAGTCAGTGCGGCGGTGGATAGCAGTGAAGCCTGCATACGCATATTGACTCTTTTTGGTTAGACTCCTGCGATATTTAATAGATCCTCTATTCGGCTTTTCTTTCTGAACGCCAAACAGAGCATCAGGGGCTACTGTCTATGCGGTAATATTTTTACATATTTTTACTTACCTCGAAGCCTGTTAGAAGGCTAGCGCAAGCTTTAGTCAGTCCGCTCTTGGTGGACTGAACCTTCTGGATCACCGTACTCATAATAGTACGGTGCCCCTCGTCGATGGAGGCGCCGTCAAGCACCTCCAGCAGATTGTCCGGAGCCCGCGGTTGGACGGAGGCCGCCGGCTCAGAAGGCTTGCTCCTCTTGGAAGGAGTTCGCCTACCGCGGTCCGGAACTATGGAAGATTCTGGCACGGTGTCCGGCACAAAGCCGGACTTGGAGCCCTAGGGGGCCTTATCCCCTTCACTCCTGGAGTCCGGGAGGTTGCCTTGCGGCTCCTCCGGGACCACCTCCTCCTGCCCCGGAGCTTGTCGCGACGCCACTTCAGCGTCGTCTGCAGTGCGGGGGGGAGACAGCGGGCGGAACTGAGTTCATGTCCGATGAGTCCAGGGAGCCGCCCGACGATTCGTTGAATTCGGCCCGGGGCGGGCTGCATAATTACGTTCGACATTAGGGAAACCTGTGCAACGAAGGAACATCATGGGTTACTCTGATATCCGAACTTACGATTTCGCCGGACGCTTGGCCTTGTTTGGCCACTCCTCTCCGCCCTCTTCGGCGTCAGGGGAGTAGTCCGGCGGAGGGGTCTTCCTTTTCCTAGACCCCTCGGCCTCTCCCGTTGGGGCGGCCTTCCTCTTCTCTCCTCCCTCCGCTGGGAGGGAGAGTTTTCTTCTTCCTCCTCCTCGTTTTCACGGGAAGAGGGCGTCTCGGACTCGTCGGATGACGAGTCCGACACCACCACGTTGCGGGCACTCTTTCGAGTCCCCTGGTATTCTTCTTCTTGGCCTTCTTCTCCGGCACCACATAAGGCGCCGGAACTAGCAGCTTCACTAGTAGAGCTGGGGCTGGGTCTTCGGGCAGCGGAGCCGGACAGTTAATCGGTCCGGATATCGCCCGCCAATCCTGTCAAAGGTAAGGGAGTTTAGATCCCGCATAGAGTCAAACTATGAAGAAAGCTTAACATCCTGTAAAAGGTGAAGATAGCTTACCTCGCTAGCGTGACGCTGCGAGCTGTATCCGCGGTCCTCAGAAGCGGATGCGGGAGCCTCGGCGCCCTTAAATAGCACCTTCCAAGCATCTGCGTACGTCGTGTCGAAGAGCCTGCTAAGGGTTTGGTGTTGCGCCAGGTCGAACTCCCACAGATTAAAATCCCGTTGTTGGCACGGGAGGATTCGGCGGATGAGCATAACCTGGATTACATTAACAAGCCGGATTGGCTTGTTCACCAGGGACTGGATGCATGTTTGCAATCCGGTCACCTCTTTTTCGTCACCCCACGATAGGCCCGTTTCTTTCCAGGACATAAGCCGCATGGGGGGTCCGGATCGGAACTCGGGGGCTGCGGTCCATTTCGGATCGCGTGGCTCGGTGATGTAAAACCACCCGGATTGCCACCCCTTTAGGGTCTCCACAAAAGAGCCCTCGAACCATAGGACGTTGGCCATCTTGCCCGCCATGGCGCCTCCGCACTCCGCCTGGCTGCCGCGCACCACCTTGGGCTTGATGTTGAAGGTCTTGAGCCAGAGGCCGAAATGAGGGCGGACGCGGAGGAAAGCCTCGCACACGACGATAAACGCCGAGATGTTGAGGATGAAGTTCGGGGCCAGATCATGGAAATCCAGGCCGTAATAGAACATGAGCCCCCGGACAAATGGGTGGAGTGGAAAACCCAGTCCGCGGAGGAAGTGGGGGAGAAATACTACCCTCTCATGGGGCCTTGGGGTGGGGAGAAGCTGCCCCTTTTTGGGAAGCCGGTGCGCGATGTCCTTGGACAGGTATCCGGCCTTCCTTAGCTTCTTGACTTGGCCCTCCGTAGCGGAGGAGACCATCCACTTGCCTCCCGCTCCGGACATTGCTGGAGAAGGTTGAGGTGGGAAGTGCGGGCTTGGGCGCTGGAGCTCGAGTGCGCAGGAGATGGATAGGCAAAGGAGGAAGAAGGCGTAGGTAAAAAGGTGGATCCTTATCCCCTTATATGGGCGGATGCGGTTGTGCGTCCCCACCAGCCTAGTAAAACTCGCTTGCCTCCCAAGCGCCATGATAAATGGCGCGGTTGGGTTACCCACGTCCGCATTGATGAGAATCCCGTAAAGGGGGTACACGATCTCTGCTTTACAAGACGTGCCAAGGAAACCGCCTCGCAAAACATGCTGAGGTGGAAAAGTAAAAACGACTCGAGTAAAGGACTTGGCCGTAGTGTGATGACACACTGCAGAATACGTCAGCAGTTTTGATTTGTGTTAATATTATTCTCTCTATGGCGATATGTGGAAGCTTATTTTGCAGAGACGGACATTACTCTTGGTGTTTACAATCTTCTATGAAGGACTTGGAGGAGGAACCCGCCTTGCAATGCCGAAGACAATTTGCGCGCCGGACTCGTCGTCATTGAAGCCTGGTTCAGGGGCTACTGAGGGAGTCCTGGATTAGGGGTTCGGGTAGCCGGACTATACCTTCAGCCGGACTCCTGGACTATGAAGATACAAGATTGAAGACTTCGTCCCGTGTCCGGATGGGACTTTCCTTGGCGTGGAAGGCAAGCTTGGCGATGTGGATATTCAAGATCTCCTACCATTGTAACCGACTTTGTGTAACCCTAACCCTATCCGGTGTCTATATAAACCGGAGGGTTGTAGTCCGTAGGCGATCAACTCCATATACAACAATCATACCATAGGCTAGCTTCTAGGGTTTAGCCTCCTTGATCTCGTGGTAGATCTACTCTTGTACTACCCATATCATCAATATTAATCAAGCAGGACGTAGGGTTTTACCTCCATCAAGAGGGCCCGAACCTGGGTAAAACATCGTGTTCCCTGCCTCCTGTTACCATCCGGCCTAGACGCACAGTTCGGGACCCACTACCCGAGATCCACCGGTTTTGACACCGACAAGGAGCAATCGGAGTTCTAAGGAAATCATTATTGTTGGTATTGGTGAAGTCACACAATTTAGTATTATCTTGAGCCATCGCGACAAACAAGCAATCCAACACACGAGCAAACAAAAAGCAAACGGGCAAAAGAGGCAAATAGAGAAAGAGAGGGAGGATAGAGAGAGAGAGAGAGGGCGAATAAAACGGCAAGGGTGAATTGGGGGGAGAGGAAAACGAGAGGCAAATGGCAAATAATGTAATGCGGGAGATAGGGATTGTGATGGGTACTTGGTGTGTTGACTTTTGCGCAGACTCCCCGGCAACGGCGCCAGAAATTCTTCTTGCTACCTCTTGAGCACTGCGTTGGATTTCCCCAAAGAGGAGAGGATGATGCAGCAAAGTAGCATAAGTATTTCCCTCAGTTTTTGAGAACCAAGGTATCAGTCCAGTAGGAGGCTACGCGCAAGTCCCTCGTACCTACACAAAAACAATAGCTCCACGCAACCAACGCGCTTAGGGGTTGTCAATCCCTTCACGATCACTTAGGAAAGTGAGATCTGATAGAGATGATAAATAATATTTTTGGTATTTTTGGTATAGAGATGCAAAGTGAAAAGTAAAAAGGCAAAGTAAAAGCAAAGCAATAATAAAGTGATGGAGATTGATATGATGAGAAAGAGACCCGGGGGCCATAGGTTTCACTAGTGGCTTCTCTCAAGAGCAAAAGTATTCTACGGTGGGTGAACAAATTACTGTTGAGCAATTGACAGAATTGAGCATAGTTATGAGAATATCTAGGAACGATCATGTATATAGGCATCACGTCCGTGAAAAGTAGATCGAAACGATTCTGCATCTACTACTATCCAGCATGCATCTAGAGTATTAAGTTAAAAACAGAGTAACACCTTAAGCAAGATGACATGATGTAGAGGGATAGTTTCATGCAATATGATAAAAAAACCATCTTGTTATCCTCGATGGCAATGATACAATACGTGCCTTCCTGCCCCTTCTGTCACTGGGAAAGGACACCGCAAGATCGAACCCAAAGCTAAACACTTCTCCCATGGCAAGAACAACCAATCTAGTAGGCCAAACCAAACTGATAATTCAAAGAGACTTGCAAAGATAACCAATCATACATAAAAGAATTCAGAGAAGATTCAAATATTATTCATAGAAAGACTTGATCATAAACCCACAATTCATCCGTCTCAACAAACACACCGCAAAAAGAAGATTACATCGAATAGATCTCCACGAGAGAGGGGGAGAACATTGTATTGAGATCCAAAAGGAGAGAAGAAGCCATCTAGCTACTAACTATGGACTCGTAGGTCTGAAGTAAACTACTCACACTTCATCGGAGAGGCCTGGATGATGATGTAGAAGCCCTCCGTGATTGATGCCCCCTCCGGCGAAGCTCCGGAACAGGCCCCAAGATGGGATCTCGTGGATACAGAAAGTTGTGGGGGTGGAATTAGGTTTTTGGCTCAGTCTCTGATCGTTTGGGGATACGTGGATATATATGGGAGGAAGAAGTACGTCGGTGGAGCTTCAAGGGGCCCACGAGGCAGGGGGGCGCGCCCTCCACCCTCGTGACCGCCTCGTGGCTTTCTTGACGGAGGGTCCAAGTCTCCTGGGTCTTATCTAATGAGAAAAACACGTTTTCGAAGGTTTCATTCGGTTTGGACTCTGTTTGATATCCCTTTTCTTTGAAACCCTAAAACAGGCAAAAAACAGCAATTCTGGGATGGGCCTCCGGTTAATAGGTTAGTCCCAAAAATAATATAAAAGTGGATAATAAAGGCCAATAATGTCCAAAACAGTAGATAATATAGCATGGAGCAATCAAAAGTTATAGATACATTAGAGACGTATCAAGCACACACTGGGAGAGGCCAAACATCGTATCATCCTATGGAGAAAGGATTGCATCATCTATCGAAGGCCACCGACACCGCGTCAGCCGACTCCTCGTCGAAGTCCGCCACCGAGTCAGCAGACTCCTGCTCCTCCAAGTCCACCAACGCATCAGGCCACTCCTCCTCCTCCAAGTCCGGCAAAGCGTCAGGCCACTCCTCCTCCAAGTCCGACACAGCGTCAGACCACTCCTCCTTCAAGTCTGGCACAACTTCAGGCCACTCCTCCTCCATGTCCGGCACAGCTTCAGGCCACTCCTCCTTGTCCAACTCAGCCACGCCAGCCGTCTCCACCGCCTCAGCAATCACGGAAGAGAGCCGCCACAGCTATGCGTAGCGGTACAAGTCGAGGTAGGACGGGAGGTACAGGTGGAGGCAAGCGATTTCAATATGGTCCAAGCAGCCTCGCGCCTCTTCCACAGAGGCCTTACGACAAGTCCGAGGAGGTAAACGCCACCTCAGGAAGTTAAATTGAGCACGTCTACAGAAAGAG
Organism: Triticum dicoccoides; assembly: GCF_002162155.2. NCBI lineage: Eukaryota > Viridiplantae > Streptophyta > Magnoliopsida > Poales > Poaceae > Triticum > Triticum dicoccoides. The sequence continues at coordinate 654,640,011 of NC_041392.1, forward strand.
GCAAGCTCGAGCTCGAGCAAATCAGCTAGCAAAAAATGCGGTAAAACCGTTCCCCAGCTGGGACAACAGGTGGCGCAATCAATCGCCCCGCTTGTTGTGCCAACAACACATGAGAGTAGGCGCGCCCAATATTATTGTGGGAAAACCGTTTACGTTCCTGAGCTGGGCGATGTGGTAATAACCGAGGAGCATATAAGGCAGGCTGAAATCCTCAAGATCACTGTTGGACAACTCCTCGACATCGAGTCCATGTCTCCGCTTAGAGAGGAGGAAATAAAACGGAAATATGTTCGGGGCCAACCTTTGGTCGAGCCAGACGAGGTCAACAAGCTCCCAACGAGAATGTATGAATTGCATCAATGGTACATGGACATTACCAAGGTTTCCAATCGAGAGTCCCTCATGGTGAATGTCAAGAAGGATCATTACTTCCATGAGAAAGCTGTGTCCGTTGAGTATTCAGAACTATTTCAGTTATACAATCAAGACGCACTCGACAAATCTATCGCCAGTTGCTATTGTCTGTAAGTGATTTCTTTCTGTAATTTAAGTCTCAAGATAGCTATAGTGATCATTTTGATCAATCATTACCTATAATTATCCTCACTATATTCTTTTCTGTGGTATTATACAGGATGAAGATGTATGAAATGAAAAAAGGTGGATGCTATGGCATTGGGTTCATTGACCCAAATACCATTAATGAATACACATGGAAATTAGATGCATATTATGAAAAAAAGTGTAGAGGAAAGCATGCTAGAGTTCTTCAAGCGCCTCAATACCAATGAAGATATACTACTTCCTTACAACTTCGAATGAGTCACACTGTCTTGCACTACGAATTCTGTTTTTGCCTACTAGCTAGCTACATGTTGTTCCTTACATATGCCCGCTTAATTAAGACATGCAAACGTGTGTGCATGCAGATTTCACTAGATCTTGTTAATCATTAAAGTTGATGATGGAACAGTTGAAATACTGGACTCACTACTTAAAAAATAAATTGACTACACCATGTTATTTGGGCTAGTCAACAGGTAATTTCAATCATTATTAACTATATCTCGGCCTATTTAGTTCGTCATTTCCTGATATGAACTATTTAATAACCCATTTATTCATTTTCTTTGTCGGTGGGCAGGGCTTGGGCAAAGTTCATCAGCGTCACTCCAGGCCAATGGAAATGAAAGCTGAAATGGTATCGATCCAAGGTAAGTAATTAAGTAGTACTAGCTAGCTAGCTGCCATCTCTTTAAATATCATGTTTGATTAATTATTGTCTGAACAAATTCCATTCTCGTAAAGGCCCTGAAGCAGGCGCCGGGGAATAATATGTGTGCATACTACGTTTGCGAGAACATTCGCATGATGGCGTCCGAAAGGAGCAAATCTCAAAGACAGGACTAGGTACATTTGTCAAAACACTATTCACAATTTTTACACCATTATCAATATCTAGTCACACAACTAATACACATGCATATTGATCTCCTTCTTAACAGTTCAGAGAGGAGCGGGAGCAGCTCCTGGCAGAGGAGCGCATAGAAGCAATTCAAGAGGAAATTGCGGGATTTTTGCTCGACCACGTCATAGATCCCAAAGGAGCATACTATTACCCACTACCGCCCCCATGAACCACTTCCAATTGTCATCATGCTCCGAAGGCACCAATTAGGCTAATGCCACTGGCTCCGAAGGCACCAATTAGGAGAAATTGTATATAGCTAGCTAATTATATATATATATATATATATATATAGTGTTACTATTCATCACCCAGGATGCAGAATAAGTTATTCTTCACCTGGGGTAATCTTACAATCGCTTCTTAAATAAATTATGTTTAAAATATAAATAGTTACATGTATATTGATTTAATATGTAAAATTTGGTATAAAAAACAAAAATATAGGTTATAAGACCAGAAAAATCACATTTTATGTATGTTTTACATTATGTTTTTATATTCGTAATTTTATGTAACATAAAATATTTTTTATGGTGAGTACATATTTTCTTACGTTCTCTTTTTATGTATGAAATAAGACAAAATTTACGTTCTAAAATAAATTGCTGGACGTGAAGAATTTATTTATTAATTATCTGCAAAAATAATTTACTAAATAGCACTTTCCAAATAAAAATGGCAGCAGTTCTCGTGAGCGTTAAGTTTCTGTTTTTTACAGCAAGATTAACAAGACTTTCACCAAGTCTTCCCAACGGTTCTACTTGGCACAAACACTAATTAAACACAAAAAATACAACCAAAACAGAGGCATGATAAATTATTTATTACTAAACAGGAGCAAACAACAAGGTATAAAAATAAAATTGGGTTGCCTCCCAACAAGCGCTATCGTTTAACACCCCTAGCTAGGCATATAAAGCAAGGATAGATCTAGGTATTGCCATCTTGGGTAGGCAATCCATAAGTGGCTCTCATAATAGATTCGTAAGGTAATTTAATTTTCTTTCTAAGAAAGTTTTCCATGCCTTTCCTTAACGGAAATTGGAATCTAATATTTCCTTCCTTCATATCAATAATTGCACCAATCGTTCTAAGGAAAGGTCAACCAAGAATAATAAGACATGCAGGATTGCAATCTATATCAAGAATGATAAAATATACGGGCACATAATTCCTATTTGCAATAATAAGAACATCATTAATTCTTCCCGTAGGTTTCTTAATAGTGGAATCCGCAAGGTGCAAGGAGAGCAATCATCAAAATCACGGAAAGCTAACAAATCACACAAAGTCTTTGGAATCGTGGAAACACTAGCACCCAAATCACAGAAAGCATAGCATTCATGATCTTTAATTGTAATTTTAATAGTTGGTCCCACTCATCATAAAGTTTTCTAGGGATAGAAACTTCCAACTCAAGTTTTTCTTCATAAGATTGCATCAAAGCATCAATGATATGTTTAGTAAACACTTTATTTTGACTATAAGCATGAGGAGAATTTAGCATGGATTGCAACAAGGAAATACAATCTATCAAAGATAAATTATCATAATTAAATCCCTTGAAATCCAAAATAGTAGGTTATTTATCATCTAGAGTTTTGATCTCTTCAATCCCACTTTTATCAAATTTAGCATCAAGATCTAGAAACTCCGAATTTTTGGAACGTCTTCTAGGGAAAGGTGGATCATATTCAGTCCCAACATTATCAAGATTCATATTGCAAAACAAAGATTTAATAGGGGACACATCAATAACTTGTAGATCTTCATCTTTATTATTATGGAAACTAGAAGGACACACTCTTATAAAGGAATCTTTCTTATCACGCATCCTAGCGGTTCTTTCTTTGCACTCATCAATGGAAATTCTCATGGCTTTGAGAGACTCATTGATATCATGCTTAGGTGGAATAGATCTAAGTTTCAAAGAATCAACATCAAGATAAATTATATCAACGTTCCTAGCCAACTCATCAATCTTAAGCAATTTTTCTTCAATCAAAGCATTGAAATTCTTTTGCAAAGTAATAAATTCTTTAATATTAGATTCAAAATCAGAGGGCATCTTATTAAAATTTCCATAAAAATTGTTGTAGGAATTACCATAATTATTAGAGGGATTGCTAGGATAAGGCCTAGGATTAAAGTTTCCTCTATACGTGTTGTTACCAAAATTGTTGCTACCAACATAATTTACATCCATAGATTCATTATTATTCTCAATCAAAGTAGACAAAGGCATATCGTTAGGATCATAAGAAACACTTTTATTAGCCAATAATTTCATAAGTTCATCCATCTTTCCACTCAAAACATTAATTTCTTCTATCGCATGCACTTTCTTATTAGTAGATCTTTCAGTGGGCCATTGAGAGTAATTAACCATAATATTATCTAGGAGTTTAGTAGCTTCTCCTAAAGTGATTTCTATAAAAGTGCCTCCCGCACCCGAATCTAAAAGATTTCTAGAAGCCAAATTCAATCCTACATAAAAAATTTGTATAGTCATCCACAAATTCAAACCATGAGTAGGGCAATTACGTATCATTAATTTCATCCTCTCCCAAGCTTGTGCAACATGTTCATGATCAAGTTGCTTAAAATTCATAATATTGTTTCTAAGAGAGATGATCTTAGCGAGAGGAAAATACTTAGAGATAAAAGCATATTTGCACTTATTCCACGAATCAATACTATTTTTAGGCAAAGACGAAACCAAGCTTTAGCACGATCTCTAAGCGAAAAAGGAAATAGCTTCAATTTAACAATATCATTATCCACATCTTTCTTCTTTTGCATATCACACAAATCAACGAAGCTATTGAGATGGGTAGCGGCATCTTCACTAGGAAGGCCGGAAAACGGATCTTTCATAACAAGATTCAGCAAGGCATCATTAATTTCACAAGATTCAGCATCAGTAAGAGGAGCAATCGGAGTGCTAATAAAATCATTGTTGTTGGTATTGGTAAAGTCACACAATTTAGTGTTATCTTGATTCATCGTGACAAGCAAGCAATCCAACACACAAGCAAACAAGAAACGGGCAAAAAGAGGCAAATAGAGAAAGAGAGGGAGGATAGAGAGAGAGGGCGAATAAAACGGCAAGGGTGAAGTGGGGGAGAGGAAAACGAGAGGCCAATGGCAAATAATGTAATGCGGGAGATAAGGGTTTGTGATGGGTACTTGGTATGTTTGACTTTTGCGTAGACCTCCCCGGCAACAGCGCCAGAAATCCTTCTAGCTACCTCTTGAGCACTGCGTTGGTTTCCCCTTGAAGAGGAAAGGGTGATGCAGCAAAGTAGCGTAAGTATTTCCCTCAGTTTTTGAGAAACAAGGTATTAATCGAGTAGGAGGCTACGCGCGAGTCCCTCGCACCTACACAAAACAAATAAATCCTCGCAACCAACGCAATAAGGGGTTGTCAATCCCTACATGGTCACTTACGAGAGTGAGATCTGATAGATATGATAAGATAATATTTTTGGTATTTTTATGATAAAGATGCAAAGTAAAATAAAAGGCAATGAAAATAACTAAGTATTGGAAGATTAATATGATGAAGATAGACCCGGGGGCCATAGGTTTCACTAGTGTCTTCTCTCAAGAGCATAAGTATTTTACGGTGGGTGAACAAATTACTGTTGAGCAATTGACAGAACTGAGCATAGTTATGAGAATATCTAGGTATGATTAAGCAAGATGACATGATGTAGAGGGATAAACTCATGCAATATGATGAAAACCCCATCTTGTTATCCTCGATGGCTACAATACAATATGTGCCTTGCTGCCCCTACTGTCACTGGGAAAGGACACTGCAAGATTGAACCCAAGCTAAGCACTTCTCCCATTGCAAGAAAGATCAATCTAGTAAGGCCAAACCAAACTAATAATTCAAAGAGATTTGCAAAGATAACCAATCATACATAAAAGAATTCATAGAAGATTCAAATATTGTTCATAGATAAACTTGATAATAAACCCAGAATTCATCATTCTCAACAAACACACCGCAAAAAGAAAATTACATCGAATAGATCTCCACAAGAGAGGGGGAGAACTCTGTATTCAGATCTAAAAAGAGAGAAGAAGCCATCTAGCTAATAACTATGGACCCGTAGGTCTGAGGTAAATTACTCACACTTCATCGGAGAGGCTATGGTGTTGATGTAGAAGCCCTCCATGATCGGTGCCCCCTCCGGCGGAGCTCTGAAACAGACCCCAAGATGGGATCTCGTGGATACAGAAAGTTACGGCGGTGGAATTAGGGTTTTGGCTCCATCTCTGATCGTTTGGGGGTACGTAGGTATATATAGGAGGAATAAGTACGTCGGTGGAGCAATAGGGGGCCCACGAGGGTGGAGGGCGCGCCTGGGGGTGGGGGGTAGGCGCGCCCACCAACCTCATGGCCTCCCTGTTGGTTGCTTGACGTAGGGTCCATGTCTCCTGGATCATGTTCGGTGAGAAAATCACGTTCTCGAATGTTTCATTCTGTTTGGACTCCGTTTGATATTCCTTTTCTTCAAAACCCTAAAATAGGCAAAAAAAACATCAATTCTGGGTTGGGCCTCCGGTTAGTAGGTTAGTCCCAAAAATAATATAAAAGTGGATAATAAAGCCCAATAATGTCCAAAACAGTAGATAATATAGCATGGAGCAATCAAAAATTATAGATACGTTGGAGACGTATCACAACGCTACGTAAGCTTCGACCAGGTGGGTCCCAACTATCAGGCACTTCCTTGCGTGCGAAGATATAGCTGGTGGGTCCCAGCAGTCAGGGGGGTGAATCATTTTTTTTGCCCGGACACACTTCCTTGCGTGCAAAGATGTAGCTGGTGGGTCCCAGCAGTCAGGGGGAAACGTTTTTTTGTGAAATACGATGGCCCGTCCGGTGGGTCCCCGCTGTCAGGTGCAGGAATAATTATTTTGCGCGTAATAAGGAGGCACTTCCTTGCGGCTGCCGTGGACCCAGCTGTCAGCCTCTCCACGTACAGTACTCTTCCGATGGAAGTCGGTCGTTGACCACATTGACCACGCCACACGGAGAGCACCAAGGTGGTGGATGACGGCGAGGCCTAGGAAGGGGACGGCGCGGAGCCAGGGAAGACGCGGCAGTGGATGCCCACGCGGAGAGGAGTACGAGGGTTCACAGGTTCGGCTGCGGTGTGAGGCTGCCATCGCCACAGAATAATTGGGGGTGTGGATGAGTAAAGGGATGGCCTGGCCAGCGGTGGGAGTAGTAGGGGGCGGTGAGGCCTCCGCGGCATCACAGCCGGCCATGGGAGGCAGAAGCACGCGGCACGACCGGCGCTGGTTTGGGCGGCTGGAGCAAGAAGACCAGAGGTTGAATAAGCACTACGGCCGTTGGATGGACATCATACGGTCACTGCAGCTAGAATCGGTCATATATTGACTAAGTTCACAAAGCCCTCCGTCCCCGTCAACTTAGTAGGCCCAGAAGTTAGCCTCCCACTATGGTGGGTCCCAGTTGGCAGGGCGTATTCATTTTTTGTGCACAATAAGGAGGCGCTTCCTTGTGTGCGAAGATATAGTTTGTGGGTAGGACCTGTCAGCGGAGGGAATGTTTTTTTCACGAAATACAGAGGCCCTTCCGGCGGGTCCCAGATGTCATGTGGAGGAATCATTATTTTGCGCGTAATAAGTAGGCACTTCCTTGTGTGCGTCCGTGGACCCAGCTGTCAGCCTCTCCACGTACAGTCCACTTCCGATGGATATCGTTTGTTGACCACGTTGATCACGCCACACCGAGAGCACCAGGGCGGTGGACAACGGCGAGGCCTATGATGGGAACGACACGGAGCCCGGGAAGACACGGCTGTGGCTGCCCACATGGTGGAGAGTACGAGGGTTGACTGGTTCGGCTGCCATTGCCGGAAAATAACAGGAGGTGTGGGTGAGTAGAGGGATAGACAGGCCAAGGATGCGAGTATATGATGGGGCCATGAGGCCTGCCCAGCAGCACAGCCGGCCACGAGAGGTGGGAGCAGGCGATCCCAGCAGCGCTGGATTTGGCGGCTGGATCAAGAAGATAAGAGATTGAAGAAACACGACGGCCGTTGGATTGACATCCAATGGCTACGTCTACTAGAATCATTTGTTGACGTATATAATAACTAAGAAAATCTTGCATACGCGTCAACTTAATAGGCCCACAAGTCACACCAGTCCCTCTTTTTTTATAATTTATATATAGCTCATTGCGACTTCTTATGCAATTTATTGCAGTCCATTTTTTGGTTGGCCAGGGCCAATTTCGCATATTTATGTGGGTTCCAAACTATTTTTAATACCAAAATGTCGAGCCAGATTTAAAGTACTTTGAAGATATATTTAAATTAGGTTAATGCCCAGTGAAATAGGAATCTAAAAATGTGAAAAAATTCAGAAATTATAAACTAATTGCCAATTTGTCATCTGTTTTTATATTTACAACCCATTTCATATTACTTTCAAGATTTGTAGGCATCTTGAAAGAGTTGCAGCCCATGAGGGCGTAGAAAAATAAGTAGGCCTGGATTGGGTATTCTTTAGAAAAAATAAACTGGGCTCATTTTCACAAAGAAAAAATAGCTGGGTTGGTCACATGGTGAACATAAAATATAAGCCTGGGCTAGACAGGCCACAGCCCAGTTCAAACCCAGCTCCATCTCAACAATAACAAAAAATACTATTCGAGCAGCTACGTCCCAGGTGTCAGCCGATCTTGTTTTGTTCTCTTGTCTATTTACTATATACGCTCACAATGTCGTGGGTCCCAGATGTCAGGAAAACACCAGGAGGAAGCTTTTATTTTTCCATACGCTGACATGCTGGGCTCCTACTGTTATCCTCTCCACATACTTCTGCTGATTCCTGTTGTTTGTTGACAATGCAAGAGGGCGGCGCCACGGCAAGCGCACAAAGTGCGTGGAGGACGAGGTGAGGCATCGGACGTCGGTGTTAACAATTTAGGAGACGGTGGGGCGGCGATGCGTGCGCTGAGGCGCAGCCAGCCGAGGGAGGCGGAAGCAAGCAGCCCCGCCGGCGCTCGTTTGGTTTTGGCGGCTCGAGGAAGACAGGACTGAAGAAACACGACGGACTATAAAAGCAACAGGAGTACTTAACAATCTTAACTGAAACCTGCAAGGGCACTTAACAACCATAGTTGACAGCAGTATGAGTACTTATACTGGTTCAACCGTACAAAGCATTCCTCGAACAGTGCTACTTTGCCACAGTTAACCAAGGGTGAGGCTGCCAAGCCCCAGGACAAGGCCCAGGCGCTACCCCGCGCATCCACAACCTTCTGAAAGCGGCTTCATCTCGCAATGTGGTCATAAACAGGATATTCGCTTTAGAGCCCTGGAAAAGCGGGAACATAATCTTCTGTCATATTCTCCAAGATGGACGGGCCTTCATTATTTGAGACCACCCATGACTAAGTATCTTTTCACCTCCAAGGGGAATGGAGTAGGTTGACATAAACATCATGTTGTGACCAAGCACAAGTCTGACCCGACCATGGTCAGGCATCTGTATATGAACAATAGAACTTGGCAGTTTCCGTTTCAAGAAGATCATAGCTATAAAATTGTGTATAAGCAATAGTTTATGAACAACATATATAACAGAAAATAGCTCATACCATAAGTTTCTCGACACAGTTGGACCTGTTCAATGAGTGCAGTAATGGCACACATATCCCACATGGCCTTCCACCATTGAAACGCCCCATAAGGACCTCAAGACGATCAATAAAGTGTAGGAACGTGTGGATGTCGTCCCAGTCAACTTCAGTGCCATCAGTAACAGCCGAGTTGTTACAGAATAACAAATGAGCAGCCTGCTTAACTCTAAAAAAACCTACACGTGCCACCAATTATAAGAAAATATTAGTTAGAAGTAGCATCTTCGTGAGAGATTTGTTGCTACTTCTAAAGTTAAATTGTGATTAGTTAGATAGAATAGGTGGATTAAGTAGTAATCGGGGCAACAAGCAAGAACCAGATACAAAACTAACATGGATGAACAATTGGAACGTCGTCGGGGTGGAAGATCACAGTGAAGATGAGACCAGGTTCTGCTATTTCCATCAACATTCGTGCGCCAACTTGCACTCCGTAACACTTGACAAAGTTTATCCAAGTTCGGCCATAAAAAAAGCAGCGATCTTCTTGGTTCATGAACCCAACTCGGAACTTATATCCATGGCTTGTCTTCATTGTGACCATTAAACTGGTGTATTCAGTAATGGCAAGGCCAAGCATCTTGAGTACATGTGTTCTGGCAGAGCAAATAATGCATTGCTGGAAAAATAATACGAGAACACAATGTATTCCCTATCCAAATCTAGAAATAACTTCCTCCTTCATGTCAGTGTTGACCACCGTACTGGTAGTACCTTTCATCCCAATATAGAAATCCAAATTTCCAAATTAGTCGACAACATGTTCAAAAAAACCCCACCCTCCCGGATAGAAAAGACGATTCTAGGAACATACTGTGCGTGTTTTAAAATCCCGTGTTAGGATGAGAAGGAACAAGTGTGGCGTCTCGCTGAGGGAGCAGAAACCTATAGGGTCCTCGCACTTTGGGCACTTCAAATGAAACACACTAGATTTAGTAGGAAGAAAAATGCATCAACGGCGGCGGCTGCCATCCTAGGATTACCCTTGACCAAGGGACTTGGATTTATCAGGTATGGATGAAGAATTCGTACCTGGTTCTCCATGAGAAAACCATGTGCAATTGCCGAGAGGGGGTTTTCTCTGAACAAGCAGATGAGGGAGAAGGGGATTCAGGCCCAGTGAAATATTTCCGCTTCGTCCGTGGTGTGTCTACCCTGCAGTTGTGCACTCTAATTTGTGCATATGGCACATGGATCCCGTTGTCGGATGCCCCACATATCAGCGAAGGGAAGTAGAAAGACAGGAGTAACTAGTTACACATAAATATATTTTTGACAGAGAGATACTCCCTCCGTAAAGAAATATACAAATCTTTTATATCACAACTTTATACAGAAGAAAAATCAAGGGGAATATATATAACATATATAATTATAAAAAACACAGTTGTTTTTAACAGAGTATAGATGAGTTGGTGATGATGGTGTGCCTGCCATCCTGCAATATAGGTCGTCCGATTTATATAGGAAGGAAACTATGGCAATTTTGCAGAAAAGGTACCCACACACCTCTCCACATTTGCAAATAAGGCCTTCCCTCGTTTATCCTTTTCTCTCACAAGATAAAATACTCATAAAAATGCATCTTGATGTTACATGCAACGCACGGGCATTATGGGGGTTCAGCTGAGAATATAATACTCAGACAGGCTCACGGTTCTGGACTTTGGGCCGCAGGCCCACCCTACATGTTTGGGGGCCCATGTGTTCTACCTCAGCGCTTTTCATATTGCAAACGATCGATACGGCGTTGGTTTTAGATGATGTCGCAAGGCGAATACACAAAATTGAATAAAGCATGGCATCTATTGGAATGAAATCGAACGACAGTTCCTAACCAACAATGAGAGTTGCAATTCTATCAATGATATACCATGTGATAAATAATAATGTCATATTACTTATACACACAGGACACCTATTTCACCATGCCAGATTATTACATCAAAATCTCTCGGAGGATAGATCAGTTCGGCAGTTGCGTGCTGCTACTAAAGAATTTCAAAGTTGATTTGGACCAGCTCTCCTTGCCGAGAAAGTTCGATTTTGAGATCATCCCCTACCGCAAGATATGATTAAATTTGAACCTTGACCATCCTTTAGCATCAATCCTCATGCGACCATCCTTTGTACTTACGGTATATTGAGCAGGTTCATTCACACCATGGCTGCGCATGGTAAGAGAAACTTGGCCGCTGTCGCCCGGATTGTTGAAATTCTCTGTTTGCAAACAAGAAGACATACCCAAACAGTTAGATCAACACAATGAATCATGCGAAACAACATGGAAAGAAAATAGAACGAAGCACTTGGGCGGCCAATGCTTACCAAGAAGGTGGACATGTCGGTTTTTGTAAGGACTTTGGTATATGAAGTGCAAACTGCAGCCCAGTCTGTTGCCGGTGCGACTGCTCGTTCGATTGCCGCTGCACGGGCCGGAGCAAATGCAAATGCAAGTGTTGGTGCAGGTGCCGAAGTCGTTGCTGCTGCCGGAGATGGTGCCCCTTGTAGAGCTGGTGCTGGTGTCGGAGCAGGTGCCGGTGTCGGAGATGGTGCTCCTCCGGTAGATTAGCCTGATCCGCTAACGCGGTCGGTGCCCAATCCTCAGCTGGATCAGACTGTGCTGTAGGCGTTGTCAGTGCTAGAGCAACTGCCGGTGCTCAATCCGTTGCTAAAGGTGGTACCGATGTGCGAGACAGCAGTGATCATGTCTGGTCTGCTATGATCATCTTTCTAACTTGACTAGGCTCCGTGACCGTGATCCAGTTTTTTTCTTCATTTCTTTTAAACGCGAGAGGGACTAATTGTGGCGTTTTTGTTAAACCAAACTGCAGTTCATCATAGGGATTCAACTTGTACTCAGACTATAGACTGATCCAATTTTTCCAGTAATATAAGTGATGGAAGGGCTTGGCCCTGAGCAGCCACTCGTCTTCAACTTCGGCGGCGGTGGTGGAGCAGTCCGGAAGGAGAGTCCTTCCTTTCTTGGACCCTTCGGCCTCCTCGGTTGGGGCGGCCTTCCTTTTCTTGTCTCCCCCGGCTGGAGGGGGAGCATCTTCATCTTCCTCCTCGTCCTCATGGGAGGAGTGCATCGCGGAGTTATCGGACGATGAGTCCGATAACACTTGGCGCCGGGAACTCTTTCGGGTTCCCTTGGCCTTTTTCTTGGTCTTCTCCGGCATGTTATAAGGAGCCAGAGTCAGCATCTCCGTCAGGAGAGCGTCCGCACTGTCTTCGGGCAGAGGGGCCGGAAAGTCGATCTGTCCCGATGCCTCCACCCAGTCCTGTCAAAGGCATGGGAGCTCAGACCTCGCACGTGGTTAAGCTATGGGAACTAAATATCCTACCAGATGTACAGGACTTACCGGATTCACAGGGCGCTTTGCGCTTAGCCCGTGGTCCTCAGTGAGAGAGGGAGGGACCTCAGCACCCTTGAACGGCACCCTCCAGACGTCTTTGTGTGTCGTGTCGAAGAGCTCGCTTAGAGTCTGGTGTCGGGCCGGGTCAAACTCCCATAGGTTGAAATCCCGTTGTTGACATGGGAGGATCCGGCGGAAGAGCATGACCTGGACTATGTTGACAAGCTTGAGCTTCTTGCTTGTCATATTCCGGATACACTTCTGGAGTCCGTCCAGCTCCACCTATGAACCCCAAGACAGGCCCTTCTCCTTCTAGGAAGTGAGCCGTGTGGGGATTCCGGATCGAAACTCGGGGGCCACCACCCAGTTGGTGTCGTGCGGCTCGGTGATGTAGAATCACCCCGATTGCCACCCCTTTATGGTCTCGATGAAGGAGCCCTCGAGCCATGCGATGTTGGGCATCTTGCCCACCATGGCTCCACTGCATGCCACTTGTTGGACACCCACAACCTTCGGCTTGATATTGAAGGTCTTCAGCCATAGGCCGAAGTGGGGCCGGATGCGGAGGAAAGCCTCGCACACGATGATGAACGCCGCGATGTTGGGGATGAAATTTGGGGCCAGATCATGAAAGTCCAGCCCATAATAGAACATGAGGCCGCGTTCAAATGGATGGAGGGGAAACCCCAGTCCGCGGACGAAGTGCGGGAGGAAGATCACCCTCTCGTGAGGTTCTGGGGTAGGGATGACCTGCCCCGCGGCTGGCAGCCGGTGTGCGATGTCTGCGGCTAAATATCCGGCTCCACGCAACTTTTTTATGTGCCCCTCCGTGACGGAGGAGGCCATCCACTTTCCTCCCGCTCCGGACATGTTTTGGAGAGAGTTGAGGAGGAGGATGCGGACTTGGGCGCTGGAGGTCGAGTGCGCGAGAATGGATGAGCAAGGAGGAAGAAGGCGTGGGTAGGAAAAGGTGAGATTTTATCCCTTTATAAGGGCGGACTAAATTATGTGCCCCCACTTGCCTGGTAAAACTCGCTTATCCCCCAAGCGCTGTAATTGATGGTGCGGTTGGGTTACCCATGTCCGTATTGATGAGAATCCCGTAATAAGGGGAACACGATCTCTGCTTTGATAAGACGTGTCAAGAAACCGCCTCGCGTTATGTGCGGGGCTGGTTAAAGAAAAAGGGTTCAAATAATTACCGAGCCATGGCGTGATGTCATGCTGCCAAAACGTGTCAGCAGATTAGATTTGTGGAAATATTATTCTCTCTACGGTGGTATGTGGAACTTATTTTTTCAGGGTCGGATACTATCCTTGTATTCAAACTCTTCTGTGGAGTATTCAGAGGAGGAACCCGCCTTGCAATGCCGAAGACAACACTGCGCGCCGGACTCATCGTCATTGAAGCCTGGTTCAAGGGCTACTGAGGGAGTCCTGGATTAGGGGGTATCCGGATAGCCAGACTATATCCTTTGGCCGGACTGTTGGACTATGAAGACACAAGATTGAAGACTTCGTCCCGTGTCCGGATGGGACTCTACTTGGCATGGAAGGCAAGCTAGGCAATACGGATATGTATAAATCCTCTTCTGTAACCGACCTTGTGTAACCCTAGCCCCCTCCGGTGTCTATATAAACCAGAGGGTTTTAGTCCGTAGGACAACATACAATCATACCATAGGCTAGCTTCTAGGGTTTAGCCTCTCCGGTCTCATGGTAGATCAACTCTTATACTACTCATATTATCAAGAATAATCGAGCAGGACGTAGGGTTTTACCTCCATCAAGAGGGCCCGAACCTTGGTAAAACATCGTGTCCCCTGCCTCCTGTTACCATCTGCCTTAGACGCACAGTTCGGGACCCCCTACCCGAGATCCGCCGGTTTTGACACCCACATTCCGACTTCATCACATAACGGTTCACCATACGTGCATGCTATGGGAATCACAAACTTTAACACAAGCATTTCTCAAATTCACAACTACTCAACTAGCATGACTCTAATATCACCATCCTCATATCTCAAAACAATTATCAAGCATCAATTTTTTCTTAGTATTCAACACACTCAAAAGAAAGTTTTACAAATCTTGAATACCTAGCATATTATTATTAAGCAATTTACCATGCTATTAAGACTCTCAAAATAATCTAAGTGAAGCTTGAGAGATCAATAGTTTCTATAAAACAAATCCACCACCATGCTCTAAAACATATAAGTGAAGCGCTAGAGCAAAGCTATATAACTCAAAAGATATAAGTGAAGCACTAGAGTAAAACTATAGAGCTCAAAAGATATAAGTGAAGCACATAGAGTATTCTATCAAATTCAAAATTATGTATGGCTCTCTCAAAAGGTGTGTACAGCAAGGATGATTGTGGTAGACTAACAAGCAAAGACTCAAGTCATAAAAGACGCTCCAAGCAAAACACATATCATGTGGTGAATAAAAATATAGCTCCAAGTAAAGTTACCGATAGAAGTAGACGAAAGAGGGGATGCCTTCCGGGGCATCCTCAAGCTTTGGCTTTTAGGTGTCCTTAGATTATCTTGGGGGTGCCATGGGCATCCCCAAGCTTAGGCTCTTTCCACTCCTTGTTCCATAATCCATCAAATATTTACCCAAAATGTCAGGACCCCGATTCCAAGCCACATCGATCTAGCCGGTAACACCTCATATCACTTTGCGGCCTCACGCACGGTATTCCCACGGTTGTCGTCTTATCATGGCCCGGGACCGTTTGCGCCTTTTGGCTCACGTATATGTTAGTGTCGCTAGCATCCATATGACAGAGAACCCGGGCCGACATGACTAGTCGTGAACCCAAAGTGGCACTAACTTACGGGGACAGGCATACATGAATCAACATCGAGCATGTCAATCAGCAGCGTGCGAATCTGGGCTGTAGCACTAGGCTAACAGGACTCCGGTGAACCGGGCTGTAGCAGGCTAGGCAGGACTCCGGATGTCACCGCGTGACATTTCCCCGAAGGGACAGACATAGGAACGAAGTGAATCACATGCCGGCCAGTCAAGTGTTCCGAAGCAGTAGTGCTGGGCTAGCAGGACTCCAGTGAACCGGGCTGTAGCAGACTACTATGGCTCATGGAAGCACAAGACTACATTTCCCCATAAGAGAGGCTACTAAGGATAAACAACTAGGTTGTCGGATCCCACACATACCAAGCATTTCAATCATACACACAATATGCTCAATATGTGCAATACAACATGGCATCACAACAAGACTCTACGACTCAGAGTATTTATTCATTAGGCTCCAAGGAGCCAAGCATTACAAACATGGGTCTCATGACCCCAACATACAAAGCATACAAGCAACAAGCACATGCGGAAGCTTAACTTGTCTGAGTATAGACAACTACAAATCAAGAAGGCTCAGAAGCCTGACTATCTACAAGACCCTCCCAAGGGTACAAGATCGTAGCTGAGGTAACAAGCTAAACGTTGAAGTCCACCCGGAAATACTAGCGAGACTGACGTCTCTCTGCAAAACATAGAATAAGCAAACGTGAGTACAAATGTACCCAGCAAGACTTACATCAGAACTATCTACATATGCATCAGTATCAACAAAGGGGTGGTGGAGTTCAACTGCAGCAAACCAGCTTTGACTCAGTGGCTAACCTAAACTACGACTGCAAGCAACTCTTTTGAGGTGGCGCACACGAGTCCACATATTCACCATACCAATACACCACTATGGATCCGCTCCCGTCTCCATGCGAGAACGCCATCGATAGCACTCACACTTATCTTGTGCATTTTAGACTATCCACTTTCACTTGTCTATGAACTATGCAAGGGGTCCAAGTTTCCATATCCGAGGAATCCGGCTATTCGAATAGATAATGATAACCCTGCAGGGGTGTACTTCTTCACACACGCTCTCGCCACTTACCACCATGTACACGTCGTGTATCTCGGCAACCTTCAAGCGGAAGCCTGGTGAGGGAGTCGGCCACGACCTGACTAATCACACAAGTCTCTCGTCCAGGTTTATCGCCTATTCGGGTTCCATCCGCAAGGAGATCCGGCCGGGGTGTCGCTCACGGCCCCAAACGATGTGTACAGGGTTCCCAAGCCCACCATCCGGGTGCCACTTGGTACACCGGGCCACTGTTCCTAGTCTGTCCCAAGCCCACCTGTACCGGGTGCCACTTGGTAGAATACTAACACTACCTACAAACACCAGAAACTAGTTGCAACTCCTAGAGAGAGATCGAGTTGATTAATAAGTCGAGAGAGCTTGGAGCACCCGGAGCCCAATGTGTGGTAGTAACTGTTCATGGATCACAAACACAGAACTCAGTTCCTGAGGACGGCTGCAATGAGACAACCCACCATGTACTCCTACATGGCCTCTCACCGCTACCTTTACCAAATCGTGTTCACACACTTAGCTCACACACAGTAGGACATGTTCATCACCATTCCAATTCATCCCCGATGAATCAGACCTGACTCAACTCTAAGCAGTAGCAGGCATGACAAACAAGCATGAATGAGTAGGCACATCAGGGCTCAAACAACTCCTACTCATGCTAGTGGGTTTCATCTATTTACTGTGGCAATGACAGGTCATGCAGAGGAAAGGGGTTCAGCTACCGCAGCATGTAACAGTTGAATTGTTGTTGTCCTAATGCAGTAAAAGAGAGCAGGAGCGAGAAAGTGGGATTGTACCGGAATGAACAAGGGGGTTTTGCTTGCCTGGCACTTTTGAAGATAGTATAGCTCTTCATCAGTGTCATCGAATTCATCGCTGGATCAACGTCTACTAAGGGGGACAAACACCGGCAACTGAGAAAGAACACAATCAACACATGACGATATGCAACAATACGATGCATGCTATGAGATGGCAATATGAATGTGTTTTGGGCTAATGCAAGCTAGAACATACTGAAATGAGTCCATTTGAACCAAAGATTCAAATGCAAACCCATTTTATGAAGTCATATTAGTGCATTAACTTGTTTCACCTAAACAGCAAGGTTAAAGTGTTCTAACATGCATGAAACTAGTACCAATGCAAAGATTGGATTTTTTTTGATCATTTTTCATATATAAATTATTTCATTTTGAGTTACGGTTGAATTTCTATGATTTTTAGAATTTTAAACTGTTTTCTGGAATTTCCTGGATTATTTTAAATCCAGAAATTCCTTTACTGCGTCAGCACTATGTCATCGTGATGCCAGCTGGTCAAGGGGCAGTCTAGGTCAAACTGACCAGTGGGCCCATGTGTCAGTAACTAAACTAAACTAACTAGGTTGAGTTAACACTAATCTAGGTTAGTTAGCAGGGCCGAGCCCACAAGTCATTGACCCGGTGGTCGACTAGGTTAGTGTTAATCCGGTGGTTAGCCGGAGTTATGTCGCCGTCGACGAGCTGAGACGGTGGACGAGCCCGGGATCACTCCTTCGACGACCAAAACAACGGCGGGGACTACCTACGCAAAGCTCGGGTTCGTGCGCATGCAACGGAGCAAACAGGGCGAGCTGGGTGGCCGTAATCCTCACCGGCGTCGAGCTCAGCGGCTGCCAGACCTCGGACGTTGGCGGAAACGGCGCTACAGTGCACAAGAGAGCAAGGAAAACAGTTCTACGGTGTACTGGGAGCACGTTGAGCACGATGGGATACACGTCCGCGAGCCATAGCGGCTATGGCCATGGTGGCACCATGGCCGGCGGGGCGAAGCTCTCGAGCGCGGTGGCTAGGCTAGCTACGGGAGGCAAACGAGCTTGGGGAGAGAGGGGGAAAACGGCAAGGCTCACTAGGAGGTCGAAGCGTAGCTCAGTGGGCTCGGGGTCGACCTGGGAGCGGCGAATCTGTTGATGGTTTCTGACGGCCGTGTAGAGAAGACGAGCTCGGGGACGAGGCTTCAGGGCATCCGGGGTCCTGTGGTTCGGTGAGGAGGTCGAGGGAGTCGCGACGGAGGTAATGGACAACACGGGGTGGCGAGGGGAGCATGGTGGCTGCGGTGGTGCTCGTCGGTGCACTCCGGCTCGTTCGGGCGGCCGCGAGGGAGAGAGCAGAGGAGAGGAGAGGAGAAGTGGATAGGCCAGGGAGGTCGGGGCGGCACCGAGGAGAGGCAACGCAGCGTCGCGCTGGCAGGGGAGGCAGGCAGGCGAGCTGGTGGCGTGGCGCTCTGCCCGTGCGCGCGCGTCGGCCACACGCCTGGCCGAATGGCGCTAGGAGCACGACGGCGGTGATGGGCTGGGCCAGCTCCTGGGCTGCACAGTGCTGGGCCTCTGGGCTGTGGGTAAGCGCTAGGTAATTCCTTTCTCTCTCCTTTCTATTTTTATTTGTTTCAGTTTTTCTAATTTCTGCTACTGTTTTGCAAATAAAATACTAACCAAAACACTTTGGTTAATTCTGTAAATTTTTGTGAGGAATATTTGAATTATTTTCAAACCACACAACAAATTTCAGAATATTTGGAGCAACCAATATTTAATGGTAAATTTCAAACTCCAACTCAAATATCATAATGATTTAATTCAATGACCAAAATGTCCTGGAAAAATATGCATCATCTCGGGTAGAGGCTTTCATCTTTTTCTATAAATCATGAACATTTTAAAAGGATATATTGAGGTCATTGAAAATATTTGGTTGAACCTATTTGAATTGCATTTGTGCTAGGGTTTATCAATCCCCAATTCAAATTTCTGAAATTTAAATATGATGACATGAATGCTTTCATGCAACTAGTTACAAGCAAATCTAGGGCCGTGACAACTCACCCCCACGAAACAAGAATCTCGTCCCAAGATTCAAGACGTGAGGTAAGAAGACAGAGGGGGCACAAATCTAGCACAATCTTCACGATCCAGGTTGCACTTCATAAGAACGTTGATTTGATCATCACCTTTGCCTCGACGTCTTGCTCTGAGAACTCCATCCAACACGATGATGACAAAAAGAAACTCTATAGGAATCGATCTTCTCAAAAATCAAACGATACACGATCAACTCATGGAATGAGACGTTGAATCATTTCTTGATATAAGAGACAAACACACATCAGGAGGGATGGAGAGAACAAATGATGAAAGTTCAATTTGGTAGGAAACACTCCTACACTTAAGTAGGATGGTGCATAGGTTTCAAGGTAGCGAGGAGTTGATTGCCATGATTCCATAACGGGGCACCTTGGGGGAGGTGACTTGTGGAGTTATTCCGTTAAGTGGCAAAAAGAATTACTTTTGATACAAAGATCATTGAAACTCTCTATACCAGCCTAAGGCAATTCTCAAACGATTGTCTGGAAGAGTTCGAAGGAGTGGCATACTCAGACTAGGACGGATGATGTGGACTACCTTCTTGAAGACAACGCAATGGATGATTTTGCTTATCATCGAAAATGGATGGGACCCATGGTAAGCCCACTTTTGAAGATGATCCCGAATAGCAATTACTGATAAGGCAGACCATAGGTAAAATGGGACAAAGGCGGGTGCAAGTTAGGAACAAAATGCAAATGTTGGGAATGTTCCAACCATCATATCTGCCTAAGATTCAGATATGGTTGGTAATGGAATATTCCAGACAGCGTATCTGGAAAAAGAAGGTAGCAACACAAATCAAGAGATGACATTGCAAGATTCTCGGGAAATGAACTACGATAGCAAGCTCCAAAACATGAGCTGGTTCTGCTATAAACCTATGAACACGCTGTCCAAGACAAGCATGATCACATAGTAGTCTTACAATAAAAACACTACCGGGTTCAGATGGGGAACCATCATTGACGATATCGAAGTCCTTGTATACTTATCGATGAACTTTTAATCCTTGAACAGATCAATTAGTGGCTTGGTGTGCTAGGGAATACATATGGAATGAAGATGATCAGTCTAACAGACCACAAAATACTTCGCACATGCATGACTGACTTGGGATGATTGCAGAGGAAGCAACATTAACTTTCTCGAATTCACAGCGGCAACTTGCATCAAATACACATGTGTTAGAGGAAGTCACTTCTTTCATTCAAACATATGCTTCATGAATGGAACATGAAGGCATTGTTTACAAAGTTTCCAACACTAGCTTAATGCTTAACACGAATCATGGGGGAGACAAGATGCTGCTGATGGGATCAACCGCAAATCATCGGAATTTCCATATCACTGGACTTCCACCATTATGTGAACAAAGCGATAGTATTGGTCAGACCAAAAGATGCAATGGTGTATGCTCGAGGGATCAACCACGAGTAAGACAACATTACGAACATCGTTGGTTCTGATTTGACTTGACGACTGCCCATACTCAAGTCAAAGTTTCGACAAGGCAATAGATCCAACAACTGATCACGAGGACAAATGGATGGAGATATCATCTTTCTTCAACACACACACACACACACCCACACAAAAGATATCCCTTAACATGAACTAAGTCAGACAAGCTTTTGTCTTCCAACTCTCCAAGTTGTTGTTTAGATTAACCAACTAGCTCAGGGGTATCCAACACAGATTCTTGGAGAAAAGGCATGGCTACAAGAAACCAACTTGATCACGAACTAAACATAGCGGTCAGGTGACAACCTGGTAACACTTCCGAGAAGATATTCGGAACATCACGAACCACCGATATGTTACTAAGCTTGAGAACAATATTGCTTTTCAAAGCAAGACGATATGATCAAATAAGCAAGGGATTGAATAACCCTAACTCATTGATCGAAGAGTGCACCAGAAATAAGGACTAGGTAGCACAATCTATCTTAGAATGATGATTGAACAACCAACACGCTAAGAATGAGAATATTGTCCATTTACTACTAAGCAACTAGTTGCTAGGAGTATTGATTTCACACATCATAGTTCACTTGTCGATATTCTGGTTGCATCAACACGGAACCGCGGAATGAAAAATGATGGCAAGAAGTATCACTGAATCAAGAATTCATGAGAGATGGTGCAATTCTCATGACAATCCTGACATAAAGGGGGTAATACTCCGAGGTAGAACAAAGCAAAAGCTAGATTGGCATTTTGATCTGTGAAATACAACTACTTTGACCAGTCCAAGAAATGGATGAGGTTCTAGAGTTTGTTTCTCCTAGTCATTCTGGAATAGGATGGCTTGACGGACCAAAAGAATAATAAGCATCGATAACACAGATGCACAATTAGTCCTGACTATCAATTGATAGACAGAGGGCCAGAAAATAACTAAAGAGGGACAACTCAAAGGAATATATAATTTTCTGAGTTGTGGACGCATGGATTAGTATGTCGGGCAAAGCTCAACATTTCTTCCGGATAACCCATGCAGATTGGTAGAACTGGCAGATTCACAATATAGAATGGAGAACTCATCAAGAGCACTCTGGTTGTGATCTTTTGGTTCAAAAGAACTTCTACCATAAGCAGTTCATGGTATCTGGAAGAAAGAAATACCACAGACCTCGAGGACTATCACAAGGTTACTAATATCTTAAGGGAATTAGCAAATACTAACAACATGAAGTAGGGTGAATCTCGGGTTCAAAACCCAGGAGTAGAATACCTACTAACTAAATAACATCACGAGATGCTTTCAAGAATGATGGCCAGAATCATCACACTGGGAATACGAAAACATTGCTAAATTCTCGAGGACACCTAGGGTCATAATACTAACTCCAACATACACGTCAAGGCAACGGAGTACCTCAACACACCGATTAGTGTGCTTAATCTGGCCCAAAATACAACGGGAACATGGAGGAAAGATTTGCAAGTGCATCAGACTATTTAGAAACCTGGGATGACTCAGACAGCATAACGGCTGTAAATGCTCAAAATGATTTGAGACATCCTGCAAAAATGGTGGCATAACCACTCAACATCACAATATCAAGGTTCTGAGGCCAGCTATGAACATATGGAAGTAGTAGGAACTGAACTGAGGCTTGAACTCAACAATCCTACGGTTTAGTAACACATCATCCTGAGAGATAGAAGAGAAGCCTAGTTCTTAACCCCCGTAGAAAAGAAGAGGTTGACTAAGAGCAGAAGGGCATAAGGTAAAGGAGTAAAAAGAGCCTTACGTTCCCTTCCACAATCAATTCTCTTACATAACTAAAGCATTTCTAGATTCGACTTCGACTGGCTTGGCTTGGTAATCCTACAGGCAGTTAGGCTCTGATACCAAAGCTGTCAGGACCCCGATTCCAAGTCACATCGATCTAGCCGGTAACACCTCATATCACTTTGCGGCCTCACGCACGATATTCCCACGGTTGTTGTCTTATCATGGCCCGGGACCGTTTGCGCCTTTTGGCTCACGTATATGATAGTGTCGCTAGCATCCATATGACAGAGAACCCGGGCCGACATGACTAGTCGTGAACCCAAAGTGGCACTAACTTACGAGGACAGGCATACATGAATCAACATCGAGCATGTCAGTCGGCAGCGTGCGAATCCGGGCTGTAGCACTGGGCTAACAGGACTCCGGTGAACCGGGCTGTAGCAGTCTAGGAAGGACTCTGGATGTCACCGTGTGACATTTCCCTGAAGGGAAAGACACAGGAACGAAGTGATTCACATGCCGGCCAGTCAAGTGTTCCGAAGCAGTAGTGCTGGGCTAGCAGGACTCCGGTGAACCGGGCTCTAGCGGACTACTATGGCTCATGGAAGCACAAGACTACATTTCCCCATAAGAGAGGCTACCAAGGATAAACAACTAGGTTGTCGGATCCCACACATACCAAGCATTTCAATCATACACACAATATGCTCAATATGTGCAATACAACATGGCATCACAACAAGACTCTACGACTCAGAGTATTTATTCATTAGGCTCCGAGGAGCCAAGCATTACAAACATGGGTCTCATGACCCCAACATACAGAGCATACAAGCAACAAGCACATGCGGAAGCTTAACTTGTTTGAGTACAGACAACTACAAATGAAGAAGGCTCAGAAGCCTGACTATCTACAAGACCCTCCCAAGGGTACAAGATCATAGCTGAGGTAACAAGCTAAACGTCGAAGTCTATCGGGAACTACTAGCGAGACTGACGTCTCTCTGCAAAACATAGAATAAGCAAACGTGAGTACAAATATACCCAGCAAGACATACATCAGAACTATCTACATATGCATCAGTATCAACAAAGGGGTGGTGGAGTTCAACTGCAGCAAGCCAGCTTTGACTCAGTGGCTAACCTGAACTACGACTGCAAGCAACTCTTTTGAGATGGGGCACATGAGTCCACATATTCACCATACCAATACACCACTATGGATCCGCTCCCGTCTCCCTACGAGAACGTCATCCATAGCACTCATACTTATCTTGTGCATTTTAGACTATCCACTTTCACTTGTCTATGAACATGCAAGGGGTCCAAGTTTCCATATCCGAGGAATCCGGCTATTCGAATAGATAATGATAACCCTGGAGGGGTGTACTTCTTCACACACGCTCTCGCCACTTACCACCATGTACACATCGTGTATCTCGGCAACCTTCAAGCGGAAGCCTGGTGAGGGAGTCGGCCACGACCTGACTAATCACAAAAGTCTCTCGTCCAAGTTTATCGCCTATTCGGGTTCCATCCGCAAGGAGATCCGGCTGGGGTGTCGCTCACGGCCCCAAACGATGTGTACAGGGTTCCCAAGCCCACCATCCGGGTGCCACTTGGTACACCGGGCCATTGTGCCTAGTCTGTCCCAAGCCCACCTATACCGGGTGCCACTTGGTAGACTACTAACACTACCTACAAACACCAGAAACTAGTTGCAACTCCTGGACAGAGATCGAGTTGATTAATAAGTCGAGAGAGCTTGGAGCGCCCGGAGCCCAATGTGTGGTAGTAACTGTTCATGGATCACAAACACAGAACTCAATTCCTGAGGACGGCTGCAATGAGACAACCCACCATGTACTCCTACATGGCCTCTCACCGCTACATTTACCAAATCGTGTTCACACACTTATGTCACACACAGTAGGACATGTTCATCACCATTCCAATTCATCCCTGATGAATCAGACCTGACTCACCTCTAAGCAGTAGCAGGCATGACAAACAATCATGAATGAGTAGGCACATCATGGCTCAAACAACTCCTACTCATGCTAGTGGTTTTCATCTATTTACTGTGGCAATGACAGGTCATGCAGAGGAAAGGGGTTCAGCTACCGCAACAAGTAATAGTTGAATCGATGTTGTCCTAATGCAGTAAAAGAGAGCAGGAGCGAGATAGTGGGATTGTATCGGAATGAACAAGGGGGTTTTGCTTGCATGGCACTTCTGAAGATAGTATAGCTCTTCATCGGTGTCATCGAATTCATCGCTGGATCAACGTCTATTGAGGGGGGACAAACACCGGCAACTGAGAAAGAACACAATCAACACATGACGATATGCAACAATATGATGCATGCTATGACATGGCAATATGAATGTGTTTTGGGCTAATGCAAGCTAGAACATATTGAAATGAGTCCATTTGAACCAAAGATTCAAATGCAAACCCATTTTATGAAGTCATATTAGTGCATTAACTTGTTTCACCTAAACAGCAAAGTTAAAGTGTTCTAACATGCATGAAACTAGTACAGATGGAAAGACTGGATTTTTCTGATCATTTTTCATATATAAATTATTTCATTTGGACTTACGGTTGAATTTCGATTTTTAGAATCTTAAACTGTTTTCTGGAATTTCCTGGATTATTTTAAACCTAGAAATTCCTTTACTGCGTCAGCACTACGTTACCGTGACGTCAGCTGGTCAACGGGGCGGTCCAGGTCAAACTGACCAGTGGGCCCCGTGTGTCAGTAACTAAACTAAACTAACTAGGTTGAGTTAACACTAATCTAAGTAAGTTAGCATGGTCGGGCCCACAAGTCATTGACCCGGTGGTTGACTAGGTTAGTGTTAATTCGGTGGTTAGCGGAGTTACATCGCCGGCGACGAGCCGAGATGGCGGACGAGCCCGGGATCACTCCTCCGACGACCAAAAC
Organism: Triticum dicoccoides; assembly: GCF_002162155.2. Lineage (NCBI taxonomy): Eukaryota > Viridiplantae > Streptophyta > Magnoliopsida > Poales > Poaceae > Triticum > Triticum dicoccoides. The sequence continues at coordinate 654,665,547 of NC_041392.1, forward strand.
AGCGGCGGGGACTACCTACACTAAGCCCGGGTCCGTGCGCATCCAACGGAGCAAACAGGCAAGCTGGGGTGGTCGTAATCCTCGCCGTCGTCGAGCTCAGCGGCTGCTGGACCTCGGAAGTTGGCGGAAACGGTGCTACGGTGCACAAGAGAGAAAGGTAAACAGTTCTACGGTGTACTAGGAGCACGTTGAGCATGATGGGATGCACGTCCGCGAGCTGTAGCGGCTATGGCCATGGTGGCGCCATGGCCGGTGGGGCGAAGCTCTTGGGCGCGGTGGCTAGGCTAGCTACGGAAGGCAAACGAGCTTGGGGAGAGAGGGGAAAATGGCGAGGCTCACTGGGAGGTCGAAGCGCAGCTCAGTGGGCTCGGGGTCGACCTGGGAGCGGCGAATTTGTCGATGGCGTCTGACGGCCATGCAGAGAAGATGAGCTCGGGGACGAGGCTTCAGGGCATCCGGGGTCCTGCGGTTCGGCGAGGAGGTCGAGGGAGTCGCGACGGAGGTAATGGACAGCACGAGGCGAGGGGAGCATGGTGGCTGCGGTGGTGCTCGTCGGCGCACTCCGGCTCGTTCGGGCGGCCGCGAGCGAGAGAGTAGAGGAGAGGAGAGGAGAAGTGGATAGGCCAGGGAGGTCGGGGCGGCACCGAGGAGAGGCAACACGGCGTTGCGCTGGCAGGGGAGGCACGCAGGCGAGCTGGTGGCGTGGCGCTCTGACCATGCGCGCGCGTCGGCCACACGCCTGGCCGACTGGCGCCAGGAGGACGACGGTGGTGGTGGGCTGGGCCAGCTCCTGGGCTGCACAGTGCTGGGCCTCTGGGCTGTGGGTAAGCGCCAGGTAATTCCTTTCTCTCTCCTTTCTGTTTTTATTTGTTTCAGTTTTTCTAATTTCTACTACTGTTTTGCAAATAAAATACTAATCAAAACACTTTGGTTAATTCTGTAAATTTTTGTGAGGAATATTTGAATTATTTTCAAACCACACAACAAATTTCAAAATATTTGGAGCAACCAATATTTAATGGTAAATTTTAAACTCCAACTCAAATATCATAATGATTTAATTCAATGACCAAAATGTCCTGGAAAAATATGCATCATCTCGGGTAGAGGCTTTCTTCTTTTTATATAAATCATGAACATTTTAAAAGGATATTTTGAGGTCATTAAAAATATTTGGTTGAACCTATTTGAATTGCATTTGTGCTAGGGTTTATCAATCCCCAATTCAAATTTCTTAAATTTAAATATGATGACATGAATGCTTTCATGCAACTAGTTACAAGCAAATCTAGGGCCATGACACAAAACTTGGAAACTTCACAACACAAAACTTAAAGTAGAAAACTCGTGAGCTCCGTTAGCGAAGGAAAACAAAAGACCACTTCAAGGTACTATAATGAACTCATTCTTTATTTATGTTGGTGTTAAACCTACTGTATTCCAACTTCTCTATGGTTTATAAACTATTTTACTAGCCATAGATTCATCAAAATAAGCAAACAACACACGAAAAACAAAATCTGTCAAAAACAGAACAGTCTGTAGTAATCTGTAGCTAGCACAAGATCTGGAAACCCAAAAATTCTAAAATAAATTGCTGGACGTGAGGAATTTATCTATTAATCATCTGCAAAACTAATTAACTAAATATCACTCTCCAAATAAAAATGACAGCAGTTCTCGTGAGCGCTAATGTTTCTGTTTTTTACAGCAAGTTCAACAAGACTTTCCCCAAGTCTTCCCAACGGTTCTACTTGGCACAAACACTAATTAAATACAAAAACACAACCAAAACAGAGGCTAAATAATTTATTTATTACTAAACATGAGCAAAAAACTAAGGAATAAAAATAAAATTGGGTTGCCTCCCAACAAGCGCTATTGCTTAACGCCCCTAGCTAGGCATAACAAGTAAGAATAGATCTAGGTATTGCCATCTTTGGTAGGCAATCCATAAGTGGCTCTCATGATAGATTCATATGGTAATTTTATTTTCTTTCTAGGGAAGTGTTCCATGCCCTTTTTTAATGTAAATTGGAATCTAGTATTCCCTTCCTTCATATCAATAATTGCACCAACCGTTCTAAGGAAAGGTCTACCGAGAATAATAGGGCAAGAAGGATGCAATCTATATCAAGAACAATAAAATCTACGGGCACATAATTCATATTTGCAGCAATAAGAACATCATTAATTCTTCCCATAGGTTTCTTAATAGTGGAAACCACAAGATGCAAGTATAGAGAGCAATCATCAAAATTACAGAAATCTAGCAAATCACACAAAGTTTTGGGAATAGTAAAGACACTAGCACCCAAATCACACAAAGCATAAAACTCATGATCTTTAATTTTAATTTTAATAGTAGGTTCCCACTCATCATAAAGTTTTCTAGGGATAGAAACTTCCAATTCAAGTTTTTCTTCATAAGAATGCATCAAGCCATCAACGATATGTTTAGTAAACGCTTTATTTTGACTATAAGCATGAGGAGAATTTAGCACGGATTGCAACAAGGAAATACAATAAATCAAATAGCAATTTTCATAGTTAAATTCCTAGAAATCCATAATAGTGGGTTTAACAACATGTAGGGTTTTAATTTCTTCAATCCCACTTTTATCAAATTTAGCATCAAGATCAAAAGATTCAGAATTCTTGGAACGCCTTCTAGGTAAAGGTGGATCATATTCAGCCCCATCATTATCAAGATTCATATTGCAAAACAAAGATTTAATAGGGGACACATCAATAACTTTTAGATCTTCATCATTATTTTCATAGGAACTAGAAGAACACGCTTTTATAAGGGCATCTTTCTTAGCACGCATCCTAGCGGTTCTTTCTTTGCACTCATCAATGGAAATTCTCATGGCTTTGAGATACTCATTGATATCATGCTTAGGTGTAATAGATCTAAGTTTCAAAGAATCAACATCAAGAGCAATTCTATCAACGTTCCTAGCCAAATCATCAATCTTAAGCAATTTTTCTTCAATCATAGCATTAAAATTCTTTTGCGAAGTAAGAAATTCTTTAATATTATATTCAAAATCAGAGGGCATCTTATTATAATTTCCATAAGAAATTTTGTAGGAATTACCATAATTATTAGAGGGATTACTAGGATAAGGCCTAGGATTGAAATTTCATCTATACGCGTTGTTACCAAAATTGTTCTTACCAACAAAATTCACATCCATAGATTCATTATTATTCTCAATCAAAGTAGACAATGGCACATCATTAGGATCAGAAGAAACACTCTTATTAGCAAATAATTTCATAAGTTCATCCATCTTTCCACTCAAAACATTAATTTCTTCTATCGCATGCACCTTTTTATTAGTAGATCTTTCAGTATGCCATTGACAATAATTAACCATAATATTATCTAGGAGTTTAGTAGCTTCTCCTAAAGTGATTTACATAAAAGTGCCTCCCGCGGCTGAATCTAAAAGATTTCTAGAAGCAAAATTCAATCCGGCATAAAAATTTTGTATAATCATCCACAAATTCAAACCATGAGTAGGGCAATTACGTATCATTAATTTCATTCTCTCCCAAGCTTGTGCAACATGTTCATGATCAAGTTGCTTAAAATTCATAATATCGTTTCTAAGAGAGATGATATTACGGGAGGAAAATACTTAGAGATAAAAGCATCTTTCCACTTGTTCCATGAATCAATACTATTTTTAGGAAAAGATGAAAACCAAGCTTTAGCACGATCTCTAAGCGAAAAAGGAAATAGCTTCAATTTAACAATATCATTATCGACATCTTTCTTCTTTTGCATGTCACACAAATCAACGAAGCTATTAAGATGGGTAGCGGCATCTTCACTAGGAAGGCCGGAGAACGGATCTTTCATGACAAGATTCAGCAAAGCAGTATTAATTTCACAATATTCGGCATCGGTAAGAGGAGCAATCGGAGTTCTAAGGAAATCATTATTGTTGGTATTGGTGAAGTCACACAATTTAGTATTATCTTGAGCCATCGCGACAAACAAGCAATCCAACACACGAGCAAACAAAAAGCAAACAGGCAAAGAGGCAAATAGAGAAAGAGAGGGAGGATAGAGAGAGAGAGGGCGAATAAAACGGCAAGGGTGAATTGGGGGGAGAGGAAAACGAGAGGCAAATGGGAAATAATGTAATGCGGGAGATAGGGATTGTGATGGGTACTTGGTGTGGTGACTTATGCGCAGACTCCTCGGCAACGGTGCCAGAAATTCTTCTTGCTACGTCTTGAGCACTGCGTTGGATTTCCCCGAAGAGGAGAGGATGATGCAGCAAAGTAGCATAAGTATTTCCCTCAGTTTTTGAGAACCAAGGTATCAATCCAGTAGGAGGCTACGCGCAAGTCCCTCGTACCTACACAAAAACAATAGCTCAACGCAACCAACGCGCTTAGGGGTTGTCAATCCCTTCACGGTCACTTACGAAAGTGAGATCTGATAGAGATGATAAATAATATTTTTGGTATTTTTGGTACAGAGATGCAAAGTGAAAAGTAAAAGGCAAAGTAAAAGCAAAGCAATAATAAAGTGATGGAGATTGATATGATGAGAAATAGACCCGGGGGCCATAGGTTTCACTAGTGGCTTCTCTCAAGAGCATATGTATTCTACGGTGGGTGAACAAATTACTGTTGAGCAATTGATAGAATTGAGCATAGTTATGAGAATATCTAGGAACGATCATGTATATAGGCATCACGTCCGTGAAAAGTAGATCGAAACGATTCTGCATCTACTACTATTACTCCACTCATCGACCGCTATCCAGCATGCATCTAGAGTATTAAGTTAAAAACAGAGTAACACCTTAAGCAAGATGACATGATGTAGAGGGATAGTTTCATGCAATATGATAAAAAAACCATCTTGTTATCCTCGATGGAAACGATACAATACGTGCCTTGCTGCCCCTTCTGTCACTGGGAAAGGACACCGCAAGATCGAACCCAAATCTAAACACTTCTCCCATGGCAAGAACAACCAATCTAGTAGGCCAAACCAAACTGATAATTCGAAGAGACTTGCAAAGATAACCAATCATACATAAAAGAATTCAGAGAAGATTCAAATATTATTCATAGATAGACTTGATCATAAACCCACAATTCATCGGTCTCAACAAACACACCGCAAAAAGAAGATTACATCGAATAGATCTCCACGAGAGAGGGGGAGAACATTGTATTGAGATCCAAAAAGAGAGAAGAAGCCATCTAGCTACTAACTATGGACCCGTAGGTCTGAAGTAAACTACTCACACTTCATCGGAGAGGCTTGGATGATGATGTAGAAGCCCTCCGTGATTGATGCCCCCTCCGACGGAGCTCCGGAACAGGCCCGAAGATGGGATCTCGTGGATACAGAAAGTTGCGGGGGTGGAATTATGTTTTTGGCTCAGTCTCTGATCGTTTGGGGATACGTGGATATATATGGGAGGAAGAAGTACGTCGGTGGAGCTTCGAGGGGCCCACGAGGCAGGGGGCGCGCCCTCCAACCTCGTGACCGCCTCGTGGCTTTCTTGACGGAGGGTCCAAGTCTCCTAGGTCTTATCTAATGAGAAAATCACGTTTCCGAAGGTTTCATTCGGTTTGGACTCCGTTTGATATCCCTTTTCTTCGAAACCCTAAAACAGGCAAAAAATAGCAATTCTGGGATGGCCCTCTGGTTAATAGGTTAGTCCCAAAAATAATATAAAAGTGGATAATAAAGCCCAATAATGTCCAAAACAGTAGATAATATAGCATGGAGCAATCAAAAGTTATAGATACATTGGAGACGTATCAAGCACACACTGGGAGAGGCCAAACATCATATCATCCTATGGATAAAGGATTGCATCATCTATCGAAGGACACCGACACCGCGTCAGCCGACTCCTCATCAAAGTCTGCCACCCAGTCAGCAGACTCCCGCTCCTCCAAGTCCACCAACGCATCAGGCCACTCCTCCTCCTCCAAGTCCAGCAAAGCTTAAAGCCACTCCTCCTCCAAGTCCGACACAGCGTCAAACCACTCCTCCTCCAAATCTGGCACAACTTCAGGCCACTCCTCCTCCAAGTCCGGCACAGCTTCAGGCCACTCCTCCTCGTCCAACTCAGCCACGCCAGCCGTCTACGCCGCCTCAGCAATCACGGAAGAGAGCCGCCGCAGCTATGCGTAGCGGTACAAGTCGAGGTAGGACAGGAGGTACAGGTGGAGGCAAGCGATTTCAATATGGTCCAAGAAGCCTCGCGCCTCTTCCACAGAGGCCTTACGACAAGTCCGAGGAGGAAAACGCAGCCATATCAAAGGCCGAGGTGGAAGCCCATTTTGCACCGAAACCGTCACCGCCGCCAAGGGAGAAAGTGCCTGAGGAAAAGATTGACCACTTCATTCGTATGGCTAGACCACCAGCTCCCAAGCCTGTTGACACATACTATGAGCGCCACCTCAGGAAGTTAAATCGAGCACGTCTACAGAAAGAGGCGAGCTCGAGCTCGAGCAAATCAGCTAGCAAAAAATGCGGTAAAACCGTTCCCAAGCTGGGACAAGAGGTGGCGCAATCAATCCCCCCGCTTGTTGTGCCAACAACACATGAGAGTAGGCGCGCCCAATATTATTGTGGGCAAACCGTTTACGTTCCCGAGCTGGGCGATGTGGTAATAACCGAGGAGCATATAAGGCAGGCTGAAATCCTCAAGATCACTATTGGACAACTCCTCGACATCGAGTCCATGTCTCCACTTAGAGAGGAGGAAATAAAATAAAAATATCTTCGGGGCCAACCTTTGGTCGAGCCAGACAAGGTCAGCAAGCTCCCAACGAGAATGTATGAATTGCATCAATGGTACATGGACATTACCAAGATTTCCAATCGAGAGTCCCGCATGGTGAATGTCAAGAAGGATCATTACTTCCATGAGATAGTTGTGTCCGTTGAGTATTCAGAACTATTTCAGTTATACAATCAAGACGCACTCAACAAATCTATCACTAGTTGCTATTGTCTGTAAGTGATTTCTTTCTGTAATTTAAGTCTCAAGATAGCTGTAGTGATCATTTTTATCAATCATTACCTATAATTATCCTCACTATATTCTTTTCTATGGTATTACGCAGGATGAAGATGTATGAAATGAAAAAAGGTGGATGCTATGGCATTGGGTTCATTGATCCAAATACCATTAATGAATACACATGGAAATTAGATGCATATTATGAAAAAAGTGTAGAGGAAAGCATGCTAGAGTTCTTCAAGCGCCTCAATACCAATGAAGATATACTACTTCCTTACAACTTCGAGTGAGTCACACTGTCTTGCACTACAAATTCTGTTTTTGCCTACTAGCTAGCTACATGTTGTTGCTTACATATGCCCGCTTAATTAAGACATGCAAACGTGTGCGCATGCAGATTTCACTGGATCTTGTTAATCATTAAAGTTGATGAAGGAACAGTTGAAATACTGGACTCACTACTTAAAAAAGAAAGTGACTACACCATGTTATTTGGGCTAGTCAACAGGTAGTTTCAATCATTATTAACTATATCTCGGCCTATTTAGTTCGTCATTTCCTGATATGAACTATTTAATAACCCATTTATTCATTTTCTTTGACGGCGGGCAGGGCTTGGGCAAAGTTCATCAGCGTCACTCCAGGCCAATGGAAACGAAAGCTAAAATGGTATCGATCCAAGGTAAGTAATTAAGTGGTACTAGCTAGCTAGCTGCCATCTCTTTAAATATCATGCTTGATTAATTATTATCTGAACAAATTCCATTCTCGTAAAGGCCCTGAAGCAGGCGTCGGGGAATAATATGTGTGCATACTACGTTCGCGAGAACATTCGCATGATGGCGTCCGAAAGGAGCAGATCTCAAAGACAGGACTGGGTACGTTTGTCAGAACACTATTCACAATTTTTACACCATTATCGATATCTAGTCACACAACTAATACACATGCATATTGATCTCCTTCTTAACAGTTCAAAGAGGTGCGGGGGCAGCTCCTAGCAGAGGAGCGCATAGAAGTAATTCAAGAGGAAATAGCGTGATTTTTGCTCGACCAGGTCATAGATCCCAAAGGAGAATACTATTACCCGCTACCGCCCCCATGAACCACTTCCAATTGTCATCGTGCTCCGAAGGCACCAATTAGGCTAATGCCACTGGCTCCGAAGGCACCAATTAGGAGAAATTGTATATAGCTACCTAATTGTATATATTTATATAGTGTTACTATTCATTACCCAGGATGCAGAATAAGTTATTCTTCACCCGAGGTAATCTTACAATCGCTTCTTAAATAAATTACGTTTAAAATATAAATAGTTACATGTATATTGATTTAATATGTAAAATTTGGTATAAAAAACAAAAATATAGGTTATAAGACCAGAGAAATCACATTTTATGTATGTTTTACATTATGTTTTTATATTCGTAATTTTATGTAACATAAAATATTTTTTACGGTGAGTACATATTTTCTTACGTTCTCTTTTTATGTATGAAATAAGACAAAATTTACGAAACATAAAAATACGGTGCATTGATGTCAAAATAGAGAGGGGTGAAGAATAACTATTCCTCACTCAGGGTGACGAATAGCGCGACCCTATATATATATATATATATATATATATATATATATATATATATATATATATATATATATAGAGAGAGAGAGAGAGAGAGAGAGAGAGAGAGAGTAGCACTATTCTAATCCCAGGATTAGAATAACTATTCGGATCACAGAACGCCCTATATAGGAGGCGACCGGACGTTCCTGAGATCTAAAAAAACACCGAACCCCACCTCCCACATCTCCACCTCTCCACATCTCGGCCCTCATCCCCGACCCACTTCCCCCACGATGCAGCGCCTCCTCCCCCGTGGCCGGCGCGCCACCTCCCCTACTCCCAA
>NC_041392.1:654674489-654678658 GCF_002162155.2 Triticum dicoccoides
CCCCCTTAATCCACTATAGTGGTGGCCTCTCCCACCTGAATCCATCACGGCAGCGACCCCCTCCCCTGGATCCACCCCGGTGGTGGCCTACCTCCCCCTGAATCCACCATGGCGGCGGCCTCCTCCGCGGGCCGTCAACCTCGCGCGCACCGCTGCCCAAATCCTCGCTCTCTATTGTCCCGGCTACAGCGGCACCCTCCTTCCAATGGGCCCATCCACCTCCTCGGCCGTCGACGCGGATCTGACGCATGTGTCCTCCCAGGATCCAGCGTCATCTGAGGTGCGCGTGAGGGCAGGTCGCGGCAGCGCCCTGGGAAGGTCGCGGGCAATCCCTTGGGCAGGTCATGCGCCACACCAGGTCGAGTGCCTGACACTGGCGGTGAGGAAGCAGAGCAAGGGAGTCGGCAGCTACCTCGTCAGCACCCGGTGGCACAAGAACTTCTGGCTCCTCGCTTGACCTGCCCATCCACCATGTCCACCACGATGGTGTTTTGTAATGTTTGCTGCTAAGTTTGTCTGTCCAGTTCCTGTGTGATCCTCATATTTTACTCCTGTATATCTGTCCCATTCTGTGCTTTTGAACCTGTCGATCGATTATAAAAAATAAAAAAGAAGTCCGTGCGTGCATGCAGTGCGCATGCGGCCATGTCGTGTGTCGCTACGATGGATCATGCATACTGCTGCCCCATCGTGTTGTGAAGTGTAAAGTCTGAAAGAGTCCTAGGACTTTACCCTCCTACAGCCTTGTTGTCTTTTCAGTGTGTGTAATTTGTAGTACCAACTTTTTTTATCTTTACTGCCGCGAGACTGTAATCTGTACCTGTTGTACCATCATCGTGTTGTGTTGCACAAAAAGACTGATGCTGTTGTTGAGTGCTTCTTGCTTGCTCTAGTATATTTGAGGGTTTTTTCACTGCAATGGTTTGCACTTTGCACCTATGTCCCAATGGCTTGCACCAAACAAAGTCACCACGGTGGCAGATGAAAATTGGAAATCTAAAAGGAATGAGCACATCCAAAAATATACTTGAGCACCTATCTGAGTTCAAATTTGAATAATTGGGCGGTTTGATGTTTTTCACATAACTAAGACTTGAACCATTACTAATGAATAACACCAAGAAAATCCAAATTGAAAAAACCAAGAAGTTCAATTTTAAAAAATAGAATAGTACAATGTACATGAAAAACCAAGAAGATATATTTAAAAGAACAGAGCCGTTCAATATTTATTGCAAAAAACTCAAATTTTTCCCGTTACTAATGAATAAACCAAGAAGTTCGGTTTGAAATAAAGAAGAAGTTTGACATTTACTAAAAAAACTCCAATTTTTCACATTTCTAGAAAAATACACAAAAAAGGTTCAAAAAATTGAAAAAACTCAGATATTCTCACGTAACCGAGAGAAGTTCAGGTTGATAACTGCCAGAAGTTCACGTACTACACAGTGTGCATTTTGTATGGAAAAAAGAATAAAAAAGCAAAGGCTAAAAAGTTTTTTTGCTAGAAGTTCAAGTGCTCAGCCCGAGAAAGTTCAAAAAAATTTGTGAGAGGTTGAATAAAAATATGTGACAGAAGTTCAAGGTGAAAACAACGAGAAGTTCAACTACTGCAAGGGATGCATTTCAAATGAGAATAAAAGTATAGAAAATTAAAAGCTTAAAAGGTCATTTGAAAGAAGTTCAAGTGCTTTGTTCGTGGAAGTTAAAAAATTCTTACGAGAGAGGTTCATCTTGTATTTCCATGTTCGATTTTTGTTGTATAAAAATCGAATACAATTATTTAATCAAAATATAAAAAGGTGCAGTTCAAATTGAAATAACATAGAAGTTCGGAGTTTATTAAAACCTAGGATTTACCCGTTCAAAAAATAAAAAACACAATGACATTTTTTGCACTTTTAAAAACAACCTCATACACGAAAAAATGGTTGCTAGAAGTTCAAGTTCTCGACGAGGAAAATCTCAAAAAATTCTTGTGAGAGAGGTTCACCGTGTATTTAGATGTCCAAAATACATAAAAATATGTTGTTTTTTGTGTTTTAAAATAACTCTCTCAAAGCAGAGAGAAGTTCAACGTGATAACAACCGACACGTACTACATGGTGTGTGTTTCATATAAGAAAAAATACAATAAAGTGAAACAGAGTGAAGTTCAAACAGACATGCCCTAGAAGTTCAACTACTTAATGAAGTGCAAAAAATAGCACGTCAAAAACAAAGTGAAGTTCAAACAGACATGCCCAGAAGTTCTACTACTTCACTCAGTGCATTTCCGTTCGCGATGAACGCAGAAATCATGATCTCGCCATTTTCTAATTTACCTTAAAACTGAAGGAATAGTATTTGTGTAAATTCAAGTCCTCGGTCGGAGAAAGTTAAAAAAATATTGTGAGAGAGGTTTGTACAAAAAGAATATCATTTGTGTAACACTGATGAAATGGATGAGAAAATTACAAACAAAAATACATCACAGAAGTTCAACGTGAAAACAACAGGAAGTTCACCTACTACACTGAATGAATTTCAGATGAAAAACTTTCAAAATCGTCGCGAGTATGAAAAAATGATCAACACGGGAAAGTTGCATGTTTACAGCAGCTTTCCATCGGTATATCACCCGCTCAATTCCCGTGAGTGGGATGGAGAGCTACGAGCAGTGGATGAAGATCTACGAGCAAAAAAATCACGTGAAAAACAGAGTGAAGTTTAGGTACACGCGCCGAGAAGTTCCGGTTCTTCACGCGGTGCATTTTCGAAGAATCTGTTTCGCGATATAGGCACAACGCATGATCCCGCTGTTTTCTAAATTACTTGAAAATGGCTAGGAATCAGAGAAAACCATCAACATTAAAAAGTTTCGCATTTTCCGTAGCTTTTCAGCGGTATATTATTTGCCCCATTCTGATAAAGTTTGCAGAAATTACGGCGAAAATACGTTTTTATCCATTTTAAAAACTGACATAAAACTGTAATGACTTAGGAGAAACAATATATACAAAAAAGTTTCGCGTTTCTTCAAGATTTCCAATGCCATATCATTTGCTGCATTTGGACATACGGTTAAAAAATTAGCTCAAAAATACAAACTCGGTGGAACTTGTACCGTTTTCTAAATTACTTTTAAACCGTTCAAAATTAGAAAAAGCTTTTAACATGAAAAAGTAGCGCATTTTCATAAGCTTTCCAACGCCATATTATTTGCCTCAATTGGATTAGCCGTTTAGAAATGGCATCGAAAATACGAACTCGGGTGTTCCGTTTGTGAAATTCTATGATTTTTCGAATTACTCTTTAACCGTAGGGAATTAGAGAAAACTTTCAACATGCGGAAGGCGCGGTTCTGCAGCAGCTTTCCAACACCATATTATTTGCCTCATTCTGATAAACGGTTTAAAAATGCGATCGAAAATACGATTCACGTTTTTTGTACGAAGAAAAAATTGTTTTCAAAACTGCTCTTAAACCGCTTACATTTTGCCAAAAACTTAACTTGGGTCATGATACTGGTGTCCATAGCTTTCCAACGGTATATAGCAAGCCCTATTTGGACACCTTTTAGCTGAAGTTCAACCTAGTACACGGGGAAGGTCAGGCGCGTTACTCGGCAAGTTCATGTTGTGATCAGAATATTATTCTGATCCCGTGATCAGAATAGTGTTTATGTATATATATATAGGGATGGACTATTCTATTACTAGTAACAGAATATTATTCTGTTACCCTCGTTCCCTATAAGGGTGCGATGCGCAGATGACAGTACTGGACTATTATGTTACTAGTAACAGAATATTATTCTGTTACCCTCGGTCCCTATAAGGGTGTGACGCGTAGATGACAGTAGAAAATCCCCGACCCGTCCGCAACCTAACCCGCCTCCTACCGCCGGAGGCAGCCGTCGCGGGCGAGCGAGCGACGGCGGCAGATGGAGCGAGGGAGCCCGCGGCGCCGTGACGGGTCGCTCCTCCGACCCACGTGTTGCCATTGGCCGGCCGGCCGCACGCCTCCCCGCCGACGGGCTCGCCGGCACCTCCCCGCGCGCCTTCCCTTCGACGGGCGCTGGCCCCTCCTCGCGCACCTACCCGTCGACGGGTGCCGGATCCTCCCCGCGTGCCTCCCCTCCGACGAGCTCGTCGGCCCGCCCCCGCCTCCAGCGGCTGCCGCGCGCC
>NC_041392.1:654679365-654745708 GCF_002162155.2 Triticum dicoccoides
ACCGCCATCCCCGCCCCGCGCCGCCCCCTCGAGCCCCTCCGCCGTGCACCGCCACTCCGAGCTTCGCCGCCCTACGCCTGTCACCCCCCGCCTTGCGCAGCATCCTACCGACCGGACCGGCCGCCGGTCGAATCCAGCCTCGCCCTCGAGCTTCGTCTTCTTCCTCGCCGAGACACGCAAGAGCCACCCCAGTTCGGGCATAGTAAGTACCTCAGTACGAGTTAAAAACGATGTTCCATTCAGAATAAAAGAAATGGCAGAAATTCAAATTGTAAAAGTTCAAGCAAAAAAAGAAACCCCATAAAAATCCTGGTTAGTAAGTACCTCAGTACAAGTCGTAAAATGAGAGAAGTTTAGAACATCATTGTCAAAAAAATGTTGAGTTAAAAAAAAGAAACAAAACAAAACATTTTATTTTCGAATAAAAAATCATTCAGTTCGATGATACAAACCATGCAAGTACAGGGGCGACGATTCAGTAAACCATTGAAAATTTACGAGCAAAAATATTACCCAAAAACAGAGCAAAGTCTAGTTAGTGAAAACATGCTTAGTAAAAACCCATGCAAACATCAGTACAAGTACTCTTTTTCGGAATAATTCAAAATTACTCTACAAAAAATAGCTCAGTACAAACACATACATATATCAGTACGAGTACTCTGTTTTCAGACGGGAAAACAGCAGGATCCGTCTTGTTGTATCCAAAATTACTCTTAAACAATTGCAAATTTGAGAAAATGTTTAACATGACTAAGTTTCGCATTTTCGGTAGCTTTTCAATGGTATATTATTTGCACCATTTCAATAAACTTTTTAACAAAATCACGTTCAAAACCAACTTTAATCGTATTTGAATTTGTATTTAAACCATAAGGAATTAGAAAAAACTTTCTATACGCAAAAGTTGTGCATTTTCCATTGCTTTCCAACGCCATATCGTTTCCGTCAATCCGACAAAACTTTTGCAAAAAATAGTGAAAATACTTTTCACCCAGAATTTCACCATTTTTCAAATTACTTTTAAATCATATAGAATTTGAAAAAAAAAGTAGATATATGGAAGATGCAGATTTTTACATGCTTTCCAACGCCATCTCATTTGCTCAATTCCGACAAACTGTTTGAAAATTAAGTCCAAAATACGATTCACGTTTTCGGTTTTGAGAAAAAACGGCTTTTTCAAAACTGCTCTTAAACCATAAATTTTTTTGGCAAAAACAAATTATAAAATTGTAATGTAGATGTCAAGAGCTTTCCAACGATATATTAAACGCCCCGTTTCGACAAAAAAATCCAAAAAATTGAACTAAAGAAGATGCTTTTTAACAAAAACAGAAAGTATCAGTTCAAGCGCTCGAATTTCATCAGTTCAGCCGCTTGAATTCATCAATTAATGTAGGGTAACAGAATAATATTCTGTTACGCGTAACAGAATAGCCCAGATGTATATATATATATATATTCTATTTATATATATGCATAACGTGTACAATATGTAGTATCGTAAAATACCAGCAAACGAAAAAGAATTAAATGGAAAACACAAAATTAAATGAAAAAGAAATCATAAACCCAAAACCCCCCAACCTTTTAATACCGGTTGGTGTCACCAACCGATACTAAAGGGCTCCCTGCCCCCGGAGCTGGCTCGTGCCACGTGGTTGCCTTTTAGCACCGGTTCGTGCTGAACCGGTACTAAAGGGGGGCCTTTAGTGCCCACACTTTAGTGCCGGTTACTGAACCGGCACTAAAGGGCCTTATGAACCGGTGCTATTGCCCGGTTCTGCACTAGTGTCCCCTTGTGTTCAGCGTTAAGCTTGCCTGCCTGCTTGAAGACCCAATAGTTACGGTTGGTATGACTAGCTGGCCTATCAGGGAGACCGTGAATCTGACAAGGTCGGACCAATATCCTGTCAAGGGTGGATGGTCCATCCTGGTTTGCCTTTAGTGGCTTCTTCCGTTGACCGGGCTTCAGATTGTGAAATGTGGCGTTCACCGTTGTGTCGCGTATGTTGTTATGTTCGGTTCGTCGTGGCTTGCCGTTGCCATCTCGGATTTTGGAAGTGCCCGGGCCGCTGGCGTCGTTGCTTTTATGAGCAAGCCAGTTGTCTTCTCCCATGCAGAAGCAGTTCATTAGAGCGGTGAGGGCTGTCATGTATTTGGGTCCTTCCTGGCCGAGGTGACGCGCGAGCCATTCATCCCGGACACTATGTTTGAAGGCCGCGAGGGCTTCTGCGTCCGGACAGTCGATAATTTGGTTCTTTTTGACTAAGAACCTGGTCCAGAGCTCCCTAGCTGACTCGCCGAGCTCCTGGACAATGTGACTTAAGTCATCGACGCATAATGGCCGGACATATGTTCCCTGGAAGTTGTCTCGAAAGGTGACTTCCAAATCTTCCCAGTTGCCAATAGAATTTTCTGGCAAACTGTTTAGCCAGTACCGAGCCGGCCCTTTAAGCTTGAGAGGTAGGTATTTAATGGCGTGGAGGTCGTCTCCGTGGGCCATGTGGATATGGAGGAGATAATCCTCGATCTATATCGCGGGGTCTGTTGTCCCATCGTATGATTCGATGTTAATGGGTATAAACCCGTCTGGAAATTTGTGTTCCATTACTTCGTCCCTGAAGCAGAGGGGGTGTACGGCTCCTGTATGTTGGGCCACACTATGAAGTACCTCCGGTGGGCTCCGTTTACGGTGCTCGGACCGGGCGTGGTCAGCTCTGTAGTGTCCGGATAGGCGACCATCATCGTCGGTCGGGGTATATCTCCGTGATCTGTACATCGATCTTGTGTGTCCTGCTCTACCCTCCGTGCCGGATGGGTTGGTATGGTGCTCTGCTTGGGCTGCTTCTTTGTCTGGACCGATCTGTGATCGCCCCACCGCATTATTCGATGGTGGTATGGGTTCCATCGCCCTGCCATCGTATTGAGGGAGCCACCTACTCTTGGGGTGGCTTTTGTCTGGGCTGCTAAGGTGAGGGAGTCCTGGATTAGGGGGTGTCTGGGTAGCCGGACTATACCTTCAGCCGGACTCCAGGACTATGAAGATACAAGATTGAAGACTCCATCCCGTGTCCGGATGGGACTTTCCTTGGCGTGGAAGGCAAGCTTGGCGATGCGGATATTCAAGATCTCCTACTATTGTAACCGACTTTGTGCAACCCTAACCCTCTCCGGTGTCTATATAAACCAGAGGGTTTTAGTCCGTAGGACAACTTCATAATACAACAATCATACCATAGGCTAGCTTCTAGGGTTTAGCCTCCTTGATCTCGTGGTAGATCTACTCTTGTACTACCCATATCATCAATATTAATCAAGCAGGATGTAGGGTTTTACCTCCATCAAGAGGGCCCGAACCTGGGTAAAACATTGTGTCCCTTGTCTCCTGTTACCATCCGGCCTAGACGCATAGTTCGGGACCCCCTACCCGAGATCCGCCGGTTTTGACACCGACATTGGTGCTTTCATTGAGAGTTCCTCTGTGTCGTCGCAATCAGGAATGATGCCTCTTCCCGTCTTTAAAGACGGCGCCGTTACTAAGGGAGCCTTGGTTGTCGGCCAAACTCTCTGGCTATGCGGTTTTCTCATGACCGCCTGTTCGGCCGTTGCGCCGACGGTGACCTCTCGTGTCATCAAAAGCAATCTTCACGTCAGCTCGGAACTCGTCGAGCAGTTAGATCCAATGGAGCTCTCTTCCGTAAATGAGCTCTCGGATCGCATCGCCACCTTGGGGGTCACTGCGGATTATGACCAGGTTGGGCTTAAACCCGATCTAAGAGAAATTAAGTCTCCCCAAGTCACCCATCACATTGCCGTAGTAGAGGCACAGTGCGGTGACTCTTCATCTATCTTAAGGACTAGCTACATCCGGATTCCATATCCCTCCAAGCCGGATACCCACGGAGGGGAGGATGTAACTCAAGACCTGAACTTAGAATCAGGCAACGGGCTAGATTCACTGGACAACATCCAAGAATCCAAACCTCAGAGTTCGGAAACTCCTTGGCCTTTGAGTCTTAGATTGGGTGAAGTTCCGGATTTAATTCCACCCACCCGCCCGAACATAAGCGATCTATCCCAAATCAGGCAAAAGCCCGAAGAAACAGTACATCATTACTGGGCAAGGTTCCTCCTGGTTATGAACAGGATAAAGGACTGCCACGAGGAAAACGCAATCTCAATCTTCTGCAATAATTGCACGGACAAGGGAATCCTCAAAGCCACAGGTCGTCGTGATCTTACACGCTACGCTGACTTGGCGTCCATAGTACAAATGTACTGTGCGATGGAAAGCGCTCGGAAAACCGAAACTAAATTTTGGGACAATCCGGCCCTGAATAGAAACCTCGTCCGAAATAAAAGGGTGCATCATCATCCGACACCCGGGTTAAAAACCAAAAAACCAAAACCCTCTACAGGGCATGGAACCGTACTGGAGGGATGGCTTAATGGACCCTGTAAAATTCATAGTACAGAGGACGCCACACTAACTCATAGCCTTAGAGCATGTTGGATACTCCAGTAGGTGGCCAAAAGGGGCGAAGATCTCCTAATTCCGGAGGCCGCAGAAAGCCACCTCAGGGACTCCAGTACAGTCTTAACAGTCTTCGAGACTTTCGCATCAAATAAAATGCGAAAAAGAACACTCCGCAGCTTCGCCGAAGTCTATCAAGTAGCAACAATAAACCCATGGAGTGACACGGCTATTACCTTTAATGCCAGTGACGAACCTAAATTCCGAACAGCTCGAGCACCAGCTGCATTGGTACTCAGTCCTATAGTGGATGGCTTTCGCCTCACCAAGGTACTCATGGATGGAGGCAGCGGATTGAACCTCATTTATGAGGAAACCCTTCAAAAAATGGAAATAGACAGGAACCGCATTGAGCGAAGCAGCACAACCTTCAGAGGAATAATCCCCAGTCGGGAAGCACGCTGTACAGGAAAAATGACACTAGATGTGGTGTTCAGCACGTCGGATAATTATAGGTCCGAAGAGGTCACATTCCAAGTGGCCCCGTTCAGCAGCGGATACCATGCTCTACTGGGGCGGGAAGCGTTTACAATCTTCCAAGGAATACCTCATTACGGGTACATGAAGCTCAAGATGCCCGAGCCGAACGGAATCATCACTCTCACTAGTGATCCGAACATAGCACTCCGCGCCGAAAACAAGACAGCCGCACTGGCCCTTGAGGCACTATCCGAAGCCCTAGCGGCTGAGGAACTGACTACACTGTGCTCCACGGTAAACAGGGACGATGTGATACTCGACAAAAGATCCAAGTCCACCTCCTTTAAACCAGCGGATGAAATAGTCAAATTCCAGGTCCATCCAACGGACCCCAATAAAACAGCTTCCATCAGGGCACAACTAAACCCCGATGTAGACGCCGCACTGCAAGAATTCCTACGGGAGAACTGGGACATTTTTGCATGGCACCCTTCGGACATGCCAGGAATCCCAAGCAGGCTGGCCGAACATAGCTTAAATATCGTAAAAGGATTCAAACCTGTCAAACAAGCCCTTCAGCGTTTTTCTGAACCCAAGAGACAGGCAATGGGAGAGGAGCTAGCCAAACTATTGGAGGCCGGATTCATCAGAGATATAAAACATCCGGACTGGCTAGCAAACTTGGTGATGGTACCAAAGAAGGACAAATCCTGGCGCATGTGCGTTGACTTCAAAGACCTCAACAAGGCATGCCCAAAGGATCCCTTCCCCCTCCCCCGCATCGATCAAATTATCAACGCCACTGCAGGACACGATTCATTGTGCTTCCTCGACGCATACTCTGGTTACCATCAAATCAAGGTGGCCAAGTCAGACCAAGCCACAACGGCATTCATCACCCCATACGGCCCATTCTGCTTCAACACAATGCCTTTCGGGCTCAAAAACGCCAGCGCAACATATCAGCGCATGATTCAGACATGTCTGGCAAACTAGATCGGCAAAACAGTAGAGGCATACGTGGATGATGTGGTCGTAAAAACAAGACATGTCGAATCTCTAGTAGACGACTTGAGGCTTACATTTGACAACCTCCGAGCATATGACATCAAGCTAAATCCGGAAAAATGCGTTTTCGGCATTCCAGCCGGAAAGCTCTTGGGCTTCATTGTATCCGGTAGGGGAATCGAAGCAAATCCAGCCAAGATCCGAGCTTTCTCACAATTGGATATCCCAAAGGACCTCAAACAAATACAAAAATTAACCGGATGCGTGGCGGCTCTAAGCCGCTTTATCTCCCGGTTGGGAGAAAAGGCGCTACCCCTCTATCGCCTTCTTCGGTGCACCGAACACTTCGAGTGGACGGACGCCGCCACGGCCGGACTCGAGGAAATAAAAGCCATATTGGCAACAAACCCCGTCCTGGCTGCGCCAAACATCGGCGAACCAATGCTATTGTAGATTGCAACAACCCATCAAGTTGTCAGCGCAGTACTCGTCGTCGAGCGGGAAACGGGCGGACACAAATTCCCCCTTCAAAAGCCGGTTTACTATGTGTCCACAATCCTCACCCCATGCAAATCACGGTACCCATATTATCAAAAGATTGCATATGCGGTATTCATGGCATCCCGGAAGCTACGACACTACTTTCAAGAGTGTTCAATCATAGTAGCATCGGAAGTACCACTCAATAATATTATAAACAACCGTGACGCAATGGGCCGGATTGCAAAATGGTCCATCGAGCTCCTCCCGTTCGACATAACTTATAGGCCACGGCGAGCTATCAAATCGCAAGTTTTGGCCGACTTCGTCGCAGAATGGACGGAGGCCGAACTCCCTAAAGAGTACGGCACGTATTCAAACTGGATAATGCACTTCGACGGTTCCAAAATGTTGGCCGGACTAGGGGCCGGCGTCGTTTTGACGTCCCCCACAGGAGACACAGTTCAATATGTACTCCAGATTATGTACACGGACTCCAACAATGTAGCCGAATATGAGGCCCTTTTACATGGTCTCCGGATGGCAGTATCCATGGGCATTCAACGCCTAGAGGTGCACGGGGATTCGAACCTCGCGATATCCCAAATAAATGGAGACTTCGATGCCAAGGATCCAAAAATGGCAGCTTACCGCAACGCCGTCCTCAAAATGTCAGCTCGGTTTGAAGGGCTCGAATTTCACCATATAGCCCGAGAAAACAATCCGGCAGCAGACGTCCTGGCACGCATCGGTGCAAAACGCGATGCGGTCCCCCCCAACATCTTCCTGGAAAGGCTGTTCAAGCCATCCGTAGTATGGGAAGGGGAACATGGCAATATCAGTACGGACCCAACCGCACTGTCCGACGCCGAACAATCTGACATAATCGGAGGCTCTGCCAATGAAATAACAACCTCAGCCCACGTACTAATGGCCGTTATCGCCTCGTGGACAGAACCATTCCTAGCCTACCTTACTAGGCAGGAACTCCCAGAGGACCAAAATGAGGCACGATGTATAGTGCGGCGATCTAAAGCCTATAAAGTCCATGAGGGAGAACTTTACAAGAAAAGCACTACCGGAGTCCTTCAAAGGTGCATCTCCGAAGAGGAAGGGAGGAACCTGCTGGCTGAAATTCATGCCGGACTCGGTGGCCATCACGCCGCAGCCCGGTCCCTCGTAAGCAAGGCTTTCCGTACAGGCTTTTATTGGCCGACAGCCCGGGCGGACGCTCAGGACTTGGTCCATAAATGCGTCGGTTGCCAGCTTTTTGCAAACCAAAGCCATATGCCACCCACCGCCCTCCAAACTATCCCCATCACTTGGCCTTTCGCGGTCTGGGGGCTTGACATGGTGGGACCCCTTAAAGGCGGAACCCACAAGAAAAAATACTTACTGGTCATGGTGGATAAGTTCACCAAATGGATAGAAGCCAAGCCTGTTAAGACGGCCGAATCCGGACCTGTGATAGACTTTATATCCGGGGTCGTACACCGTTATGGCATCCCCCACAGCATCATCACCGATAACGGCATGAACTTTACGGCCGATGAGGTAAAACTCTGGTGCAAAAACATGGGCATCAAGCTCGATTATGCTTCCGTCTATCACCCACAAACTAACGGTGAGGTCGAACGTGCAAATGGTCTCATCATGAGCGGCATCAAACCTAGATTAGTGCGGTCCCTCAAGGAATCTAACACGCACTGGGTAGAGGAGCTCGACTCCGTACTCTGGGTGTTGCGGACCACGCCGAACCGCACCACCGGATACACACCATTTTTATGGTGTACGGCGCAGAGGCAGTCTTGCCCTGCGACATAATTCATGACTCACCTCGAGTGCGCATGTACAAAGAAAGGGAGGCCGAGCTAGATCGGCAGGACAGTTTGGACGTCTTAGAGGAGGAGCGCGACATGGCAAAAGCCCGTTCCGCATTCTATCAACAGCAGGCTCGAAGATATCAAAGCAGAGAAGTGCGGGCCAAAAGCTACAACGTTGGCAAATTAGTTCTACGCCTGCCGGACAAGAAAAAGGACAAGCTGAAGCCCAAGTGGGAAGGTCCCTTCATAATCGACCAAGTCCTGACTGGTGGAGCATACCGCCTGCGAGATGCATCGGATAACCGACTCGAGCCGAACCCATGGAACGCAGCCCGTCTCCGAAGATTCTATGCCTAGCGCCGGAATCTGTGTTTGTCTCCTTCCTCTGTCCATTTTTTTACATTTTCTGTCTTACATTTTTCTCCTTCCCTCTTCTCTTTTATAGCCCTTAAAGGCTCCTCAAGTGAAGTGCTACTCGCGCTCATTAAACCTGGGGGCTTCTTTAACAGAAGCTTATTTATACAGGCTTCACGCCCACCACATGTGTCAAACTTCCGCATGTACCTTTTCTTCACCATTATATGCATCGATATGACTTAAGTTTTGGCCAAGCTGGGTTGCCTGGCTCCTGTGCTTACCCCTACATTCCCGATTGTTCGGCTAGGTGGTAAAGGGAGCACCTCTGCGATTGTTACTGCCGGATCAGCCGGATGTGTACCTCAGACTGGGTGAAGCCGAAAGCTAGCGTTCTTAAGGGAATATTCGATCGGTGAACTAAAAGATGACCTTTTTTTACTTATTTATGTATATGCCCCCAGATGATTTTCCTGCATTTGCAGTCCAGACATGCACTTTAGGGCATGCCTCCCAAAGAAAGGAACCCCTAATAGAACTATTCTCTCTGGAAGATGTTTCTTACTAACCATGTAATATAACATAACTAGTTGGGCACTTGTCTGATAAAGCACTAATGACCCCTACGCCTGGTCTCCATGCATACCCCGGTTCTTACATAACGGGTATTCGGACACACTCCGGACCGTCAGGTCCTAAGGTTGAAGCGAAAAGGTCGGCAACGACAAACGATCTACAATCAGGCTAGAAGGCATTACACATGTCAATTAAAAATTACATAGTCACTCTGACTGATTGTATTCCTCTTCAATACCATCTAACAGGCTGTCTAACTTACAGTCCTGCTGGGAATACTTTGCGGCCAATTCTACTTGGCCGTACACTAAGCTTACAGGGATCTCCTTCCCGTCAGGCCCCACAGGTCCGACCTCGGCCATGTGGTTTGGGTCAGACTTCGTGTACCGCATCTTCACCATGGCCCAGGCCTCCCTAGCGCCTTGTCGGTAGGCCGATATCTTCCACAACCGGAAGCGCCGCTGAGCTCCCTTAAGCTTCTCCGAAAGCTCTCCAAGGCCCTCGGGCATGGAGTGGGAAGGCCATAAGGCTTGGGCAACGCCTCGCATCACCTGCCGAACTCGCTCGTTCAGTTGCGAGAGCTCGGGAAGAAGGTCACCCATAGAATCGAGCATCTCCTCTGCAGGACGACCCGTTAGCATACCTACAGACATTACTCTGTTAGTCGACTTCCTCGCCGAACTCTTTTCTTTCAAAGATTCGCTTAAGCACGTACTAAATATGCCGCGTCGAAGCCGCTGATTCTCCTTAGTAGAGTCCGACAGCTGGCCACGAACATCTTTAAGTTCAACGTCCAGCTTGGTGTTGGCATCCTGAAGCTCATTCTTCTCCCGCCTCACCCTTGTCAACATACTCTCACCGGCATTTAGCCGGCGTAAAAGTTATTGCCTCTCCGGATCTAGTCCGGCGCCATCTGCAACATGATTTGGAAGATTCATACCCACGCCGCACTTCACAAGATATTAATCTTTCGAAGTGTATCTTACCAGAGGGGGTCTCTTTAGGCTCCCCGGCCGCGGCTAGTGCGGCCACCAGCTGGGCTTTGCACTCTTTCAGCTCCTGGGATAGTACGGTATTCTTCTCTGTAAGAACCTGCATAACAAATGATCCTTAAACCAGTTACTCTAACTGTTTCAAGTCTCGGGGGCTACTGGTATATACATATATATTTACCAAAATTTTCTTACCCGTATGTCTTTTACATATTGCTCTGAGGCTCTAGTTAAACCATTTTGAGTGGCACGGAGGTACGCATCTCCCGAATTGAAGGCATCTAATGCCTCTCGGGAGAAACAAGCGTCGCGAAGAACTGTCCGACGACGCCTGTGGTTCATGGCACTCTCCACCTCGGAATTGGTGGCAGACAGCCTGTCCGCATCCTCTGTCGGAGGAGCGTCCGGTGCGCGCCTCGTGTTCGCTCCCGCTTCCGGGCCAGGCGTTGGAGCCTGGCTGGTGGAGGCGCGGTTGGCAACCTCTCCGGATATAGTCCGGTGAGGTCTCTTTGTCCTGAAGATAGCACGAACGTGAATATGCCCTGAAGAAATAACACCAGGGAAAAAGAGGATGTGCTATACCTTTGCGCTGGCATCCCAGTCCGGACTACATTCCTTTTTATCCCACAGGGCCCTGCGGCCCCTCGTTGGCTAGCCGCCACAGGTTCGGCCTCCCGCCTTAGAAACCACCCCTGCAAAACACGGTCGTTGTCAGGAAAACTGAAATACGTGAGAATGGATTCCTTCTCAAAGGGATGAGACTCCGCTCTCTGTTATCTGGGAGGCCGGGATTAACCTTGGGTAATCAGCCGTAATGGCCACCAAGGTATTGTCCTTGCTTAACTGATGAAACACCCCGTCAATCAACTCCACCGATATATCTGGATCCTCTTCGGAGTCCGGATCGAGGGACCGTTCCGGATCCTCGGGTTGTGGGGGACGGCTGTTTATATCCTTTACTTCCTGACGCAGTTCCTGCATTGAAATCGTTGGACTACATATTTAATCATGGGAATATAAAGTGGATGGGCAGGCACAATTGTTCACTTACCCAACTCGGGGGGTTGTACATACTAAATCCGCCCTGCGGGTTGACGCGGAGGAATTCATCCTCTTCTCCCTTGTACAAAGAGGATAAGATCTTTACTAGAGCGGCAGCTGAGGCTGGCCCCTTACGACCGTAATGGGTGGCGTCATCCTCCCCGTTAAAATCCCACATGGGGTGGCCTCTATATTGAAGCAGCTGCACCCCCCGCATAATGCATGCGGCCATGACTCCAATCATGGTTAGTCCGGAATGAGCCAATAGTCTTATCCGGCCCATCAGGTGAAGGACGTCCCTGTCGCTTTCTCTCTGAGAGCTCCACGGACGGCAGGTCAGGCGTTTCTTTAAGGGAGCACTGTTGAATTCGGGGAGACCGACCCAGATAGGGTCCGGCAGCGGGACATCATCTATATAAAACCATTCCGAAGGCCAGTCCTCGGACGCCTTCTTTGGGGTTCCGGATAGATATCCGGTCCCGGCGATACGCCACACTTCGGCTCCGCCCACTTGATATATAGACCCCTCTTGAGAGCGGGGCACCAGACAGAATAATCTCTTCCACGGCGCAAAATGAGCCTCAACACCCAAGAATAGCTCGCAAAGAGCGACGAAGCCCGCGATATGCAATATAGAGGCGGGCATGAGATCATGCAGCTGGAGGCCGTAGAACTCTAGAAGCCCACGGAGAAATGGATGGATTGGAAATCCAAGTCCTCTTACTAGATAAGGGACGAGGGACACCCGCTCTCCTTTGGAGGGACTGGGGGTGCTCTCCGCTTGCTCTTGGCCATTATAGGTGGCGAGTCCAGCTCGGACCGGGACCATATAGGCCTGAGGGAGAAATCCCTTGGCCTGAAGCGACACTAGCTCGCTGTG
Source organism: Triticum dicoccoides (assembly GCF_002162155.2). Lineage (NCBI taxonomy): Eukaryota > Viridiplantae > Streptophyta > Magnoliopsida > Poales > Poaceae > Triticum > Triticum dicoccoides. Next base: position 654,691,480 of record NC_041392.1, read on the forward strand.
CGGGATGGAGTACCTCTCCCAGTCTCCAGGTTTAGGACTGGAAGGCGAGAGGAGGAGCTGCGACGGCTGGCCATGTTGGAATGAACCTTTGCTGGAGGCGCTCTGATGATTACTCGCGGGGAGGAGAAGGTGTGGTTTGGATCTGAATCCCCATCCCATTAAATAGGTGGCTCGTTTATGCGGCTAGGGGTGTGAATGTAAAAACACCCTGACTTTTCACATTCGTTTGACACGTGGAAGACGGCCATTATTGGGCGTGGAAGCCAAGGTGCGCTCCATTATGAAAATCGGACATTATTCAGCAGGTACATGGAATTTGGAGAAGAACCCGCCTTGCAATTGTAAGTGCATCTAGTGCCACCCCTAGTTGGTTTTGGAGTATTGACGACAAACCTAGTTGAGGGACTAATGTGTTTGTGAGAATTGCAGTATAACACAGGTAGAAGTCCCTCATTGATTCGGTTTTCCTACCAGAGATGACCCCTAAAATTGTATGAAGACATTGATGTCAAAGGTGGTATATGAAGATATTCACATTGAAGACTATGACAAGAGAAGACATCGCATGAAACCTATGGAGCTTGAAGACTTAGATCTTTCGTAGTTATTTTTCTTCTTCTTTGTTGAGTCATAGGAACCACCGTACTGTTAAGTGGGGTCCAAGAGAACCAGTCAGAATGACTGAAGTGATGCTTAACCAAAACCTATGTCTTCGAGTGAAGACTATGAGAGCGAATCTTGTCCAGAGTCGGACAAGTCAGCTTTGCTTGTAGCCCAAGTAAAGTTTCTGAGTGAGTTTGAAATTTGACCATTGGAACACGTGTCAGTTCCTTAGTGACCTAGGGTCATTTCGGACAAATTAGGGTGGGTTGCCTAGTGGCTATAAATAGCCCACCCCCTACAACCAAAAACGGTTGGCTGCTCAGAGTTAGTGTACGGCTTTTGTCGTTTGAGAGCAACCCACCTCGAAGCCTCTGAGAGAGAATTCCTTGCGAGGATAAAGCCCTAACCACCCAGACCCAAAGAGATTTAGGCATCACTTAAGTCTTCTTGTCTGTGTGATCTGAAGACTTATTACACTTGAGGACTGTGAATCCTCCAGCCGGTTAGGCGTCGCGTTCTGAACATCCAAGAAACATTGTGGATCGCCGGTGAACGAAGTCTGTGAAGGTTTGGGAGTCTACCTTGAAGACTTACCAGAGTGATTGGGCGAGGTCTGTGTGACCTTAGCTCAAGGGGAATACGGTGAGGACTGGCTGTCCTGAGCTGCGTGTTCAGGACTGGGTGTTCGGGACTGTGTGTCCTCAGGTTTAAATACCTAGCCGCCCTAACCAGACGTACAGTTGTCACAGCAACTGGAACTGGTCCAACAAATCATTGTCTTCAACGTGTCACTGGTTTCATCCTTTCCTTCCGTTTACTTACTGTTGGTCCTTGTGAAGTCATTGTATGATTGCACTATCTTTTATCTTCACTGAGTGACTGCGTGTTCTGTTTGGCTTCATAATATCTTCCTACCTGATCCTTACTACATTGCTGCTATTAGTCATTGTGCTTTCACTCCATTGAATACTTGACTATGGTTTGCCTAGTGTAGTCTACCTTCCGCTGCATGGTAATAGGTTTATTTCTATCGTTTGTCTTCGAAACTTCCAAGTTTTGAAGACTTTCATAAAAATCGCCTATTCACCCCCCCCCCCCTCTAGTCGATATAACGCACTTTCAATTGGTATCAGAGCAAGGTACTCCCTTGTTCTGTGTGATTCGGTTTAACCACCTGGAGTTTTAGCTATGTCGACTACAGGGATAATTAAAGTCTCCGCTGCGTGCCCCGTCTTCGGTGGAACTGAATATCCCTGCTGGAAGAATAAGATGCGCATGCATCTTGAAGCCATTGACGTCAACCTATGGTATGTCGTCAAGAACGGCATTCCCAAGGCTGGAGAAGGTGTCACTGCTGCTGACGTCAAGAACTTCGTTCAACTGGAAACTACTGCCAAGAATATCATCTGTGGTCATCTGACCAAAGGACAGTATGGCCGCGTGAGTGCTTTGGAAACATCTAAGCTAGTCTGGGACTGGCTCTCCAAGGTCAACAAAGGCGTCTCAACCCAGAGAGATCAGAGAATCAGTGTCATTCGCAACCTCTTCAACCGCTTCAAGAGAAATGACAATGAGAATGTCCAGCTCACATTTGATCGACTCACTGACATCACGAATGAGCTTCAAGCCCTTGGCACTACTGAGATCACCAAGCATGAAGTCATCAAGACACTACTAAGATCACTTGACAGTTCGTTTGACACCCTAGCCCTGATGATTCAAGAACGTCCTGATTTCAAGACACTCGATCTGTCTGGCATACTTGAGAGACTCAACACACATGAGTTTCAGGTTTATGAGAAAAGAGATATCTACGGTCCTAACTATGGGCGAACTCGTGCCTTGAAGGCAAAAGCTGTCTCCTCATCTGAAGAAGAATCTGACAGTAGTTCTGATGATCCTGAAGACATTGGAAGGGAACTTGCTATGCTTGTGAAGAAGTTCCAAAAATTCACCAAGAAGAAAGGTTTCAGAAAGTCTTCACGATCAAGCTCAAGGAATGATGAAGCTTCTGCTCATGACTACAGGAAGAAAACATGTCACAAGGGCAACAAACCTGGCCACTTCATCTCTGAGTGTCCTCAGTGGGACAATGAGAACAAAAAGAAGAAGAAGAGCAAGGAATATGACTCTGACGACAAGAAGAAGAAGAAATACTCAAAGTCTTCTTCCAAGTCTTCTTCAAAGTCTTCATCACACAAGAAGAGCTCATCTGGCAAGGCACGTGCGTTTGTTGGCAAGGAAATGGATTCAGAGGAGGAGTCCGCTTCTGAGGAGGTGCAGGTGGAGTCTGAGGAGGAGTCCGATTCTGGCGTCGCAAGTCTGGCTACAGCATAGTTGCCAAGTCCATATTCAACACTGAAGACAATGACCTTATCACCGACACCGATGCAAATGACAAGGACTACTCCGCTCCTACCTACTGCTTCATGGCATGCGGTGCCAAGGTAAACACACGCACTACTCACTATCAAACATCCAGTGACGATGACTCTGATTGTGGTTCAAAACCCAGCTACAAAACACTTGCTAAAATTGCAACTGAACAACAGAAAGCCATGGCACATATTCAAAAACTGTTAGACAAAAGCGATGATCTGTTAGGCGCTGAAATGACTCGATCTGAGTCCTTAATTGAAGACATAAAAAATCTTCATGTTAAGTATGAGGAACTTGAAAGTCGTCATGAAACGCTCTCAACAACTCATCAAAAGCTTTCCTATGATTATCTTCAAAGGAAGCAAGATCTTGAGAAATTGAGAGCGGCTCATGAAGATCTTCAAAAGGAAAACGAGTCACTTCGTGCCGAACAGATCAGCTCCGCTTAGGAAGGATTTGAACCACCATGTCTTAAGTGCATTGAGCGTGATAATGCTACTACTGTTGCTGAATGTTCTACTGCTGCTACTGTTGCAATATCTTCAACTGTTGATGTGGGAACTAACCCCTCTGCTGACGATTCCACTGCTATTGCTGATGAGAATGCTAGGTTGAAGACATTGCTTGAAACAGGGATGTACAAAAGTCTTAAAGGGCATCAGACACTATGTGATGTCCTCAAAAAGTAGATCTTGAACCGAAACCCGAGGAAAGAGGGTGTTGGGTTCGTAAGGAAAATGAATGCTGATGGCTCTTACTGGAAACCTGAGCAGTACCCCAAAACCACATGGGTTGCTGCAAAGGAATCTTCAGCAGATCTATCCAATCTATCTGGCTTCTCTTGTGCAAACCCCATTGTCATTTATGAATCCTTTGATGCAAACTATAAACTGTTTAAGAATCAGAATGGTGAAGTGTTTGCCAGGTACATTGGTACTAACTGCAGGAATGGACCGCCTATGAAGAAGATCTGGGTTCCAAAAAAGTGTCTGGAGAATCTTCCTGTGAATGTCATCATGACACCACACGTGAAGAAGACAAACCTCAGACCACAGGCTTCATACAGTCCAAAGGCTTCATACAGACAGAGGACTCACCTGAGTCGCACTAACGCAAATGTTTTGCAGGGAAACCATACTCAGGCCTATGAATATGAGCGTGGTTCGTCAAACCGCCATGTTCATAAGACCAAGAACTATTCTGCTTATTCTTATGAGTACTATTGTCCGCCTGCAAGACTTTTTGCTAGGGCTCCAAAGCCAAAGTTCTCAGACGCTGCACTTAGACTTATTGCTTCTAAGCCACCCTTGAAGATGTGGGTGGCTAAGAAAGCTTAACTCTCTTTTGCAGGGAAAGGTCTCCAGCAGAAAACCAAAATCGTCTAACGCTATTGCTGGGGACCTTAAACATCTTGTAGGGCGCAAGATCAAATGGCCGAATGGCCTTACTATGTACTTCGTTCCTAAATCGCTTGCTACTCTCCCTATCAGTCCTAATCTGGATCTAAGCTTTCATAACCCACTGGTTCGTCAAATGTTTTTGCTTCACAATTCTCTTCATGAAGCCTATCCCCCTAACTGCACTGTAGGGTACGACACTAGCGTCTTCAGAATGGATTATTGATAGTGGGTGTACCAACCACATGGCTGCCAAAAGAAGCCTTCTTATGGACTCAACCTTACGTCCATCCGACAAGAGTCACATCACATTTGCTGACACTGGTAAAAGTAAGGTATTGGGTCTAGGTAGAGTTGCAATCTCAAAGGATCAACACATGGATAAAGTTATGCTTGTTGAATCCCTTGGCTTCAACTTAATGTCTGTCTCAATGCTTTGCGATTTGAACATGATCGTAATATTTGGAAAATATCGCTGCCTTGTACTAATGGAATCTAACAAGTCTCTAGTGTTTGAAGGGTATCGGAAAGATGATTTGTACGTGGTAGATTTTTCGTCAGGACCACAGCTTGCCGTATGTCTTCTAGCAAAGGCTTCAGAATGCTGGCTCTGGCATCGGAGGCTAGGGCATGCTGGCATGAGGAACCTCCACACCCTTGCAAAGAAGAAGCATGTCATAGGCATCGAGGGCATAAAGTTCAAGAAAGATCACTTATGCGGTGCATGTGAAGCAGGGAAGATGACGAGGGCTAAACATCCCTCGAAGACAATCATGACAACCACTCGACCCTTCGAACTGCTCCACATGGATCTTTTCGGTCCCACTCATTACTCAACTCTTACTACTACTGCTTGCCTCTATGGCTTTGTTATTGTTGATGATTATTCTAGATATACTTGGGTGCACATAATCCTCTACAAGACTGAAGTGCGGGATGTCTTCAAACGCTTCGCCAATCGAGCAATGAACAACTATGGCGCCAAGATAAAGCACATCAGAAGTGACAATGGCACTGAATTCAAGAACACTGGCCTTGATACATATCTTGATACCTTGGGCATCACACATGAATTCTCAGTCCCGTACACACCACAGCAGAATGGCGTCGTCGAACGCAAGAACAGAACACTCATTGAGATGGCCCAGACGATGCTTGATGAATACAAGACTCCAACAAAATTCTGGCCTGAAGCCATTGATACTGCATGCCATACAATCAATCGTGTTTATCTTCACAAGCTTCTGAGCAAGACATCCTATGAGCTCCTTACTGGCAAGAAGCCAAATGTCAGTTACTTCAGAGTATTTGGCGCCAGGTGCTGGATCAAGGATCCACATCACACTTCAAATTTTGCACCAAAAGCACATGAGGGTTTTATGCTTGGATATGGAAAGGATTCGCACTCCTACAGAGTCTTCAATTTCTTTCATTATAAAGTGGTTGAAACAGTGGATGTGCGGTTTGATGAGACTAACGGTTCACAAAGAGAGCACCTCCCAAATATGCTAGATGAAGTTCCATCCAGAGAATCAATCAAGCTTATGGGAACAGGAGAAATCATACCCTCTGAAGCTCAACCTGAAGAGGAACTTATCATCTCCGCACCTGATCAACCTGAAGACAATGCTCAGCCTGAAGACAATCCCACTAACAATGACAATGATCAGCAAGAGCAAAACCTTCCCCCTGTACATCCTCATGTTGCCAATGAAGTGCAGATTGAGAGAATAATTGACAGCATCAATGCACCCGGTCCGCTCACTCGATCAAGGGCAACTCAGCTGGCAAATTTCTGTGGGCACTTCGCATTCGTCTCAATAACAGAACCCAAGAAAGTTGAAGAAGCCTTCATGGAACCTGAATGGATTCAAGCTATGCAAGAAGAGCTTCAACAGTTTGAGCTGAATAATGTATGGGAACTGGTTAAGCGTCCTGATCCTCGGAAGCACAACATAATAGGCACCAAATGGATATACCGCAACAAGCAAGATGAGCATGGTCAAGTTGTCAGAAACAAAGCTCGTCTCGTTGCTCAAGGATATACTCAAGTGGAAGGCATTGACTTCGATGAAACATTTGCTCCTGTGGCTAGACTTGAAGCCATACGCATACTACTGGCCTATGCCAATCATCACAACATACTTCTATATCAAATGGATGTGAAGAGCGCCTTTCTCAATGGCAAGATTGAAGAAGAAGTGTATGTTGCACAACCGCCTGGCTTTGAAGATCCAAAACATCCTAACATGGTATACAAGCTTAACAAGGCACTGTATGGCCTCAAACAAGCCCCTCGGGCCTGGTATGACACACTCAAATACTTCCTGAAGAGCAAAGGCTTCATACCTGGTTCCCTAGACCCCACTCTCTTCACGAAGACATTTGATGGTGAACTGTTTGTGTGCCAAATATATGTGGATGACATTATCTTCGGCTGCACCAATCAGAAGTACAGTGAAGAGTTTGGATATATGATGCAAGAGCAATATCAGATGTCCATGATGGGAGAGCTGAAGTTCTTCCTTGGTCTCCAAATACGACAGTAATGCAACGGCATCTTCATATCTCAAGAGAAGTATCTCAAAGATTGCCTGAAGAAGTTCGGTATGCAAGACTGCAAAGGCTTCACAACGCCAATGCCAGCCAAGCATCATCTGGGTCCTGACGACAATGGTAAAGGGTTCGATCAAAAGGTATACCGCTCCATGATTGGTTCTTTGCTTTATCTATGTGCATCTAGGATAGATATTATGCTTAGTGTTTGCATGTGTGCTCGATTCCAAGCGGCACCAAAGGAGTCGCATCACTTAGCTGTGAAGCGAATTCGTCGATATCTGGCTCACACCCCAACTCTAGGATTATGGTATCCAGAGGGCTCAGAGTTTGATCTGGTTGGATTCTCGGATGTTGATTATGCTGGTGACAAAGTGGATCGCAAATCTACATCAGGCACATGTCACTTTCTGGGACGATCACTTGTATGTTGGTCTTCAAAGAAGCAGAACTGTGTATCTCTCTCCACTGCTGAATCTGAATACATTGCTGCTGGATCTTGCTGCACTCAGCTTCTGTGGATGAAGAAAACACTCAAGGACTATGGAATTCATCTGAAGCAAGTGCCACTCTACTGCGACAACGAAAGCGCCATCAAGATTTCCAACAACCCAGTTCAACACTCGAAGACAAAGCACATTCAAATTCGTCATCACTTTCTCAGAGATCATGTTGTGAAGGAAGATATTGATATCATACACGTCAACACTGAAGAGCAATTGGCAGATATCTTCACCAAGCCCTTGGATGAGAAGAGATTTTGCAAGTTACGGTGTGAGCTAAATATCCTGGAATCCTCAAATGTCCTGTGATCAGGCACACATCCTAACACTTATGCATATTGATGACATAGATGTGCAACACACGAAGTAAAGTATATCTTCAATCAATGAAGACATACATTCTAAGTGTGAATACATTAGTGTGGAATTTGACTTCGGAGCGCCACGATAATTGTGCGCCGTGTCTGGGTCTAATACTTCCTATATGGTGGGTAACGCCACCACCAAATGTTCTGTTTGAAGTGTTTCACTCATGGCGTTACATTTGCTATGTCTTCACATTTGGTTTGGCTTCAATCTCAACATATCTTCATGATTATCTTCACTATGTTGATTATATAGATATATATATATATATACTAGTGTTCTGTCCTCTACAGCATTCACTTATAGCTATGTCTTCTTGTTGAATCTTTTGAACTAAGTGAATGTGATCGGACCCTAACCTCTCTATGCTTTCTATCTCAAACTCTATCTCTCCAAATCATATGCATTCTATTGAAACTGTTGAATGTCTTCTCTGCGTCCTTGTCAGCAGAAGATACAGAGACAACCATTAAGTCTATTTTCAATGCTCATTCCTCCACCTGAAACTCGGAGAAGTGGGAACAACCACCCAACAATCCAGGCGTGCGTGGGACGTGGAACAAACCCCAATATGTTGCATGATGGCCACGTGTTCCTCAGATGCGAATCGCCAGGGGCACCTGTGTAATAATGCAGTGCCGCCCCTGTACCTATAAATACACACCTCACAGCAGTCATTATCTCTTCTTCCACTCTCGCACGAACCTTAGCGCCACCGCTAGCCCTCGACGACACCGGCGACGAAGCGCTTCGCTGCCGCAACCTCTCCGACACCGTCTTCACGCCGACCGCGGACATCGTCTTCTCCGCCATCGCCGTAGGTGTCCTCCGTCGCCAAGTTAGGGCACGGACGATCGAACTGCTCGGCCTCCTCTTCCACTCTGTCTAGCAGTTCTTCGTGTGGTAAATAAAACCTCCTTTTTACGGCCTCTTTGATCCTATAGCTTTATCACTTTCTACCACAAGCAGTTTCTATTCACACAAGTTGGATCTCTTTCATACTGCATCTCATAACATGCCTAGTATATTCACTTATGCTTCACAAAGTAGTTAGATTCCTCACTTGTACTGATCCATGGATTCGTACAAATCTGGAACCAACTCCTTATCTGTGAGTGAATGTCTTCGCACGATGAGGTCAATGTCTTCTAAACTGATTTATCTTCAAAATCTTCTGAGAATGCATATGACCTCTTCCCCTTCCCTCGCACCTTAATGCTGTCACAGGTACATGTCCGTGGGAGAATCCCTTGGTTCTCATAGTCTGCATCCATTTGCTGAATTCTTACAGCATCACATAAATTCTCCCGAAGCCAGTTCCTGTTTGTCTAGCAAGCGAAAACCTTTGAAGCCTCTGAACATATTGAAGCCTTTCAGATTAAGGTTCATGGCTTCAGAAAAATCAGTAAGGAAGGGTGGCAGAAAGCGTCAAGGAGAAACATCAAGAGATCTGCTCGATGACCTCTTAGAGCTGTACAAGACAGATCCTGAAGAGGATTACAATCAGCGCAAGACGCGAATCCAATGGATTCGACGCTATTGGGCAGAACAGTGGTTCGAGTACAGATTTGTGACCAAGGAATATGCTGAAAAGAATGCCATCAAGTGACCATGGGGAGACATCCTCTACAAAAATCTTCAACCCAGGACCAGAGATGAAGCCATTGAACAAGGCTTCTATCCCTGCATGGTCCGTGGACCACAGCCTGCGGATGCTGACCCATCGTCCCTGCTATGGTGTCGTGATGACAATCTGTTTAAGCGCAACTTCCAGTTTGCCCAGAACTCGGTGAAGCAGAACAAGAAGACTTTGGGTTTAGATTTCAACCCTGGTCCCTCTGTTCCCTGTGCTGATGGAACTCGCGAAGCTGAACCCAATATTCTTGGGCCCTTCTACAACCTTGAAGGTCTCATCACTCACATCGTGGTTCAAAGGACAGCCATGAATGAGCCTACAGATGACGCTGAATCATATGAAGCGCCTGCAGCGCCGAAGACAAAGAAGCTGAAGCACCAAAAGCTTCAAAGCCGGCCTCTGCACCAAAAATCTCACGGGCGAAGCCACTGGCAACTGCACCTCCTGAAGACAGTGTGCAGTCTGAAGATTTTTCACGCATCTCCAAGCCCTAGAAGGTCAAGATGCCTCTGCCACACACACCGGCCAAGAGCTAACAGCTGCTGCCATTCTGCGCAATGATGCCATTGATCTGTCAAGTGATGAAGATCTTGCAGATGATGCTCTTGAGCAACTCATCAAGAGCAAAGAAGAAGCAGAAATCTTCAATGATCTGCCTCTCTTTGATGTAACAATCATCCACAACTTCATTGATGAGTGGTTTGACACGCCAAACATCAGCTTCGAAGATCTGCAACTACCCATTGGCCTCAGTGTCGCCTTCCATGGCGCCATTGCTTCAGAGCTAGCTCTCGCTCAGTGCATCATCGAACTGAAGCAAAAGATTGACTATGAAAAGGCTCAGTTCAAGAAGCATATGGCCAAGCTCAGCGTGCAAGAGGTGAAAAACTTCAAGATTATGCTGCACGAGCTCAAAGAAGCCTTTCTCAAGAAACACGCAGAAGCTCAGGGTTCTCGGGAGCGTATGAAGAGCCTGGCTGACAAGTGTGTGCAAGGCTACAACGAAGCTGAGAAGCGCAAGGCCCTTGGGCGTCCGGGCATTGATCCCAGGATGGCTGCTAAGCCGAAGAAGAAGCCCATTGTGGCCGAACCTCTCGCACCAAGGAAGGAAGTAGATCCCATTGTCTTCCCAGCTCGCATGACTGGCTCGAAGCCAAAGTCCCGGTCAACCGCTTCAGAGCTAAAGAAGACGAGGACTGCTGAGGCTGAAGCCAGGAAGAGGAAACATCCTGAAGCCTCTCCTACTGCCCCCTCCAAGAAGAAGAGGAAGACCAAGAAAGAACGGGCTGCTCCCACAGAGCCTTTGATTGTTGAACCCATTTCCATGGTTCGTCCTGACGCTAAACGCCAACTGACAATCCATGAGCCTGCTTTCACAGAGGCTCATGAAGTTGAAGACTTTCCAGCAGCTGATCCCATCGCTGCTGACGACATTGGTCACCATGATCATGTAGAAGATGGTGCAGTCCTTCCTCAGCTCGAGCACAGCGAACTCATCAGTATTGGTCGTCCTCTGACGCCAATTGCTCAGGATGCTTCATGGGCTGATCGCCCACAAGAGGAAGAAGACTTTGAGGCCCAGCCAACTCCAACTACACAGGCGTCGCCTGCGTTGCGCAGGCTTCGCAAAGGACCAAGGCCTCCAGTCTCTGCGTCTGAAGCTAAAGTCGCTGAAGACATTCCGGGTGCATCAGCCGATGAAGAAGAAGTCCCACAAGCTGCTACTCCCCTATCCCACCAAGAAGCGGTTCTCGAGGAGAACGTGGTTGTGACCGACCCTCCAGCTTGTCAAGTGGAGGTTGAAAATCTTGAGGCTGCCACCACCAACACCAATGAAGCCACTAACATTGTCATGGCTGAAGCTATTGTGGAGCCCTCACCAACAAAAGCACCAGAAGTCAGCGAAGCCACTGATCCCACTACTTCTGTTCCTGCGCCTGCTGCCGGTCCTTAGTTCGACTATCATGTTGAGCACATGCATCAGGTACAGAAGCAAATCCCAAGATTGCCAGGTTCCCAGGTCCTGCATCAGCACCTGGATCCTTCAATATCAATGGCTTTAGAGCAGACAACACATTCTTCAATAGCTCCAGGAACCCCTACTAAAGGGAAAGAATATCATCTAATCAGTTCTGGAGCTATCCGCAGCGAAGCTATTACTCCTGCATTCTTTACAATCAAGGTCGCATCTTCCCACACAAGCGTCTTGACATTGAAGGAATAGCTGGTCTGCCCTGTCTGGAAGAAGCTCTAGATTGCTTCAAAGAGGTTGGGTTGCTGCCGTTCGTCACTGACCAAGAGCTTTGGAATGAAGAGTTGCTGCTCCAATTATATGCCACACTTCACATCCGCGGGTATAACAGAGATCCGAAGACTTGGGTCCTGGAGTGGATGACAGGAAATGTTCATCACGAAGCCAAAGCCTTTGACATCATTGAGCTCACTGGTCTACCCACTCCCGGCGATCTCTACGAATCTGGCTGTCAACTTCATAGTGAAGCTGTGGAGAGCATCTTTTAGAAGCCTGAACCTAACATGAGTCAGATGCTCAGTATGATGAAGCCATTACCCCAAGATGCTGCATATCCCAAAGAGTTCTTTGTTGAAGACCTAGAGTATCTGCCAAGGACTATTTATCACATCATAAGGCGAACTCTCTGGCCCATCAAAGGGCACTCTCCACATGCCAAGCTAGAAGGTGTAATGAAGACTTTGGTCTTCTATATTCTTCATGGAAAATGCTTCAATGCACAAGACTTCTTCATTCGCCAACTTGCTGCATCAGGCTCTGATCTATTTGGCTTGAAGTTCTACGCCCCATGGGTAATGCGGCTGATCAAACTTCACTCCGCTATCTCATATCAGCCATCTGCTCGCAATCATCGGATTTTTCTACCTGATGTGGATATGTCTATTGAAGCCATCTATCCTGAGCCTGCCAAGGAACCTCTAAGTCTTCAGAATGCAAAGCATCAAAGTTTTTCTCAGAACATTGAAGGAGTTGAAGCAGTCACTCGTGTGTATCCTTTGGCTGGCACTACACGTGCACCGCATCCTGCTCTCACTTAAGCCACTGACAGTACAACTGCCCCATGACCCAAGAAGCGCACTCGTGTTCTCAATGACCGAGAGCTTCTTGTGGCTCTTCATCAGAAACAGGATAGGCATCATGACTGGCTGAAGCGTCAAATGCAAAGCCTCTTGGTGGATGTTAATCGCATTCGCAATCTTGCCACCAAGAATGCCTTTTTTGCCCATGAAACCTCTCGACGCACATGGGAAGGACTGACGCTGATGTGTTCTGAAGATGATCTTCAAGAGGATGGCTTCGCTGAGCGCTTCAAGTTTGACTCCACACCCCCTCGAAGGGCAGTGCTGTGACGAACTCCATCTCTTGAAGACACTGAGTTCTCTTCCTCTGCTGCAACTGTGAATGCCAGAGTGATCGAGGATGAAGATGATGCTACTTCACCGCCACCTCCTTCAGCACGCTTCGACACTGCTCCAAGTTCTTCTGCACCGCCGAACACCACCGACGACCCTGCTGCTTCACCTACTCTTCATGGGAACGAGTAGATGCTCTATGTCTTCAAACCTTTTTGGTCCTTACTGACAAAAGGGGGAGAAGCATATGAGTTTGATAGTCTTCAAGCGGGTCCATATGGGCACGTGCTTCATATTTTGCTTCGTGTTTACAACTCCCGTTTTGATACATTTGGTTCTTTGAGTTGTAACACTTAAACTCGATGGTCGTCTGCTACCTATTTGCCATTTTGTGATGCGATGATAAATTCCGCATGTGCGACAATAAATTCTGCACTTAGATCATTTTGCAGACGTCCATTTTCCATTATGCATGTCATTATCTTCACATACCTTCACATGCATAGTGGATTGTCATCATAAGTTGAAGAGGATCTCCACAAGCACAACCTGCCATGTGCATTTGCATTCCAAAAGCAAACTACTTATATGCACATCTTCAGGGGGAGCCCTTGCAACTTATGAAGACAATTCCTTATCCTTTACAATTTCACATATTATATTCCCCGTTGAAAACTTCAACTAGTTTGTCATCAATCACCAAAAAGGGGGAGATTGTAAGTGCATCTAGTGCCCCCCTAGTTGGTTTTGGAGTATTGACAACACACCTAGTTGAGGGACTAATGTGTTTGTGAGAATTGCAGGATAACACAGGTAGAAGTCCCTCATTGATTCGGTTTTCCTACCAGAGATGACCCTAAAAATGTATGAAGACATTGATGTCAAAGGTGGTATATGAAGATATTCACATTGAAGACTATGACAAGAGAAGACATCGCATGAAGCCTATGGAGCTCGAAGACTTAGATCTTTCGTAGTTCTTTTCTTCTTCTTTGTTCAGTCATAGGAACCACCGTACTGTTAAGTGGGGTCCAAGAGAACCAGTCAGAATGACAGAAGTGATGCTTAACCAAAACCTATGTCTTCGAGTGAAGACTATGAGAGCGAATCTTGTCCAGAGTCGGACAAGTCATCTTTGCTTGTAGCCCAAGTAAAGTTGCCGAGTGAGTTTGAAATCTGACCGTTGGAACACATGTCAGTTCCTTAGTGACCCAGGGTCATTTCGGACAAATCAGGTCGGGTTGCCTAGTGGCTATAAATAGCCCACCCCCTACAACCAAAAACGGTTGGCTGCTCAGAGTTAGTGTACGGCTTTTGTCGTTTGAGAGCAACCCACCTCGAAGCCTTTAAGAGAGAATTCCTTGCAAGGATAAAGCCCTAACCACCCAGAGCCAAAGAGATTTAGGCATCACTTAACTCTTCTTGTCTGTGTGATCTGAAGACTTATTACACTTGAGGACTGTGAATCCTCCAGCCGGTTAGGCGTCGCGTTCTGAACATCCAAGAAACATTGTGGATCGCCGGTGAACAAAGTCTGTGAAGGTTTGGGAGTCTACCTTGAAGACTTACCAGAGTGATTGGGCGAGGTCTGTGTGACCTTAGCTCAAGGGGAATACGGTGAGGACTGGGTGTCCTGAGCTGCGTGTTCAGGACTGGGTGTCCGGGACTGTGTGTCCTCAGGTTTAAATACCTAGCCGCCCTAACCAGACGTACAGTTGTCACAGCAACTGGAACTGGTCCAACAAATCATTGTCTTCAACGTGTCACTGGTTTCATCCTTTCCTTCCGTTTACTTACTGTTGGTCCTTGTGAAGTCATTGTATGATTGCACTATCTTTTATCTTCACTGAGTGACTGTGTGTTCTGTTTGGCTTCATAATATCTTCCTACCTGATCCTTACTACATTGCTGCTATTAGTCATTGTGCTTTCACTCCATTGAATACTTGACTATGGTTTGCCTAGTGCAGTCTACCTTCCGCTGCATGGTAATAGGTTTATTTCTATTGTTTGTCTTCATAACTTCCACATTTTGAAGACTTTCATAAAAATCGCCTATTCACCCCCCTCTAGTCGATATAATGCACTTTCAGCAATGCTGAAGACAATCTGCGCGCCGGACTCATCGTCATTGAAGCCTGGTTCGGGGGCTACTGAGGGAGTCTTGGATTAGGGGGTGTCCGGGTAGCCGGACTATACCTTCAGCCGGACTCCAGGACTATGAAGATACAAGATTGAAGACTCCGTCCTGTGTCCGGATGGGACTTTCCTTGGCGTGGAAGGCAAGCTTGGAGATGCGGATATTCAAGATCTCCTACTATTGTAACCGACTTTGTGTAACCCTAACCCTCTCCGGTGTCTATATAAACCGGAGGGTTTTAGTCCGTAGGACAACTTCATCATACAACAATCATACCATAGGCTAGCTTCTAGGGTTTAGCCTCCTTGATCTCATGGTAGATCTACTCTTGTACTACCCATATCATCAATATTAATCAAGTAGGACGTAGGGTTTTACCTCCATCAAGAGGGCCCGAACCTGGGTAAAACATTGTGTCCCTTGTCTCCTGTTACCATCCGGCCTAGGCGCACAGTTCGGGACCCCCTACCCGAGATCCGCCGGTTTTGACACCGACATAAGGCCGTATTCTTCGGCGGCCAAGACCTCGGTCCATCTATCATTGAGCAAGTCTTAGCTTGCTTGAAGCTGCAGATGCTTCTTTCTTAAACTCCTTGCAGTGGCTATAAGTCAGCGTTTAAAGCGCTCCTGCTCGAGAGGTTCCTTTGGCATGGTAAAATCCTCGTTGCCGAGGATCTCCTCCTCAGAGAGGGGGAAATAGTTGCTGTCCCCCGAGTGCCCACATGTGGCCTGTTCGTTAGGGCTATCTTTCCCGTCTTCCTGTTCCTCCTGCTCGGATTCTACTTCAACAAGGTTTTTGTTGTCCAGAGTATCGTCTTCTCTGGTGCTGGCAGTGTCCTCTCTTGGGCGATGAGGCCCAGGGCGCCGATGTCCGGGCTGTGTACCAGGCGGTTTATCCTCGACCGGATTCTCCTTATCATCGTCGAGAGCGCCGTAAGGTGTGTCCATCATACACACGTCATACCAGGAAGTGCATGTCCCGTGTCTAGCGGGTAGTAAGTTCTGGCCTTGCCCCTCATCATCGTTCATACCATCGATGTCTCCGGCGCAGGGATCGGGTGTGTTGGTTACATCTTTAACAGTGGCTATGAAGTTGGTGGCGGGTGGGAAGCAAAATTCTCTGTTGTCCGCCGCAGGTTCGAACCGAACATAGTTTGGAGATGGGTCGCTCGCCAAGGATAGGTTTTTTAGCGAATCTAGTATGTCTCCCATGGGAGAGTGTTGGAAGACATCTACGGCGCTAAACATGAAGATTGATAACCGATCGAGTTCGCCGTATGCAGGCTCGCAGGGTTCGGAGCTCGACATCGGAGGCGAGTCCGGGGTTCTGTTGATGCAGGTATCGTACGACATGGAATCCGCGTGTGGCTCCAGCGCCGCGGAATCGGTGGTCCCCGTGATGGGGTTGAGCTTCCCATCTTCGGACGACTTGAACTGCTCCGGATTTGAGGCCAGAGCTGCTACAGGAGCTATCTCCTGGATGCGGCCTGATGACAGGTTTAAGCCATGTTCATCGGGGCGATGGGGAGCGGTTGTCGTGGTCTCGAATCCGTCAAAGATCAAGTCTCCACAGATGTCCGCAATGTAATTCAAGCTCCCGAATCTGACCTGATGGCCAGGGGCGTAGTTGTCGATCTGCTCCAGATGGCCAAGCGAGTTGGCCCGCAGTACAAAGCCGCCAAATACGAAGATCTGTCCGGGGAGGGAGGTTTCTCCCTGGACAATGCCATTACTGACAATCGAAGGGACCATCGAGCCCTTTGCTGACGGCACAGTGGAACTCCCAATGAAAGCACCAATGTCGGTGTCAAAATCGGCGGATCTCGGGTAGGGGGTCCCAAACTATGCGTCTAGGATCGATGGTAACAGGAGATGGGGGACACAATGTTTACCCAGGTTTGGGCCCTCTCTATGGAGGTAAAACCCTACGTCATGCTTGATTGATATTGATGAATATGAGTGTTACAAGAGTGGATCTACCACGAGATCGTAATGGCTAAACCCTAGAAGTATAGCCTATGTGGGTATGATAATGAGTATATGTGATGTCCTTTCCGGACTACCCCCTTCGGTTTATATAGACACCGGGGGGATCTAGGGTTTACATGGAGTTGGTTACATAAGAAAGAATCTTCGATCACTAAGCTTGCCTTCCACGCTAAGTAGAGTCCAATCCGGACACGATGCAGTCTCCGGCCTTCATGTCTTCATAGCCGATCAGTCCAGCCCAAAGGATAATAGGTCGGACGCCCGAGGACCCCTTAGTCCAGGACTCCCACACCCGCCTCCTGACAGATTGACCCATTTACACTTAAACAAAGGGACCTCAAAATCATGTCCGTAGTCAAGTTCCCATATGTCCACTATGTAACCATAGTATGTGTCATTTCCCCTATAGGTTGTTGCATCAAAGCTGACACAGCTGTTTTGGTTGGTGCTCTTTTGATCTTGGTCGATCGTGTAAAATGTATTCCCATTTATCTCGTATCCTTTGTAAGTCAATACAGTCGAAGATGGTCCCCTGGACAATGAGTACAACTCGTCAGAAACAGTGTTGTCACCTTAGAGACGTGTTTCCAACCAACTGCCGAAAGTCCTGATGTGTTCAAATGTAATCCAGTCATCACACTACTCCAGGTGTTTGGAGTGTAGACTTTTCTTGTGTTCATCGACATACGGGGTCACCAAGGTAGAGTTCTATAGAACTGTGTAGTGTGCTTGAGACCAAGAATGTCTGTCCCTACATATTATTGAGTCCCCTCCAAGTGTGCCTTTTTCCAATCAGTCTCTCCTCATACCGCGATTGAGGGAGACCAATCTTCTTAAGGCCGGGAATGAAGTCAACACAAAACCCAATGACATCCTATGTTTGATGGCCCATGGAGATGCTTCCTTCTGGCCTAGTGTGGTTATGGACATATTTCTTTAGGACTCCCATAAACCTCTGAAAGAGGAAGACATTGTGTAGAAATATGGGGCCCAGAACGACAATCTCGTCGACTAGGTGAACTAGGACGTGTGTCATGATATTGAAGAAGGATGGTGGGAACACCAGCTCAAAACTGACAAGATATTGCGTCACATCACTCCTTAGCCTTGGTATGATTTCTGGATCGATCACCTTCTGAGAGATTGCATTGAGGAATGCACATAGCTTCACAATGGCTAATCGGACATTTTCCGATAGAAGCCCCCTTAATGCAACTGGAAGCTGTTGCGTCATAATCACGTGGTAGTCATGACACTTTAGGTTATGGAACTTTTTCTCTAGCATATTTATTATTCCCTCTATATTCGACAAGAAGCCTGACGGGACCTTCATACTGAGCAGGCATTCAAAGAAGATTTCCTTCTCTTCTTTGTTAAGAGCATAGCTGGCAGGACCTTCATACTGCTTTGGCGGCATGCCGTCTTTTTCGTGCAAATGTTGTAGGTCCTCCCGTGCCTCCGGTGTATCTTTTGTCTTCCCATACACGCCCAAGAAGCCTAGCAGGTTCACGCAAAGGTTCTTCGTCACGTGCATCACGTCGATTGAAGAGCGGACCTCTAGGTCTTTCCAGTAGGGTAGGTCCCAAAATATAGATTTCTTCTTCCACATGCGTGCACGTCCCTCAGCGTCATTCGGAACAGATAGTCTGTCAGGACCCTTTTCCAAAGATTACGTGTAAATCATTGACCATAGCAAGTACGTGATCACCGGTACGCATGGCGGGCTTCTTCCGGTGATCTGACTCACCTTTGAAATGATTTCCTTTCTTTTGACATGGTTTGTCGGAAGAAATCGATGATGGCCCAGGTACACATTCTTCTTGCATTTGTCCAGGTATATACTTTTGGTGTCAGCTAAACAGTGCATGCATGCGTGGTATCCCTTTGTTTGTCTATCTTGAAAGGTTACTGAGAGTGGGCTAATTGTTGATGGTTACAAACAGCAACGCATGCAGGTTAAATTCCTCATGTTTGTGCTCATCCCACACACGTACACCGTTTCCATTCCACAGTTGTAAAAGTTCTTCAACTAATGGCCTTAGGTACACATCAATGTCGTTCCCGGGTTGCTTAGGGCCTTCGATGAGAACTGGCATCATAATGAACTTCTGCTTCATGCACATCCAAAGAGGAAGGTTATACATACATAGATTCACGGGCCAGGTGCTGTGATTGCTGCTCTGCTCCCCGAATAATAGACATACTATCGTCCTCGGGAATATCAAGAATAACAAAGTCCGTTCAAATAGTAACATTTGCAACCACAACAGGCACGTCCTCACAAATACTGACAGGTATAGCAGTTGATTTATCAGCCGTTTGCAAAGATCTTTCAGTAGGTGTCAACTTATTCAAATCAAGTCTACGATATAAAGAGAGAGGCATAACACTAACACCGGCTCCAAGATCACACAAAGCATTTTAACATAGTTTCTTTTAATGGAGCATGGTATAGTTGGTACTCCTGGATCTTCAAGTTTCTTTGGTATTCCACCCTTAAAAGTATAATTAGCAAGCATGATGGAAATTTCAGCTTCCGCTATCTTTCTTTTATTAGTAACAATTTCCTTCATATATTTAGCATAAGGATTCATTTTATGCATATCAGTCAAACGCATACGCAAAACGATAGGTCTAATCATTTCAGCAAAGCGCTCAAAATCATCATCATCCTTTTCCTTGGATGGTTTAGGAGAAAAAGGCATGGGTTTCTGAACCCATGGTTCTCTTTCTTTACTGTGCTTCCTAGCAACAAAGTCTCTATTATCATAACGTTTATTCTTTGATTGTGGGTTATCAAGATCAACAGCAGGTTCAATCTCTACTTCATTATTATTGCTAGGTTGAGCATCGACATGAACATCAACATTAACATTATTGTCGGGGATATAACCTGCGGTATGAACCGGCCGGAGTCATAACCCGGCTGGGACTTGGTAAACCGGCGGATGGTAAAACCGGCAGATAGTTAAGGCAGACAGCTAAGATAGATGGCTAAGACAGGCGGTAAACCGACAGGTATTAAGTCAGATGATAACCCGGCAGGTGTTAAGTCAGATGATAAACCGGCCAAAGTCATAACCCGGCAGACCATCGTAACCCGGCAGGCCATCATAAACCGGCAGACAGTGATAACTGGTTGACAGTCATAACCCGGTAGACAGTGATAACTGGTTGACAGTCATAACTCGGCAGACAGTGATAACATTGATACCTGGTTGACAGTCATAACCCGGCAGATAGTGATAACTGGTTGACAGTCATAAATCGGCAGATAGAGTTGCCTGGAGTTATCAAGCCCAAGACATTATGAAGCCCAATATGTTAAAGAAGCCCATGAAGAGAAGTCAGAATAGTTTAACTCTTAATCCGAGTTGGACTCTACATGTAACCCGCCCCTTCAACATATATAAGGAGGGGCAGGGCACCCCAAGAGGGGAAAGGAAATAATCTTAAGGGTTAGGGATAACTGGGAGAGCCGGTTTACGGCGACTCCTTCGTGAGGATAATAAGACCTAGCCACAAACAGCACGTAGGGTTGTTACCGGATGATGTTTCCCGGGGCCCGAAGCTGTCTAAATCCTTGTCTTGCGTTGCGTCTCTCGATTCCACCCAACCCCTCTCAAGCTACCACATAGATGCCTTGGCCTCACGACTAAGTCCTCACACTAGGACATCTGCCGTGACAAATCCACGACAGTTGGCGCCCACCATCCCGCGCATGGTGGTGTTGAGTTCTTGGAGGGATTTTTTCTCAGGGGTCGAGAAGTTCGCAAAAAATCCGGATGAACAAGATCGTCAGAGAAGATCAAAAGTTTACTGAATCTGAAGGATGTAAATCGCCAAACATGTAAAAGATCAAAGTTTCAGTCGATCTATCAGATCAGATTATGGATCAAAATAACCCACAACCTGAAAGCAGTTTCCGCCATCAAGCCGCCCCGTTCACGGTCTCAAGTCTCTACCTTCATGGCCTCTCTCCGGGTTACTTTCGTTGCTACGGCCATATCGAGTCGCCGTCGTCACCGGATTGAGCCAGGTTGAGACAGCTGTATCACTGCAAGTCGCCGCCGTGGCTCAAGCCGCCACCAGCGCCTCGGTGTGAAGTTACCAAATCACCATCACCCCCCCCGCCGCTATGGTTAAACTGGCCCCGCTTCTACTTCCATGGCCGACGCCATCGCAGATTCGCCTTAAACTGGCCTCGCCTCGGTTCAACGCCGAGTTACAACACCGCCTACAAGAGGTCGGGACCGATAGGAGTTTTGTATGCGTACAAGTCACGGAGTTTGCTGTTCCAACATCTCGTATACTTTTCTACCCAATGCGCCCTCGAGTCACCGCAGTGGCATCTGCTTCAAACCGGCTAAGCCGGCCTCGCCTTGAGCCGGCCGTCCCGCTTTAAACCGCCGCCACGGCTGAATCACCTCCGTTGTCTGACGCGCGCGCCGCTCCGACCACAAGCTGGCCCCGAGTCACCGTCGATACAGGCTGCCATTCCAACCCGTCGCGGCAGCGGATGCACCTCGTCAACCCGCTGAAGTGCCCTTGATGTGGCCGGTTCATCTCCGCGCCCGAGACATGCTTCTGAGCCACCTACTGCTCGCCACAAACCGTCCTCAATCCGAGTAACCTCCGAGGTCTCAATCCGGCTCAACTCCGTGCTGGTTTCGCCCCGTCGCGGTCTGAATCGCCGTTTGCGTCGCGTTGCCCTGGGTGGGCCCCACCATTGCAGACTCGTTTCACTCTGCCGACCGCGCAAGCCACTACAGCCAAGCCGGCCTCGCTAATGCCTCGCCGGTTTACTTCCGACGCGAGTCGACATACAACCCGCCGCGTCTCCAATCAACTCCACAGCCTTAAATCGCCGCCTGGCCATCTGCTGTTAACCCGCCACAGTCGTATTTCCACCTCCGCTGCACGGACTGCATCCTCAAGCCGGCCACGGCCTCGACATCCACCTCTGCCGCCTCGCCAGGTCACGGCCGTGATTGTTGTCCGTCATCTTCGAGCCGGCTGTTTGCTGAACCGTCGACCTTCAATTCCGTCGAGCGATTTGAGCCGCCGCCAGGGACTCCACCACTGACTCACAGCGGTCCTGTGCCACTACTGCAGCCCGTTTCGACGCTTTCATCTTGAGTCGCTGCCGCCGAGCCGTGATCGTGGCCCTGCATTGCCGTGTCTGCCGCGGCGTGCTACGCCGGCTGCTTCCACCTACGCGGGTCTTTGCCTCTGTTTTTCTGCTCCAAGTCAGGCCCTGAGCAGTTTCACCTTTGAATCGCCGTAAGGCGAGTTCGCCTACACCAGCATCCGAGCCGGCCTTGCTCTATCCCAGCGCGGTCTTGTTTTTAGCGGCTGCGAGCCGGTTCACCTGCGATCTGTGGTTGTTCCTTACAACCCGCGTCCTCTGTTCGCCCCTATTTCACTGCTCCGGGCCGGCCTGCCCTCGCCGCGAGTTATTGCTGGTCAGAGCCGCCGCCGCCTACCGAGCGGCCTTGACTCAGTTTCATCACACCACCTCCTCTGCAAGACGCCGTCGACCCGAGCTGCTGCAACCCGGCCGCCTCCGCACGCGCCATCGTGGAACCGCTTCAAGCGTATCAGTTTTGTTCATTTTGACTCGGAAGATTTTTCTGGGCCAAAACTCAACAACATCAGCCTTTTTAATGATGGCTTTGAAGCAAGGCGAGCGATTTTTTGACCCGTCTAAGATGTCGTTGTCTGAGCGACACTACCTGCATAAGAGGTTCTGAACAGAATTTGGTTCAGTTCGAGGTCTCCTGAAGAAGCCAGAATTTTTGTCCGTCATACCTGTCAGTGGATCAACCGCATTCTCGTTCGTAACTTAAGCTACTTGATTGCTAGATTAAGAAGCTAGCTAGCCTTGCAAATACGTGGATTTAATGGAGGATTTGATCGAGGGTGCAAAACCAACAGACGCTTCTTGTCAAAATACCGGTCTGCGGTGTTGCCGGACGGTACAATTCTGAAGCAATGCAAAACAATTCGGAAAAGAACTTCCCCTCAAAGCGGCCGTAGCCGCGCTGAGCCGGCCCGAGCTGCCTCTGCCCTGCACCGTCTCTGCCATCCATCACTGAGTCATCTGGCCTCGAGTGCTCCTGTTGCAGCTATGTTTCAGAGCAGGAAAGACAGATGCGGGTAAGGTTGGATGCCCGAACTGGGTGTTTGAAAAAAAAAGGACTATCAGAAGAAAAGGCAGTAGTCAGCTTATACATGCGTGTACGGATGACAAAGCACATGCATGGGCAAACATGTAAACCGGTTGCCGTTCCAAATCGTCGCTTCCAAGCCACTTTGACCCGGCCTCTGCTACTGTTGAGCTGCCACGGCCGCCCGGTGGCTTTTGCTATTGTGAGCCGACCACTGCTACTCTACTATTCACGTTCACCCGACAAAAATACCGGGTGCTATCCTTTTTATGAATCTTATCAGTATATATTACATTGTTTGAAAAACAATTACTCTGGTCTGTGGTATTTTTATTTCACAGGACCATTATTTATTACAAAGGTGTGGAAAATATGCGTAAGCCAATATTGTTTTTGCACTAGTGCTTGTCCGTGCCATACTGCTGGACGGATACGTGAGCAAGTTGTCACCCCCGCTACATCAACATACATGACTGACTCATCGTCCGCGCCCACAGCCGACTTGCTCGCCTTTACCGGGGTGATCATCACCTCCGCGGTGGATAATTTATGGCCTAACATATTAGGTGAAATCCATCTGGTATATTTTTATATTATATATTGCTTTCTTTAAAAAAGCAACTACTCCGGCTTGCAAAGTTACTTAATGCAGGACCTTAAACCGTCATATTGGTGCAAACTTAAAGGCCGTCAGAAAATTTCCGGCTCAAAAGAATAATCTCTCGCAAGTTCGAGTTCTCAGGAAAATTTAAAGGGACCAAAGAGAGTCTGTTGCAAAAGCATAGCTCAAACATAGGTACCCTTTGGGCACAGCCCACAAAATCACTTGGGGGCTTGGTCGTATTTGAACCATAGCTACACCTCTTGATCGGCGCAATGCCACAAGATCACATGGGGGCTTCTGCTTTATAAAGCAAAGTTATGATTGCCCATTGATCTGGCTTATAAAGCCATATATAAAAAAAGGTCACTTGGGGGTTTGATCGTATTTGAACCATAGCTACACCTCTTAATCGGCATAAGGCCACCAGAAAAATCACTTGGGGGCTTGGTCGTATTCAAACCATAGCTACACCTCTTGATCGGCGTAAGGCCACCAGGGAAATCACTTGAGGGCCAAAGAGAGTGTTGCAAATGCACAACTCAAACATAGGCACCCACTGAGCACAACACAAAATATTGCTTGGGGTCTCTTTGCTTCTCAAAGAACAAAGAGTCTACTCTTGTAATAGGCTATCAAGCCAGGCTTGGAAGCCAGGTGTATTCACCTAAAACCCCGGGTTATTCTGCCTTCTTTAAGTAAGCCACTCCGTCCAGGTAATCCTGGTATGACCCGCCGAACGTTTGGCAAGTCAATCTCATAGACCCTGAACTTGCCAAAGTTAAAATGACGATTGGTTAATGTGAGGTCCATCTTAAAAGGCTTTGTAAAATGGTTTAACTCAGTGGCCGACAGCCATGAAAAGCCTCGATTTTGGGCCTGGCAGCCCATGAAAAGCCTCGCATGTTCTTTTTATGCTTTTATTTGCCAAGTTTTTTCTCCTTTGATGAGGTTTACAACACTTTATGATAAACCGGTGTTTATTGAACCGGCCTGGTTGTTGACTATAAGTCACCAGTATAAAATAAACCGGTGTTTTATTAACCCGGCCTCGCTTTCGACTATAAGTTGCCAGTATATATTTGGATTGCGCCATTGGAATCATGCGTTTATAAATCATTGGGTATATTATTCAAACCTTTAAATAGCCAACATGGATGGATTTTTTATGGTTATCAATAACCAGTATTATGATTGAGGTCTTCAAAGTCGCTTTAGCGCAATAAATATTATTTTATCGATGAATATGATATATTCTACAATGGAAGGAATAGTCCCGAGTCGCTACAGGCTTACGACCCGACTACATTATAAAAGTTGAGATTATATCAAATATGCAGGTCCCATGTCGCTGCAAGCATGCACTATGACACTTAGGGGCTAATGCAAAGTCATTGTTTGCTCAGCTTATTGAAGACCCGACTCATCACATCGTAATGAGCCGGCCCTTGGGGGCTGCCAATTGCTCCTGTCATAAATTCAAGGTACACAAGCTTTAATCCATTATATTGAAAGGACCACTGCTCAGTTGGTAAAGCACAAAGCTCTTAACCTTGTGGACCTGGGTTCAAGCCCCATGATGGGGGTTACATCATATGATGTTATTTTCAATGAAGTTTATATAAAGTCCCAGCTTAATACTATCTTAATGACCCGTCCCTTGGGGGCTACACTGGTGGAAGTTTTTATGTGCATCAGGCAATTACAAGTCCTAGGTTACTGCAAGCATGACAACCCAGCACTTAGGGGCTACATATGTGGAATACTCAGTTTATGACTAGTGATTGAGATGAACAACCTGGATTTCTTCAAGCTTGTGACATTCATATTGAAACAAATCTTAAGTTGTTACTACGTTACCTTCTTAAGACTTGGGGGCTACAAGTGATAGACATATAAAAGGTATATTTTCAAAGCTGATGTTAACAAACAGTTATCAGCCGGTGCCATCAATATTCATAATCCGACAATTTTGGCAATGATAAACCGGCAAGTTCTACATCCTTAAACCGGCTGAAGATCAGATGAGTATTTCAAGGACCAATATTTCTGTTAAGAATTGGGAGCTGAGTCAAATGAGTTATTCTTCACAATATTTCTCTGTGACAAACCAATGTCAGCAAATTGATTATGTAGCTAGCTTATTAACCTGGATTTTATAGAAGAAGGAAATGACAAGGACTTAAGGATGATCAGGATCAGTTTAACATGGATAAATCCAAATTAAACTGGGGGCTAATGTCGGGGATATACCCCACGGTATGACCCGGGCGGAGTAATAACCCGGCTGGGACTTGGTAAACCGGTGGATGGAAAAACAGGCAGACAGTTAAGGGAGACAGTTAAGACAGACAGTTAAGGCAGACAGTTAAGACAGATGGCTAAGACAGACGGTAAACCAGCAGGTGTTAAGTCAGATGATAACCCGGCAGGTGTTAAGTCAGATGATAAACCAGCCAGAGTCATAACCTGACAGACCATCATAAACCAGCAGACAGTGATAACTGGTTGACAGTCATAACCCGACAGACAGTGATAACTAGTTGACAGTCATAACTCGGCAGACAGTGATAACAGTGATAACTAGTTGACAGTCATAACCCGGTAGACAGTGATAACTGGTTGACAGTTATAACTCGGTAGATAGAGTCGCCTGGAGTTATCATGCCCAAGACGTTATGAAGCCCAAGATGTTAAAGAAGCCCATGAAGAGAAGTCAGAATAGTTTAAGTCTTAATCCAAGTTGGACTCTACATGTAACCCACCCCTTCAACATATATAAGGAGGGGTAGGGCACCCCAAGAGGGGAGAGGAAATAATCTTAATGGTTAGGGATAACTGGGAGAGCCGGTTTACGGCGACTCCTTCGTGAGGATAATAAGACCTAGCCACAAACAGCACGTAGGGTTGTTACCGGATGATGTTTCCCGGGGCCCGAAGCTGTCTAAATCCTTGTCTTGCATTGCGTCTCTCGATTCCGCTCAACCCCTCTTAAGCTACCACATAGATGTGTTGGCCTCACAACTAAGTCCTCACACTAGAACATCTGCCATGACAAATCCACGACAGTTGGCACCCACCGTGGGGCCTGCGCACGGTGGTGTTGAGTTCTTGGAGGGATTTTTTTCTCAGGGATCGCGTAGTTCGCAAAATTTCCGGATGAACAAGATCATCAGAGAAGATCAACGTTTACCGGATCTGAAGGATCTAAATCGCCAAACTTGTACAAGATTAAAGTTTCAGTCGAGCTATCAGATCAGATTATGGATCAAAATAACCCACGACCCGGAAGTAGTTTCCGCCATCAAGCCGCCCCGTTCACGGTCTCAAGTGGCCTCTGCCTTCATGGCCTCTCTCCGGGTTACTTCCGTTGCTACGGCCATATCAAGTCACTGTCGTCGCCGGATTGAGCCGGGTTGAGACAGCTGTATCACCGCAAGTTGCCGCCGTGGCTCAAGCCGCCACCCGTGCCTCAGTGCTAAGTCGCCAAATCGCCATCGCCCCCCACCGTTGTGGTTAAACCGGCCCCGCTTCTACTTCCATGGCCGACGCCATCGCAGATTCGCCTTAAACTGGCCTTGCCACGTTTCAATGCCGACTCGCAACACTGCCTACAAGAGGTCGAGACCGATAGGAGTTCTGTACGCGTACAAGTCACGGAGTTTTCTATTCCAACATCTCGTATACTTTTCTGCCCAATGCGCCCTCGAGTCACCGCAGTGGCATCTGCTTCAAACCAGCTAAGCCGGCATCGCCTTGAGCCGGTCGTCCTGCTTTAAACCGCCGCCACGACCGGATCACCTCCACCACGGCAGTATTCTGCTGTCTGATGCGCGCGCCGCTCCGACCACAAGCTGGCCCCGAGTCACCATCGATACAGGCTGCCATTCCAACCCATCGCGACAGCGGATGCACCTTGTCAACCCGCTGAAGTTCCCTTGATGTGACCGGTTCATATTCGCGCCCGAGACACGCTTCCGAACCACCTCCGAGGTCTCAATCCGGCTCAGCTCCGTGCTGGTTTCGCACTGTCGCCATTTCTGAATCGCTGTTTGCGTCACGTTGTCCTGGGCCAGCCCAGCCGTTGCAGACTCGTTTCACTCCGCCCACCGTGCAAGCCACTACAGCCAAGCCAGCCTCGCCAATGCCTCACTGGTTTACTTCCGACGCGAGTCGACATACAACCTGCCGCGTCTCCACTCAACTCCACAGCCTTAAATCGCCGCCTGGCCATCTACTGTTAACCCGCCACAGCCGTATTTCCACCTCTGCTGCACGGACCGCATCCTCAAGCCGGCCACGTCCTCGACATCCACCTCTGCTGCCTCGTCGGGTCACGGCCTCGATTGTTGTTCGTCATCTTCGAGCCGGTTGTTTGCTGAACCGTCGACCTTCAATTCCGTCGAGCGATTTGAGTCACTGCCGCGGACTCCACCGCTGACTCACGGCGGTCCTGTGCTACTACCGCAGCCCGTTTCGACGCTTTCATCTCGAGTCGTTGCCGCCGAGCCGTGATTGCGGCCCTGCGTTGCCGTGTCTGCCGCGGGCATGCTACGCCGGTTGCTTCCACCTACGCGGGTCTTCGCCTTTGTTTTTCTGCTCCAAGTCAGCCCCTGAGCAGTTTCACCTTTGAATAGCCGTAAGGCGAGTTCGCCTACACCAGCATCCGAGCCGGCCTTGCTCTATCCCAGCGCGGTCTTGTTTTTAGCAGCTGCAAGCCTGTTCACCTGCGATCTGCGGCCGTTCCTTGCAACCCGCGTCCTCTGTTCGCCCTTGTTTCACTGCTCCAGGCTGGCCTGCCCTCGCCGCGAGTTATTGCTGGTCAGAGCCGCCGCCGCTGGCTTCCGAGCGGCCTTGACTCGGTTCATCACACCACCTCCTCTGCAAGACGCCGTCAACCTGTGCTGCTGCAACCCGGCCGCCTCCACACGCGCCATCGTGGAACCACTTCAAGCATATGAGTTTTGTTCATTTTGACTCGGAAGATTTTTCTGGGCAGGTGTTAAGTCAGATGATAAACCGGCCAGACTCATAACCCAGCAGACCATCATAACCCGGCAGGCCATCATAAACCGGCAGACATTGATAACTGGTTGACAGTCATAACCCGACAGACAGTGATAACTGGTTGACAGCCATAACTCGGCAGACAGTGATAACAGTGATAACTGGTTGACAGTCATAACCCGGCAGACAGTGATAACTGGTTGACAGTCATAACTCGGCAGATAGAGTCGCCTGGAGTTATCAAGCCCAAGACGTTATGAAGCCCAAGATGTTAAATTAAAGAAGCCCATGAAGAGAAGTCAGAATAGTTTAAGTCTTAATCCGAGTTGGACTCTACATGTAACCTGCCCCTTCAACATATATAAGGAGGGGCAGGGCACCCCAAGAGGGGAGAGGAAATAATCTTAAGGGTTAGGGATAACTGGGAGAGCTGGTTTACGGTGACTCCTTCGTGAGGATAATAAGACCTAGTCACAAACAGCAGGTAGGGTTGTTACCGGATGATGTTTCCCGGGGCTTGAAGCTGTCTAAATCCTTGTCTTGCGTTGTGTCTCTCGATTCCGCTCAACCCCTCTCAAGCTACCACATAGATGCGCTGGCCTCACGACTAAGTCCTCACACTAGGACATCTGTCGTGACAAATCCACGACAATTATCACTAGGTTCATGTTCATTACCAGATTGTGTTCCTGCATCGAAGATAGAAATATTATTGGGATTCTAAGGTGTGTCGATAACAGGTTCACTAGAAGCATGCAAAGTCCTATCATTTTTCTTTTTCTTCCTTTTAGAAGGACTAGGTGCATCACCATTAGTTCTCTCAGAATCTTGCTCAATTCTCTTAGGATGGCCCTCGGGATACAAAGGTTCCTGAGTCACTTTACCTCCTCTAGTTGCAACTCTAACAGCATAGTCATTATTTTTACTATTCAATTCATTGAGCAAATCATTCTGAGCTTTAAGTACTTGTTCTGCTTGAGTGGTAACCATAGAAGCATGTTTATTAATAAGTTTAAGTTCACCTTTAACATTAGCCATATAATCACTCAAGTGTTTAATCATGTAAGCATTATGTTTCAATTGTCTACCAACATAAGCATTGAAATCTTCTTGCTTAACCATAAAGTTATCAAATTCATTCAAACATTGGCTAGTGAACTTAGCAGGAGGGATTTCAGCTTTATCATATATAGAGAGAGAATTTACCTTTACTACCTGTGTTGGGTTATCGAGACCGTGTGTTTCTTCAATAGGTGATGAATTAAGACCATGTATTTCTTTAACGGGAGGTAAATTCTTAACATCTTCAGCTTTTATACCTTTTTCTTTCACAGATTTCTTTGCCTCTTGCATATCTTCAGGACTGAGAAATAGAATACCCCTTTTCTTCGGAGTTGGCTTAGGAGTTGGTTCAGGAAGTGTCCAATTATTTTCATTAGTCAACATATTATTCAATAGAATTTCAGCTTGATCAATTGTTCTTTCCCTAAAAACACAACCAGCATAACTATCCAGGTAATCTCTAGAAGCATCGGTTATTGCATTATAAAAGATATCAAGTATTTCATTTTTCTTGAGAGGATGATCAGGCAAAGCATTAAGTAATTGGAGAAGCCTCCCCCGAGCTTGTGGGAGACTCTCTTCTTAAATTTGCACAAAATTATATATTTCCCTTAAAGCAGCTTGTTTCTTATGAGCGGGGAAATATTTAGCAGAGAAATAGTAAATCATATCCTGGGGACTACGCACACAACCAGGATAAAGAGAATTAAACCATATCTTAGCATCACCCTTTAAAGAGAACGGAAATAATTTAAGGATATAATAGTAGCGAGTTTTCTCGTCATTAGTAAACAGGGTAGCTATATCATTTAATTTAGTAAGATGTGCCACAACAGTTTTAGATTCATAGCCATAGAAAGGGTCAGATTCAACCAAAGTAATTAACTCAGGATCAACAGGGAAATCATAATCCTTATCAGTAATAAAGATAGGTGAAGTAGCATAAGCAGGATCATATTTCATTCTAGCATTCAGAGATTTTTCTTTCAGCTTAGCTAATAATTTCTTAAGATCACTTCTATCATTGCAAGCAAGAAAGTCTCTAGCAGTTTCTTCATCCATAACATAACCCTCAGGAACAACAGGCAATTCATATCTAGGGGGAGAATCTTCATCATCACTTTCATCAATATTATCAGTTTCTATAATTTCGTTCTCTATAGCCCTAGCAAGTTGTTCAACAAGAAATTCACCAAGTACCACAGTAGTATCAAGCATAGAAGTAGTTTCATCATAAGTATCATCCAAAGCAGAAGTAGCATCATCAATAACGTGTGACATATCAGAATTAATAGGAGAAGCAGGTTTAGGTGTCGCAAGCTTACTCAAAACAGAAGGTGAATCAAGTGCAGAGCTAGATGGCAGTTCCTTACCTCCCCTCGTAGTTGAGGGAAAAATCTTGGTTCTTTGATCTTTCAAGTTCTTCATAATGATAAGTAGATATAAATCCCAAGTGACTCAAAGAATAGAGCTATGCTCCCCAGCAACCACTACGGGAAACAGATAATTTGTCGTCGGGGGGCGTCTTTGCCGTCAGCTTTTCGTCAGGCAGACGGCAAAGAAAGGGTTTGCTGGCATCAATAGATGGCAAAAAAACTGACGGGAAAATAGACTTTGCCATCTGCGAGAAAAATCGCAGATGGCAAAGAGCTCACTTTGCTGTCTGCAACAAAAATCACAGACGGCAAATATTTTTTGCCTTCTATATTTGTTTCAGGGGACGACAAAGATTCTTTGTTGTATGTGTTTTATTTTGCAGACGGCAAACTAAGCTATTTGTCGTCTGTATTTTTTTCACAAACGGCAAAGAGGAAGCACATCACGCGGATTGATCACATGGATCGATGACTTGGCAATATCTTATACGCACATCCACACCCACCAGTCCGTCCACACCCCACCCACCCATGATGCGCGCGCCCCCAGGACAGCACCCACGCACCCCACGTCCTGTCTCCCTTATCCCCATCCCCACCGCATGTCTCTCTCTCCCTCTCGTTTCTCTCCCACTCGATCCAAATCGAGCTCGCCCCCGGTCATGGCCTCGCCCCAAACCACTTCGCGGCCACCTCCCCTGTCGCCACCGTAGGCCTACCGGCGGCCGCGGCCACCTCCCGCGTCGCCACCATAGGCCCTGATGGCACCCGCCCCCACCTTGCTAGCCGCCATGTCGATGACCGGCCCCGGCAACACTGGCCATCATCTCGCCCGCCGGCCTCGGCCTGGTCACCCCCGGCAGCCTCCGCGCCCCGGCGCTTGTCGCCCTCAGCAGTCTCCGCGCCCCATCGCCCCGGGTGGCCCTGGCCCCGTCACCCTCGCATGCCTCCTCCGGCCTCCACCCCAAGCCCCAACGTCGAGGTCGCGTGCTCTGCCTCACGAGCTTCACCGCGACAGCAGCCGGGGACTCCGCCTCGTGAGCACCACCCATCCCCGACCTCCCTTGCGTGCCTCCCGAGCGCGGCTGGGACGGAGCCGCGCGGCTGAGCGGGTCTAGATGGCGGCGCGACAAGCAGCATCGGGAGGCAGCGCGACGAGCAGGACTCGGAGGCAGAGTGGCGCGGCAGGCGCCAGGCTGGAAGTTTGGGCGAGCAGGCCAATGCAGCGAATAAGAAGGACCCGATTGCTTTTCCATTTTATATTTTAGGATCCTTTGTGTAATTTTGAAGGACTATTCTGTAACTTTAGTTCTCTGGTGGTCCTATTTACATTTTGTACTCACTAATGTTGAATGAAAAGCACTAGGTACAGACAGGCCAGAAATATTAGATATGGCACTGCACTTGCATGCGTTGACCGCATCGTTCGGGGGAGCAACGCCACTGTGTTTTTTCTAATTTGACCCCATTCTTTGCCGTCTGTGATATGTGAGGCTGAAGGCAAAGACGCAAATAGCTGACGGCAAAGATGTAGTCTAGCTGACGGCAAAACTACTTCTCTTTGTCGTATGTGATTTATAAGGCAGACGGCAAAGAAGTTTCGGCTGATGGCAAATTCTTTGTCGTCTGTCAGATAAAAAGCTGACGGCAAAGTACTCTTTGCCGACTTATCTTTGCCGTATGACTTTGCCGTCTGCTTTCTAACGGCAAAAACTTTGCCGTCTGGATTTAGGTCTTTGTCGTCTGTGATCCACAGACGGCAAATTTCATGTTTCCTGTAGTGAACGGCACCAGAAAAATGTTCTTGATAACCCACAAGTATAGGGGATCGCAACAGTTTTCGAGGGTAGAGTATTCAACCCAAATTTATTGATTCGACACAAGGGGAGCCAAAGAATATTCTCAAGTATTAGCAGCTGAGTTGTCAATTCAACCACACCTGGAAACTTAATATCTGCAGCAAGGTATTTAGTATCAAAGTAATATGATAGTAGTGGTAACGGTGGCAAAAGGTAACAGTAGCAAAAGTAATATTTTTGGGTTTTATAGTGATTGTAACAGTAGCAACGGAAAAGTAAATGAGCGAAGAACAATATATGGAAAGCTCATAGGCATTGGATCGGTGATGGAGAATTATGCCGGATACGATCGATCATGTAATAGTCATAACCTAGGGTGACACAGAACTAGCTCTAGTTCATCAATGTAATGTAGGCATGTATTCTGAATATAGTCATACGTGCTTATGGAAAAGAACTTGCATGACATCTTTTGCCCTACCCTCCTGTGGCAGCGGGGTCCTATTGGAAACTGAGGGATATTAAGGCCTCCTTTTAATAGAGTACCGGACCAAAGCATTAACACATAGTGAATACATGAACTCCTCAAACTACGGTCATGACCGGTAAGTATCTCGATTATTGTCACTTCGGGGTTAACAGATCATAACACATAGTAGGTGACTATAGACTTGCAAGATAGGATCAAGAATTCTCATATATTGATGAAAACATAATAGGTTCAGATCTGAAATCATGGCACTCGGGCCCTAGTGACAAGCATTAAGCATAGCAAAGTCATAGCAACATCAATCTTAGAACATAGTGGATACTAGGGATCAAACCCTAACAAAACTAACTCGATTACATGATAAATCTCATCCAACCCATCACCGTCCAGCAAGCCTACGATGGAATTACTCACACACGGCGGTGAGCATCATGAAATTAGTGATGGAGGAAGGTTGATGATGACGATGGTGACGAATTCCCCTCTCTGGAGCCCCGAACGGACTCCAGATCAGCCCTCCCGAGAGAGTTTAGGGCTTGGCAGCGGCTCCGTATCATAAAACGCGATGAATCCTTCTCTTCGACTTTTTCTCCCCGAAAGTGAATATATGGAGTCAGGGTTGAGGTCGGTGGAGCATCAGGGGGGCCCACGAGGCAGGGGCGCGCCTAGGGTGGCTCCCTAACATGGATTTTTCTTCCAGTATTTTTTATATATTCCAAAATAATTCTCCGTTGATTTTCAGGTAATTCTGAGAACTTTTATTTCTGCACAAAAATGACACCATGGCAATTCTGCTGAAAACAGCGTCAGTCCAGGTTAGTTCCATTCAAATCATGCAAGTTAGAGTCCAAAACAAGGGCAAAAGTGTTTGGAAAAGTAGATACGACGGAGACGTATCAGGCATGGACTGCCCGAAGTGGCCCATGAGTGAACCGCCATGGGGGTCCTCGACCCAATCCAGCTGGTCGGGAGACGACATGGTGAGTACCCCCTAGTCTAGGACACCGCCAGTAGCCCCCTGAACCGGTCTTCAAGTTGGGGACGCTCCTCGATTCTTTTGAACTGTTATTTATCTTCGTTCGTCGGTCTTGAAACTGGTTCAACAAATCTTCTTATCTTCGATCTTGAGGATCGCCGAAGTAAATCCGAAGAGTTTACGCGTCGGGTATCCGAGGAGCCCCTTTAAGTTATCGGCCTTTATCAATGCCTTGTTATTTTTACGCCCACCTCG
Organism: Triticum dicoccoides; assembly: GCF_002162155.2. NCBI lineage: Eukaryota > Viridiplantae > Streptophyta > Magnoliopsida > Poales > Poaceae > Triticum > Triticum dicoccoides. The sequence continues at coordinate 654,726,168 of NC_041392.1, forward strand.
GGTTTGAAGTTTTTCCCATGCGGCGTTGTCCTCTCGCGTCCGAGCTCCAATGCCAGACTGCTTTCGAGGTATCTTTTGCAGCCGAGCACCAACGCCGGACTGCTTCCGAGCTCCAACATCGGAATGTATCTGAGGTGTCATAGATTACCTTGGTCTTGAAAAAGTTAAAAGGGTTCAAACGAGCTTAATGCAGGTGTGATAGCATGGCTTATTAGGGATGATAGACTACTCATATCAATAAGGAATTCCTTCTTTTCCGGGAGCCCATTCGGACAGAACTCCAAAGATAAGCGTGCTCAGCTTGAAGTAGTGTCAGGATGGGTGACCGACCGGGAAGTTGCTCCCAGGTGCGCATGAGTGAGGACAAAGTGTGCAGAAAAGACTAGTATTGATTTGTGGGGCCAGTCTAGATCCCGCCAGGAGTAACGACCACCGGCGGGTGTGTCCGGGGCGTTACAGCAGGAGATGCCCTCTATGGAGCCAGCCACTTGCAACCGAGCTTTATGCCGAACTGCTTCCGAGGTATCTTTTGCGGTCGAGCACCAACGCCGGACTGTATCCAAGGTGGTGCACTGCCCGGGTCATGGGCTGATTGTTATGAATTTAATTTCGAATTGTGCATTGTATTCTCTGCCGAGATGTATAGCCAGTAGCCCTCAAGGTGCGTGTTGGCCTAATATCCGGGATGTATCTGAAGGATAAAATCAAACCGCTGCCCCTAGTAGCCCCTGAGACTCAGGTCGATTCATAAAATCAGCCTGAGGATCAATTCCCAGCTCGGCGACATACTTAGGAATAGAAACACGGTGTAATATATTAGAGGAAATAGTGATCGGCGAACGGGCCCTTGAGAGAGGGTCTTGAGAAGTTGCCGTAATATATTAGCTTGACGTCGGATAGGTCCAGATGGTACCTATTATTGTCCGAAGATGCGTTTGCCCATAGTTCGGTCAAGCCGAACACTAAGTACTTTAAATTTTTTGCATTGAATAGGCAATGCAGTAGACCTCGAGATACTGGTCGGGTGCCAACACCATATTAGGGGATCGATGTGCCCCTTTAATATTTGTAAATAATAAGCGCGAAGCCTAGTAGCCCCTGAGGCTTAATGTGGGCACGGATGGCCGGATTAAGGATCGATATCCGTTTGATAGAAAATTTTGTTGTGTTTAACACAAACTTCTCGGAAAGAGATTAAAGATCTCAAAAGGAGTTAGATCTAACGGAAGTTGAGCTTGCCAAGTTCAGCCTTAAGGGGCTTAATAGATAGGAAATCAATGCCAATAGGGAACTATGAGAGTGTTATGTCAGCTGCTCGGTTGTCTCAAAGAGACTGTTCCATTGACTCTTTAAAAGATTGGGTGCAGAAAAATTGATTTTTGCTCACAATTTATGTGTAATGATTCTATGTACCCAAGTACTTTACATCAGTAATGCTCGGATCCGCAATGTACAAAACTTTATTGGCCGACCATCGGCTTTGAAAGAACATGCGGTGTCCCCATGTTTGGTTTTGGTAATTGATGACAATCTCTATGGACTAATGGTTGCCTTGAGTTATATTTGAAGGTTTTGTCCATAGGCTTTTCTTGGGGTACATGTGTTGGTTTCAAGGAGAGTTTGTGTCGACCAAGGTGCTATTCAAGGAATTACCTAAATATTGGTCTTGTGAGAGGTTGATCAAGTCTAAGTTAAAGAGTGAATCAAGATGATCAACCCACAAAGCATAGAAGATGTACCGAGAGGGATCAAGTGATCCCATGGTATGGTAAGCATTGTCAATTATGCTTTGTGTACTAACCCATGGTCTTCGTGAGGGTTCTTTGTGGGGTTAGGTTGCGGTGTGCAAGTTCAAGTGGAGCACCACGAAGAGATCAAATGCTTGAAGCTTGTTGTCCTTTGTGGTGACAATGGACCTGTGAAGATGTGCGGAAGAGTAGCTCGCCCATAGTAGAGTATGGGGGAGCAATCAACTAGTCTTCATCGACTCAACACAATCAAGAAAGGTTGCGGTGCAAGTTCAAGTGGAGCATCACGAAGAGATCAAATGCTTGAAGCTTGCCGTCCATTGTGGTGACAATGGACTTGTGAAGATGTGCGGAAGAAAGGCTCACCCATAGTGGAGTATGGGGGAGCAATCAACTAGTCTTCATCGAGCCAACACAATCAAGAAAGGTGGTCCAACTTGAGGGAGTCAAGATCGTCATCATCTAGCTCACGTGGACCATGTGCAAGGCAAAGGTTTGCCCTTGATAGGTTTTCTATTTTACCGGTCTCATGATGGTAGTTGGCAGACCGGGTTATAGGATCCATTGCCATACTATCAAGGGGGGCTCTCAATGAGTAACTTGATCGTATCGTTCATTGAGAGCTCAAACCATTGCATCCTGGCATCATCTTTATTGGTTCTTGTTTGGTTCTCTTTGTGAGTCTTAGAGCTTACGGTCATCTTGTTGACAAGCTTGAGTTCATCGAAAACGGAGTTCGCTTGCATCTTCTATGATGTTTTCGATGTTGGAGGTTTTGATGGTTCTTCTCGGTTGGACGTTTCACTCCTCTTTTTGTTAGGCATACCTCCCCTGCCTCTTCGCTGTTTTGATGCTACTCGTCGTCTTGTTTCCAACAAGCTTGAGTTTGCTCAATTCGGAGCTCATATGCAAAAGTTATGGCAGTTCTGGTTTTCTTGAGTGTGGTTTTTGTCAGGGTCCCAGCGGTAGTACCATGGTACCCAGCGGTAGTACCGCTAAGGAGTCACAAGCGGCAGTACCGCTCCGCAGCGGTAGTACCGGCGGTGATTCCGCAGCAGTACTACCGTTGGCTTACCAGGTCCCTACCGCGTCGATTCGAGGGGTCTTTTTCTGTGTCGGATTGTGCGGTACCTTGCTGTGGCAGTACCGCTCCTTAGCGGCAGTACCGCCCTTCCTCCGCAGTACTACCGCCCGGTTCCCTCTTTCCCTTTCCCTTTCGTTCTGCGCGGCAGTACCGCCGAAGGGAGCGGTAGTACCGCTTAACCCAGCGGTAGTACCGCTGTCTCCTGCGGTACTACCGCCCCAAGGTTCATGTTTTGTTGCTCCTTTTCCCTGTTTCTTCCACCTGAGCGGTAGTACCGCTCATGGAGCGGTAGTACCGCTCATGTGCGGGCTGAGCACATAACGGTTGGATTTTCCCCCTCCTATAAAAGGGTTTCTTCTTCCCCAATGAACCTTATCCTTTGAGGTCGTGTTCTTCCCCCATTGTTGACCTTCTTCGAGCTTGCTAACTCTCAATCCCTCCATGGTTTCTTGCTAGTTTTTTTGAGGGAAAAGAGAGAGGAGATCTAGATCCACATTTCCACCAATCACTTTCTCCTCTATGTGAGGGGAACCCCTTGGATCTAGATCTTGGAGTTCTTGGTGTTCTCTTTCTTGCTCTTCCTCTCATTTTCCTCCCTAGCATTAGTTGCTTCGGTGGGATTTGAGAGAGAAGGACTTGGGCACTCTGTGTGCCCTTGCCATTGCATTTGGTGCATCGGTTTGAGTTCTCCACGTGATACGTGGAAGTTACAAGTTGAGAAGCTTATTACTCTTGGGTGCTTGGTACCCTTGAGCTTGTTCCTCTTGGGTGCTTGGGCGCCCTAGATGGTTGTTGGTGTTCGGAGCTCAATCATTGTGGTGCAAAGCTCCGGGCAAGCGTCGGGGTCTCCAATTAGGTTGTGGAGATCGCCCCGAGCAATTTGACGGGCACCGGTGACCGCCCCCAAGGGTTGCCAAAGTGTACGGGTTCGGTGACCGCCCCCAAGGGTTGCCATTTGTACGGGTTCGGTGACCGCCCTCAAGGGTCCCTTAGTGGAATCACAGCATATTGCATTGTGCGAGAGCGTGAGGAGATTACGGTGGCCCTAGTGGCTTCTTGGGGAGCATTGTGCCTCCACACCGCTCCAAACGGAGATTAGCATCCGCAAGGGTGTGAACTTCGGGATACATCATCGTCTCCTCGTGCCTCGGTTATCTCTTACCCGAGCCCTTTTACTTATGTACTTTACTTTGTGATAGCCATATTGTTTCTTGTCATATATCTTGCTATCACATAGTTGCTTATCTTTCTTAGCATAAGTTGTTGGTGCACATAGGTGAGCCTAGTTGTTTTAGGTTTTGTGCTTGGCAAATTAACCGCTAGGTTTATTCCGCATTTGTTCAAGCCTAAACCGTAATTATTTTAAAACGCCTATTCACCCCCCCCCCCTCTAGGCGGCATTGATGATCTTTCAGGCTTCAACCTCCTCGGCCAGTAGCCAGGGAGTGTTTGTCCCACTTTTTAAAGCCTTTATGAGGGCAAAGATTTGGGGAAAACGAGGCAATCCGGCCATACGATTTTATAAACAAAGGTACACGGAGAGATATTCATATGAAGAAACATCTTCCAAAGAAAATAGTTCCGCCATTGGTTCCTTTCTTTGGGTTGCCATGCTGATCATGATCATGAAACCTCAGCTCTGATCAATGCGGGAGGAAAATATTGAGGATTTAGTTTGAGGAAAGTTCCCGAACTATGTGGTCTTTAGTGGACCTGAATTTTCACTTCCGTCATTGCCGACCAATTATATCCTTTAAGATGGCTAGCTTTCGGCTTCACCCAGTCTGAGGTACTAACTCGGATGACCCGGTAGTAACAATCACATAGGTGCTCCCTTTACCGCCTAGCCGAACGATCGGGAACGTAGGGGTAAGCACAGGAGCCAGGCAACCCAGCTTGGCCAAAATCTTAAGTCAAATTGATGCATATTTATGGCTTTATAATGATAATTACGGAAGGCGGCACTTGTAAAATGAATACAAACACTGATGATATATGTTTATTTTGACTCCGTTGCGACCGTTTATCATTTGAAAGTGGCCCATCATCGGCTTCTACCCCTTTGTAGATGTTACGCAGGGTGTTTCCACAATAAGAAGGCAACCCTTAGCCGATGTCTTGGTGCCCGAAGGCGGTTGTGCTAGCAGAAACAAGGCAATCAGATATGCGGGCTTTATAACTTTCACTTAGTCATAGGAGCTTAAAGTTGGGAGGCCAGTTACTAGCCCCGGTTAGTGTTCGGCAACAGTCGAGGTCAAGCCGTAAACACTTCGGCCAATGTTATGAACGGACTGTCATTTAACACAGGGTGACCTCTATCAATCTTATAGTTTAATACAGTCATCGGATCGCTGACCAGTTTACGCTTATTATGACAGTCAGTTTTCAGCTTTCTCCACTGAGGCGCTTAACCATGCTAGCTGGAAGCACAATCGCAGTGGTTCACCCTTTGTGCACCTAGCCGAACAAAGCGAAACGTAGGAGGCAAGCACAGGAGCCGGGCAACCCAACTATTGACCGAAGATACAATTCAAAACTGATGCATATAAAGCAATATCCGAGAACATTTTGCCGAGGACTCCTCGGAGTACCTTGGCTTTTGGTGGGTTTGGCTCAAGTCGCAGCCCCCGTTGATATTGTCGATGCTTAAAAAGTGTCCGGCAGTGTACTGCGGGATTTATGCTCGGACCCAACACTGAGGTGCAAGCAGGAAAAATGTCGAACCATGGGTCGAAAAAGATTTCCCAAGTTGGATTATTATGCAGGGTACCTCGGTCAAGAGGATGTCCCGCCTCATAAAAGAAAAACACACAAATAGATCAAAAGTGCCATAAGCTAAAACTTTATGTGGAAACTTTACGTCCAAACTATGGCAAGTTTTTTTGGTGCCAATCCAAAAATTGGTCTTAAAATTAGTTTGTGCTTCCGTCGTGCTTTAACATGACACATCCGATCTCAAGACTACGAGTGGGTCAGCCTTCGGCTTCAACCTCCTATCCCTAAGGCAGAGTGATTCTCAGGCCAGTTTAGCAAACTAAATTTGAGCGGCTTTAGAGAGAAACCATGCTATCCTGCTATTGACCACATACTCGAGTCGAGGAAGGAGTGATAGAAAAAGACTTTGCAACGAACAAGAAGAAAACACAATTATTATAAAACGGCTGATATAAATTTTAAGAGCCCCCAGTTAACATGGGCAAAGGGAGTTTCTTTTAACAAACAACTCACGAGAGCATGGTCGAACCAAACACAAATTAAAATTTTAAAAACTTTGAGCATGAAAGCGACTTAGCTGATTAACATGTTCGGCGTTGATGACGCGGGTCGAGCTTGCAGCGGGTCGAGGTCCCAGCCCCCAAGCCAATCCCGAGGTGTCCGAGCGAAGAGCTTGGCTTCATGAAGTGGCGATGCCGCATGGTCGATGTGACGAGTTGAGGCCCCTGGTCCAGCCGAGGTGACGAAAACCCTCATGACGGAGGTGCCGGAAAAAAGAAGTGCTCAACACTCAACGTTTGAACGAACAACTTTATTGTTTAACACAAGTATAATGTTTGATCAAACCGAACAAGAATTAATAAATTGAAAGAAAAAACTGAGCATGGAGGCGACTTAGCTGGTTAGTGTACTCGGTATCCTTGACGAGGTCCGAGCTTGTGTCGGGACGAAGACGTAGTCCGCAGCCTAGCCAAGGTCCAAGCCCCCAAGCCCGAGGTGGTCGAGCGAGGAGCTCGCCTTGATGAGGTGGTGATGCCGCACTATCAATGTGGCAAGGCGAAGCCCCTGATCCAGCTAACGTGACGAAGCTGGTCGGCTGGTGACGCCAAAGTCACCGGAGTATGTTGATGAAGAGATGGAGAAGCCCCCGGTCTAGCCGAGGTAACGGGACAGGTCGGTAGTGTGACATTTGTAGCACCATGTTAGCCGAGGTGTCGAAGCAGGTCGGCATGGTGGACATCGGCTTGGTTGGCCGGATTAGTATCTGGGATTTCTTCGGAGTCGTCCTCCGGTACGATGGTGCGAGGGGCGAGCCCGGCCAGGGTTGACTCCTGGTGTTCGGACGCCGAAGTCGCGTCCAGACTTGAAGCTGGATTTGGGATAAGAGAGGTGAGTCCGGCCGGAATTGACTCCCGATCTTCGGACACAGAGGTCGCATTCAGGCTTGACAAAGCAATAGTGCGGCGATGCCGATGCAGGCCGGATCTTGTGACGCGGTCGATGCCCGGTTACTGAAGTGACCATGCAGCGATGTCTGGCGATGATGTTGGTGATGATTTAGCCTCCACGATCCCGAACTCTTGTTCGTCTTGCCGAGATGATGATCCGATAAGGTTGGGCTCGGTCGATGAAGCGACGATCCGTCTGGTGCAGGTCGGCAGACGTGGAGTAAGGGCTGGTTTGGCACCGGCACGACGATGAAGATTACCTCCAAAAAGGAGCAAAATTTGTGAGCATGTGTTCAGAAATAAAACACAATACTCTAGAAAGAGAATCTTCCAAAAAGGTTGTCCAATATCCCGTTCATGAAAAAAGATGAACTCAGGTCGGATTCGTATTCGCACAGAAAGCAGATCCGAAAAATGATGCACTAATCGGAAGGTTCACGGAGTTTGAACGGTCGGATCAAGCTGAAATTTTGAGAGGTGGTAGATATGGAAATTACTCAAAATATGAATGGTTGGATCTTCCAAATAACCTCCGAGCTAGGCTCTGGAGGCCACGCCCTAAACTCGTCCAGATTCCCGTCCAAACTCGACAGGCCTCCGGTATATCATAGACCGCCGGAGATTCCTCCATCGTAAGGTGACGAAATTTTACAGGGTCGTTGTAGACTCAATTCCGCACAAGTCCTCCAAAGGAATCGTTAAAGCGAAGCTCGAGGAGGTGGTGGTAGCGTATACAAGTTCGCTGTTCGGAAAAACAGCACGGTCGTCCAAGGGCAATGTTGACATTGAGCCCTCGAGCTCCATGGATGATTCCTCCATGATCATGATAGAGATCGGAGTTGATGTTGATGAAGACCCTCGTCCGAACATGACGATTGGAGGCAGGGCATAGTCCTCGGTCAAGCCAAGGTGACAGTCGAGCCAGCGACGAAGACGCCGAGGTCGCAGTTGATCTACAGGCGAGCCATTGATCTTTTGCTGATCACACAGTGGAACTCTCAATGAAAGCACCATTATTGTTTTCAAAACCGGCAGATCTCGGGGTAGGGGGTGCCGAGCTGTGGATTCTCGGATCAATGGTAACAGGAACGAAGAAGACAATGTTTTGCTCAGGTTCGGGCCCTCTTGATGGAGGTAAAACCCTACATCCTGCTCTTGTTTATATTGATGGAGTGTCAAGTATAGAGTTGATCTACCTCGAGATCTTATGTTATGGTCTAAAACCTAAGGGTATGATGAATAATGTCATAATGATCTATCGACTAGCCTAGCCTCGGCTTATATAATGTACCGGAGGCCTAGGATAACAAGAGTCCTAGTCGAATACGTTGGTGGAGATGAGTCCTTGTCTTGATCACCAAGCCTTGTGGAATCTTCCTCTTGTGCGGCATGGGCTGCCTGAAGTGGCCCATGAGTTAACCGCCATGGGGGTCCTTGACCCGATCCAGCTGGTCGGGAGACGACGTGGTGAGTACCCCCTAGTCTAGGACACCGTCACCTGGCTCACACAAGATCTCTGGGGACCCGTTCTTATTCCCCTCCACGACCCGCAGGTCCTCACGCAGGTCGTGGGTCCATTTATTTCAATAGATGAGTCGTCAAGGGTCGCAACACATGATCTAGCGGCCCTCGCCAGCGGAGGAACTACCGATGACACCATGGAGCTCTTCCGCGAGCCCCTCAAGCTGGAGGTCAGACGGGCACTGGCCACGGCCCCACCAAAACTGTGGGTCATCATGCATGTATGATCTGCAAGATGCATCCCACTTCATAAGAGCAGGGCTGTGGCGGAATCCTTTTATCTCTAGAAACAAGAAAAATGGGTTAGCAATGACAAGGCAGGGGGCTCCAATGATGAAAAAAATATAGCAAGTCATAGTAACTTACCCCAGGGCGGGGGTTAGCCTCACAGTATGGCTCCACGGTAACTTCCATGAGAATATCACCGAGAGGTAAGTCGGTTACTATTTCATTCTCTTAGTCCTCCCGATTGAGGAGGCGACTGGGATCACTTTGGCCTCTAGACTCAAACATGGGGAATTCCTTCCATCCATAGGGTTGGGCATTTCTCTCCCTCCAGGTCTTCGTAATCTGGAGGCCCCAAAGCACCTTGTCTTGAAACTGAAGAACTACCTCAATCAAGGTAGCGGTCTCCTGGGAGCTCTCCATCCCTGAGCCCCACTACGGCTTCTGCCAACATGGCGCATTGGTGAATTTTGGCATTCCGACCTAACGGTGATCAACCACCACATCCGGAGTATAGAACCAGCCCCATTCCCACACCATTATCTTTGGGCAGGTCTACAGCTTGAAATATCTAGTGTCCAGGTGTTGGAGCGCGTGTGCAGAACACACGCGTGACACCATAGACTGATGATGTCCTTTTGCTAGTTCGGGGTTGGTCCACGAAGTCACGGACATACACTACTGAAACATGCACAATGGACACGATGATTTACCCAAGTTCGGGCCGCATGGTGCGTAATACACTACTCCTTTTTTGTGTGTTTTAATGGGTGCACCATAGCTACTAGTCCTTTCCGTGAACCGAAAGTGCAGTGTGCTCCTACTGGTGTTCTAACAAGAGTCCAACCTTTTTCTACTTTTGCCCGGTCCTCCTTTTATAGGTCAAGGGGTACCACAACGACATACTTGCTAAGTAAATGCCATGAGCTGACATGGTAGGTGGGTGCAAATGTGCAGTGATGTGCCATCACCTTCTTCTCTCAGGGAACGAATCCCAGTCCCACCACCACTGCATGTGGTGATGCTCCATCTTGTAAGTGCCACGTACTATCGTAGGTGCCGCCCGTGGGGGTGATTAGGGTGGTGACTCACCCCTGGCAGTTGATGCTCATCCACCGCCCAATCTACAAGGCCGTAATATGGTGGACTAGTCCTGACGAGGTAGATCTAGCCTGCCATGCATGAGATGGGGGAGTTGCAGTTTCTTGAAGAGTAGGCAAACGAGGTTGTTGTCGAAGGTTACGTTCTCGGATCTTGGATCTTTGATGGCTTTGGCCAATGAGGGATCTACCAGTGGCCCATGTGTGGTTCAATTTGTGGACCAACCGTTCATTGTACCGATAGTAGCCCCTGGGCCTGGCCAGATGAGTGTCCCTCGTGTTTATCAGGGCGAGTCCCTATGCAAACGCGTGGGCCACAAATGCCAATCATTTTTCCCCTCAGGTCCGACCAATCAGAAGTGGGTGTTTTTTCAGCACAAACAAGGAGCGCACCCCTATGTCCTATGAGTTAGATGCCTGGCGAAGGGCTAGGCTCAACCCACTTGCATCACCCATTGGCTGATCAGTCACTTTGGTACTTGATGATCCTGACATGTGGCGTGAGAATCTTGCTAGGGGCATAAATCAAACCTTTTGACTCCTGCCGCCACTATTTTGAATACGTGACGTCCCTTGTGTTACCAATCCGTCTTTAATTCGCCTCGGGGGTTCATACTAGTGTGACTTGTGCTGTTTTTGTGGAAGAACGGAAGGTATCGAACACTCACCGTTGTTCTGTCCTTTTGCTTATGAGGTATGGTCGCATGTGAAGCAATTTTTTGACATTAAGTTATGGCGGTCTAATTCTTCTTTGCCAAGGCAGTGGCTCTTTGATTTCATCTAACGTTCTTCTAACTTGATGGCTACAGTCACGGCTGTGTCTATTTGGCATATTTGGGAGGCGCAGAATTCTGCACGAAACAATGAAGATGAGCTGCATCCTCTTCGTACTGCCTTCAAAGTTAAAGCTTGTGTTGATCTGATCTTTCAGCATCTATACAAATCAGATCTTGAGCGTAGGCGTGAGAGCATTGCTTCAAGCACTGTTTGGTCTCCGCCGCCACCGGGTTATCTTTTATTCATGTCTGATGTTGCGATCTTCTTCGAACTAGGGAAGGTTGGTACATGAGTGGTCGCTCTAAATTCTGATGGTCAATGTGTTGTTGCCTGCCGAGAAACGACCAATGGAAGGCCTGTTCCTGAGTTGGCCGAGGCCTTGGCTCTTCGGTGAGCTTTTTATCTTGCACGAGAGGAAGGATGCGACTCGGTGATCTTTGCCTTCGATTGCCTTTCCCTGGTGCAGCGGGTCATTTCTCCAGTCCATGACCATTCACTTGTGGGCTCAGTGGTATTGGACATCCAACATGACGCGTCGAGCATCTCTTATGTGTTGTTCAAGCATATTCGTCGGCATTCTAATGTTCTAGCTCATGATTTAGCTAAGTCTTGTGTGAACTATGATGGTCTATGTGTTTTTCATTTTACTCTGGTTTGTATCCGGGAGACTCTATGTAACTATGTTGCTTGATTAATAAAGAGTCGATGTTTCCTCAAAAATACCTCCCCAGCAGCTGGCATACATAACAAAATTTGAAACCTCCACTGCTGATTGTAACAACATAAAAAATTCAGTCACACATCATATATTGGGGAATACATAGCATGTACGAGACTCAAACATAAATTAGCTAGAACCATGCCATGATAAGGATTGCCAACAAAAATTACGACTCCCTTTGGCTGTTGTGGATTAATCACCCAATTGAATTGGAACTGCAGAGAAAGGAGGAATCGTTGTCCACTGGGAAGAGTTGATCGGCGACAAGCATACCTCAATACTGGCAGGTTAGGGCATGAAAGCCATAGGTAAGTACTGGAGGACGAACCCCAAGTCACCATTGGAGGGCTGACGTGAGTTTGGATCGCGTAGTTATTTCCTTCTTCTTGTCGCACATCCCGATCCTCCTTCCACCATGTTGGATCTCGAGAATTATGTTAGGCCGGCTGATCTTCAGTTCGGGATGTCACAATCTTCAGTTAACGAACAGACATGATTGGCCTGATCTGACGGCTCGCAAGGCTCGCCTTCGTTTACCGTTCCTGTACCGTTTCATTAGCTGTAACTGTTCACGGTCATTTGTCGCTGGGCTATATATGCCAGCTCGCTCTAGGTCTGTAAGGCATCAACCATTTGATGAATTCTATCACTTTACTTTATAGCAATACAGCATATTCCTCCTCGGACACCAAATACCCTTGCGTCCCACGAACCCTAGCTCGATTTCCCCTAAATTCGATCTCGATCTAAACTTGGGGCATGACAAATTGGTATCATGAGCCAGTCTGATCCTCGGCGTAGCATGGAGAGACGTCGGAATTCTTCTCCCACCCTTCCCTCCCTTCTTCCTAGTGGCGTGTGGTGTCGGGGTTGGCGTACGGCGGCGGCGCGGCAGTGCTGGCGGCGGTAGAATTGTTCGGCGACAGCTCAGGGCCGGAACTGGTTACAGGGACACATCATTCCTGTGGTAAAATCCCAGGTTCCTACTGGGTGGTGTTGCAGGAGGCGGATCGCGTTGGTGGCGGCAGGAGCTCCAGATCTGATCAGGTTTCCAGTTTTCACTGGTTGTAAAATTCCTCTCGGATACTTGGGGTCTCAATGGGGCGTTCGAAGGCAAGCATGGATGACAATGATATTGCCGAACTAATGGCACTCAAGGGCGAAGTCATTCAGAACCGCGAGGACACAGTGGACATGCACGGAGAGCTGGATGATTTGCGAAAGGTTGTCCACGCAATCGACCTCAAGCAGGACGCAATGACCAAGGTACTGACAAGCGTTCAAGATGCAGTGACGAATCTCAATTCTCAGCTGTCCACCATGGTTGATGTGCTTAAGAGTTTTTCAACAACCAGAGACCTTCACCTGTGCAGCCAGCAGCTATTCAGCGAGTTCCCACAGCAGAGACACCCTTGGCTATACCAGATCTGACAGACCAAGAACCACCTCGGCCTTGACTGAAGAACTCCGCAAGCGCCTAGCAGAAGAGTAGGAAAAAACCAAACAGTTATCGCTGCAAATTCCACCCAATTTGGCTCCCCTCAGAGTACCAAATGGAGCACCACCTCCTGGCTATGCAGAACCAGTTCACCGTGAGACGCACTCGGGTAATGCAACTCCATCTGCGGCCTACAGAACGGCTCACACCCCTGCTTTTCATAGTTTTCAGCCTCCTGTTGTGCGTACATCTTGGGAGGACTACTACAAGCAATATGAACAGGAAATGCGCACACAATTCCTTAAGTCCATCACAAAAGGGCCTCGCCTGGAATTTCCCAACTTCGATGGCATTAACCCTGGGGGCTGGATCCGTCAGAGTGAGAAATTTTTTCAAATGTCAGGCACACCATCTGAATACAAGGTGAACATGGCACAAATGCACATTATTGGCGAGGCTGATATCTGGTTAAGACGCTCGGGCCTGTTAAAGAAAAAGCCAAGCTGGGAGCAATTCTGCACTGAGTTACTTCACAGGTTTTCTGCTTCTAGTTCTTATGATCTCACTGAGAAATTCAACTCCTTGTAGCAGAATAATTCTATGCTGGCTGAATACACTGAACAATTTGAAGAACTAATGGCAGAGGTCCAGCAAGACAACCCAGCATTCACTGAAAGCTGGTTTGTAAGATGCTATGTTAACGGGCTGAGATCACAGCTCAAGTTTCAGTTAAGACCCTTGCGTCCGGTTTCTTTAACAGACGCCTATTGGCTGGCTGTTGATTTGGAAAAGGGAGCACCAGTGAAGAAGCACTTCCCACAATACACAGCATTTTCCAAACCTTCACCAGCTTACTCCAAACAAAATGTGATCAGTCGGGACAAGCCCACTGACTATAAAGCTCCCACTGTTACTCAAAAGCCTCGGGAGCCAGGTAAATGCTGGAGATGTGGGGATAACTTGGTGCATGGTCACAAATGCAAGCAAGCTCCTGCTATTCACTTACTAACTGGTGAGCAGCCTGAAGAAAACAGCATGGAACAGGAAGAGATAGAAGAAACTGATCGGGAAGTGCAGAACAGTGGGGAGGAGCAGTGCATGAAAATTTCACTATAAGCAATGCAGGCTGACAGTGTCAACACAATTTCCATACTAGTACATGTTGGGGGCAAACAAGCTCTTGCCCTAGTAGACTCTGGCAGCAACTCCACATTCATGAGCCTGCAGTTTGCCCTCCAAACCTCTTGCACCATTTTGAAAGATAAAAGCAGAGCTGTAACTGTTGCTAGTGGGGGAAAACTTTGGTCTGGTTCTTACATTTCTGAGACCACCTTCACTGCTGGTTCTCATCAATTCCAGCAACAATTCAGAGTGTTGGACTTACCTGGGCATGACATTGTGTTAGGATCTGACTGGATGGCCAAACACAGTCTGGTAGCATTTTGTTATGATCCTAGGCAGTTAATACTCAATTATCAGGGCCATAACTCTATCACAATACCTGCATGTGAAACCCTCTCTGCTACCAATGAAATAGATCCACTGGAGTTGATCAGACTACTGCTAAGTGGAGCTCCCGGGTTTGCTATCCAGCTAGCAGAAGATGCTACAATTCACAGCAGTAAATGTCAGCCCACTCCCTTTGAAATTGAAGAAATACTGCATTCCTTTCCTGAAGTTTTCAATGAACCTGAGGGTCTGCCACCTCCCAGAGAATTAGATCATGAGATCCCTCTCAAACCAGAGTCAAAACCACCCAATGTCAGACCTTATCGAGTGCCTCACATGCAAAGCGACGAAATGGAAAAACAAGTTCATAAACTCTTGCAGTCCAAAATCATTCGAGAGAGTCAAAGCCCCTATTCATCCCCAGCAATATTGGTAATGAAAAAAGATGGGACTTGAAGACTTTGCATTGACTATAGAAAGTTAAATGCAGCAACAGTCAAAAATAAGTTTCCTATACCTGTTATTGAGGACCTCTTGGATGAATTGCATGGAGCAAAAATCTTTTCCAAACTTGACTTGAGATCTAGCTATCATCAGGTCAGTATGAAGGAACAAGACATACCCAAAACCGCTTTCAGAATATATTTTGGGCATTATGAGTTCTTAGTTATGCCATTCGGGCTGACAAATGCCCCAGGGACATTTCAAGCTCTGATGAACAGCATCTTTGGTCCATACCTCAGAAAATTCATTTTGGTTTTCTTTGATGACATTCTCATATTTAGTAAAACACCAGAAGAACATCAGGAACACTTAAGGATTGTGATGAAGCTGCTTCAGGAACACCAACTACATGTCAACTTATCCAAGTGTGTCTTTGCTATGGACCACATCTCTTACTTGGGCCATATTATTTCGGGAGAAGGAGTATCAACAGATCACTCCAAAATTGTTGCAGTGGCTGACTGGCATGTTCCCACCACTCCCACTCAACTCAGAGGATTTCTAGGATTATGTGGTTACTATAGAAGATTTGTCCACAGTTTTGGGGCCATTGCCAGACCATTGCATGACGTCTTGAGAAAAGATAACTTCACCTGGAAAACTGCTCAAACGGAGGCCTTCCAAGCTCTCAAGCAAGCTCTAATTTCTGCCCCTGTTCTGGCCCTCCTAGATTTTGCATCTCCCTTTGTGTTGGAAACAAATGCATCAGGCACTGGTTTGGGGGCAGTAATGATGCAGCAGGGCAAGCCCATAGCATACTATAGTTCCACTCTATGTCCTAAAAATGCTGCTCTCTCCAGATATGAAAAGGAGGCACTAGCAATAATTGAAGCACTTAAGAGGTGGAGACACTATTTCTTGGGAAATGATCTCATTATTAGAATAGATCATCAAAGCTTACAGTTTATGACTGATCAGAGAGTGGCTACTAGCATTCAACACAAACTGATGCTCAAGCTTCTGGAATTCAACTTTGTCCTAGAATATAAGAAAGGGAAAGAAAACATTGTGGCTGATGCCTTGTCCAGGAAACATTCATGCATGGCCATATCCATGGCAACCCCTGAGTGGATATCTGAAGTGGAAAACTCTTACAGTGCAGACCCCCATTGTCAGAAAATCTTGGAACAACTGCTACTGTCTCCTACTCACACAGTCCATCACAACAAGCTGCAGGATGGAGTGATCGGACACAAAGGCAAAATATATGTGGGGAAGGATTTATCATTGAGGAACAGACTTCTGCAGGCCCTCCACTCATCTGCTATTGGAGGTCATTCAGGTCAAAAAGCTTCTTATCAGAGACTTAAAAACGTGTTCTACTGGCCAGGAATGAAAAAAGATATGGACAACTTTGTGTCGCTTTGCCCTGTCTGCCAAAAGAACAAAGGTGAACACTGCCCATACCCTGGTTTTCTTGACCCTCTTCACATCCCTGATATGGTCTGCACACACATCAGCATGGACTTCGTTGAG
Organism: Triticum dicoccoides; assembly: GCF_002162155.2. Classification (NCBI taxonomy): domain Eukaryota; kingdom Viridiplantae; phylum Streptophyta; class Magnoliopsida; order Poales; family Poaceae; genus Triticum; species Triticum dicoccoides. The sequence goes on from NC_041392.1 coordinate 654,742,374, forward strand.
GGTTTACCAAAATCAGATGGCAAGGAGCTCATTCTGGTCGTGGTAGACAGACTTTCCAAGTTTGCTCATTTCATACCCCTGGCCCACCCCTACACTGTCCAAACAGTCGCCAGGGCATTCATTGACAATGTGCTGAAACTGCATGGTCCACCCCTGGCTATTGTATCTGACAGAGACAAAATCTTCACGAGCAAAATTTGGCAAGATATATTTGCTGCTATGGGCACGGACTTACGCTACAGTTCTGCCTACCACCCACAATCGGACGGTCAAACTAAACGAGTAAACCAGTGCATTGAGAGTTACCTGAGATGTCTCTCTTCGGCTGAACCGAAAAAGTGGGCACTCCATCTTTCCATGACCGAATATTGGTACAATACTTCCTTTCACTCCTCTCTTCGGAAGACACCTTTTGAGGCACTGTATGGCTTCCCTCCGCCAGATATTCCCCTCAAGTTCATGTCAGCTCCTTCGGACAGTGAGGCCATAGCAATCCTGGAGAACAGAAATACAATGTGGCGGCACCTGAAGGCGAATCTAGCTGCTGCTCGGGCCTGAATGACGAAATATGCTAACCTGAAACGAAGTGAAAGAGTGATGAGGGAGGGAGACATAATCTACCTCAAAATGCAACCTTATGGGCTCGATGCGTTTGGCGCTTGTTCCCACATCAAACTACAAAGCAAGTACTATGGTCCCTTTCGTGTCATCGCCAAAATACGCAACGTGGCCTACAAGCTACTGTTACCTGAGGGTGTGGGCATTCATCCAGTCTTCCATGTGAGCCAACTTAAAAAGCACTTGGGGTCAACAGCAGTTCCTTGCTCTGATCTTCCCTTGATCGGCCCTGACGGCAAAATTCGCACTGAACCAGCCCTAGTGTTGGAAACAAGACAGATACCGCGGCACAACCTTCCGGTCGTTCAATGGCTGGTACAATGGGAGAACCTACCTCCAGACGACGCTTCTTGGGAAGACGCAAATTTCATCAAGAAGACTTTCCCTGCTTTCTTCAAAAACACCGTTCAAGGGGGGTTCAACAGAGCATCTCCTTGAGGACAAGTTCGCTTTCAGGAGGGGGTATTGTCAGGCCGGCTGATCTTCAGTTCGGGATGTCGCAATCTTCAGTTAACGAACGGACAGGATTGGCCTAATCTGACGGCTCGCAGGGCTCGCCTTCGTTTACCGTTCCTGTACCGTTTCATTAGCTGTAACTGTTCACAGTCATTTGTCGCTGGGCTATATATGCCAGCTCGCTCTAGGTCTGTAAGGCATCGACCATTTGATGAATTCTATCACTTTACTTTATAGCAATACAGCATATTCCTCCTCGGACACCAAATACCCTTGCGTCCCACGAACCCTAGCTCGATTTCCCCTAAATTCGATCTCGATCTGAACTTGAGGCATGACAAATTACTCCTTCTGGCAAACAGCATCGGCGAAGATTGGATTCAGATCGAGGAGGAGGGAGCAATCAGAGAGGATGGCGAGGTGTTTGAGGGAGCAAGGTGGGGGTGGCCAAGTGGAGGAGGCGAGGGACAGCCGGATGAGGAGAAGATGAGGAGGTGGCGGTGCTTGTTGCAGGGGCGGGAGGCCGCGGCACCATGGATGGTATCGAGGCAGAAGAAATCATCTTGGCGTCATGCTGCCCAGCAGGTTGAGAGAACGACATAGTCGCGCCACCGTGCGGCTGACCGAGCTGGGAGCCTGGGATAACGGGAGGAGGGGAACAGCTCCCGCAGCGGCGCGGCTAGGTCACGGGTTATAGCAGCAATGAGGAAAGGAGGAGTGGGGACTACGGCAGCGGTGTAGAAGCGGACGGCATGTGCGGCGGCCGCAGAGTCACGCGAGGCGGCCGTAGGTTTTCCTGGGAGAACGGAAATGCGCCGTCTACTGGTTTTCTTGGTACGAGCTCGATCGGGGGAAGAGGGTCGACGAAAGAAGTTTGGTAGAGATGGGACGTGGGGTGGGAGATGGACGAAATCTCAGCAGGACACGATCCTTTGGCAGGAGAAGGAACCTTAGATTCTTTTTAGAAAGGGTTTTTATCATTTATGCCACCGGTTGTGTCGCACTACTCAGTTTTGCCACTAGGAATTTCAACTCCTCAAAAATGCCATTGCTTCATTAGACACATACTAAAAAATGCCACCGGACACCACTACTGTGAGCTCAAATCTCTTTTCCCATGTTATAATGACATAAATACCTATGAACCAACATGCCAGCTCTCCCTCTATCTCGCTACAATAAAGTGTGGGACCCATTTGTTCCCAACAACGTTCTTATTTTCCTGTAAAATTATCCGTTTGGTTACTCTTGACAAGTGGGGCCACACTTATCATTGTGAGATGGATAGAATGGACATGTGGGTCTAGGCTTATTTTTGTCATATAACATGGTCACCGGATTTGACGTGAAAATAACAATGTCTAATGGCATTTTTGAGCAAACATCTAAAGGAACGATGGCATTTTTGAGATATCTAATGGCATTTTTGAGCAAGCATCTCATGAATCGATGGCATTTTTGAGTAGTTGTAATTTCTAATGGCAAAACTGAGTAGTGGGACACAACTAGTGGCATAAATGATAAAAGCCCTTTTAGAAAGTAGAGAAGTAGAGATATAATAGAGAAGGGATTTACTATGAAGCATTGATACGACGACACGTGATATGGCAATTACTAGGAATAGCCATATGACGATATAGAAAATATATGTAAATAATGAGGTAAATACACTAGAAGTCCTACAACTTGCGCAAGACGGTCAGTTTGATGCACAAACTTGTAAAATACGTGTTTTTGATCATCAAACTTGTGCGGGCGTGCAAATATGGTCACATTTCCCGTACGTGGGTCTATTTGCTGCCTACATGGCATGTCAATGTGGCCAAGGCCCATTGCCAGTGGCTAGTACACGTGATGTTTTTTACTTTGTACAAAAGCAGTCCGACAATAATTGCCCACTAGGCCCCACCTGTCAGTATTTGCTGTAAATATATTGGGCTGGGAAAAATGGGACGGATCAAAAAAGCAAACTGTTGTAATGGCGCTAGTGGCCTAACCACCGCAACTGATCGTGCTTGCTGTTTCATTTGGACTACTAAGGTGTATCACCTCTTGGATAAAAGTACACATTCTGAATATATTTTATTTTCTCTAGATTTTCAAATTTAAAATTATTCAAATTCAAAGAAAAATTCCGCATGGCCTGCCGCACAATGATCGATGTGCCCTGTGTGACCAGGGCCGAGGAGACCATGCAGCACATCATCATTGGCTGCCCCTTCTCCCGACAAATTTGGCACGACGTTCTTGCTTGCCCCCCC